>NC_084557.2:10032500-10165000 GCF_033978685.3 Nerophis lumbriciformis | reverse complement strand
TATATATATAGGGACGGCGTGGCGAAGTTGGTAGAGTGGCCGTGCCAGCAATCGGAGTGTTGCTGGTTACTGGGGTTCAATCCCCACCCTCTACCATCCTAGTCACGTCCGTTGTGTCCTTGGGCAAGACACTTCACCCCTTGCTCCTGATGGCTGCTGGTTAGCGCCTTGCATGGCAGCTCCCGCCATCAGTGTGTGAATGGGTGAATGTGGTAATACTGTCAAAGCGCTTTGAGTACCTTGAAGGTAGAAAAGCGCTATACAAGTATAACCCATTTATCATTTATTTATCATATATATATATATATATATATATATATATGAAATACTTTAATTTCAGTGAATTCTAGCTATAAATATACTCCTCCCCCCTTAACCCCGCCCACCCCCACCCCCCCAATCTCCCGAATTCGGAGGTCTCAAGGTTGGCAAGTATGCCGTATGGGCCGCAGCGCTACTCCGTCATAATACACTTTTTTACCACTTGTGGCAGTAATGACAATTATCAAACCAGAGGGGTGTATAAAGAGAGTAAGGCCAACCAAACAACATTATGCATTTTCGGCAGGTGCGACTTATACTCCGGTGCGACTTACAGTATACTCCGAAAAATACGGTAGTTTTTTAGTACATGTGGGGCGGTGACGTTGGATTTAGGGTGGGGTGGGGGGGCCCTCCAGTAGACTAATAATATTGATGATAACAAGTATGTAATATTAAAGACCAAAATTGGGCCACAAACTGAATTTTGTTTAGGGCCAGTGTATGCTTTTAACCCAATATATCAGTACAACATCAGAAAACACTTGGCTCTACAAGTACCACCATAATGACCAACATTGAAATAAATTAGCGTAGTAGGATTAAGTATTCATTAAAAACAAGGCAGGGGTTTTATTTAATAAGTATATTCCATATTTTTGGCAGTTTGAACAGTAACACTGTGTTTGAATATAGAAAAATGAAACACTGCACTTTAATCAAGTGATTATTTGGCGTACCATTAGATGGAGTCTGCGTACCTCTAGAACACAGGTGTCAAACTCAAGGCCTGGGGGCCAGATGTGGCCCGCCACTTCCTTTTATTTGGCCCTCAAAAGTATGGATATAATATGTATCAATAAAGTACTATAACTTTTCTTACTAAATGTATGGTCTTATCCAGTGGCCAACATTACTGCAGTATTTATATTTTTCAGTCCATTTCAAGCATGTTTATGCTTGAAAATACTTCATTTAGGAAAAACTAATTTTAGAAAATGCTTTAAAAAAAAAAAATTAATAACCCCAAAAAAATCTGTGATGTGGTAAAAGCTGTAATATTTGAAGCGTGGTGTAGCAAAGGACAACTGTATATTTAACATATACAGTATAAAATATTTTTATGTACAATCAAATATTCTACGAAATTAACTAAATGTTCAGAGAGGTATTAATTAGAAATAGCCAACAAAATTATTAATCAGATACATCACAGAGTTGCAATGGATTAATTTTGAATATTCACAATAATAGCGTTATTTCATTTTTAATCTATATTAATCATGTTTCATCTTGCATGAGCAGAAACTCAAGAAATAAAGGAATATACATTACATGAATTCTACATGATTGTTAAACAACTTTAGCATCTTCATGCCAACAAAAAAGTGTTTTTATAAGCAAACAATTGTCTATATTATTGTGGATCTATTACTCCTTTGTGTAGATTCATAATATTCTTTATTATAATAATGATGGATTAATCTGCATGAATGCATTCATTTCATTTACATCATGTTTTCATTTGTAATATTCATTAGTATTATTGTAACAATATTATTTACTTAGGTTTTTTTAACCTCATTCAGCAAAATGGCGCTCAGTTGAACATTCTGATTGGTTTGGTCTTATCGAGTGGCCAATATTTCTGTAGTATTTATATTTTTCAGTCCATTTAGCCATTTTTATGCTTGAAAATACTTCATTTAGGAAAAAACAATTTTAGAATATGCTTTTCAAAAATAACCCCAAAACATCTGTGATGTGGTAAATGTTGCAATATTTGAAGCGTGGTGTAGCAAGGGAGAACTGTATATTTAACATGTACAGTATAAAATCGACTAATAATAATGATGATAACAAGTACCGTATTTTTCGGAGTATAAGTCGCTCCGGAGTATAAGTTGCACCGGCCGAAAATGCATAATAAAGAAGGAAAAAAAACATATAAGTCGCACTGGAGTATAAGTCGCATTTTTTGGGGAAATGTACCTGATAAAACCCAACACCAAGAATAGACATTTGAAAGGCAATTTAAAATAAATAAAGAATAGTGAACAACAGGCTGAATAAGTGTACGTTATATGACGCATAAATAACCAACTGAGAACGTGCCTGGTATGTTAACGTAACATATTATGGTAAGAGTCATTCAAATAACTATAACATATAGAACATGCTATACGTTTACCAAACAATCTGTCACTCCTAATCGCTAAATCCCATGAAATCTTATACGTCTAGTCTCTTACGTGAATGAGCAAAATAATATTATTTGATATTTTACAGTAATGTGTTTCACACATAAGTCGCTCCTGAGTATAAGTCGCACCCCCGGCCAAACTATGAAAAAAACTGCGACTTATAGTCCGAAAAATACGGTATGCAATGTTAAAGACCAAAATTGGGCCACAAACAGAATTGTGTTTAGGGCCACACAAAGCTTAGGGCACAGGTGTCAAACTCAAGTCCCGGGGGCCAGATCTGGCCCGCCACATCATTTTTGAATGGCCCGTGAAAGCTTGAAAATAATCTGCACCAATTAAGTACTTTATCGTTCCTTCTTTTTCTATTATGACAAAAAAAGACATGTACTACATGCAGTTATATACCTTTTAAATGTTGTCTATCTAATAATGCAACATATATTATATTATCATACATTCCAAACATTTTTGGGGTAAAAAACATACACAAATATCTACTTAGTCTCATGATTTCAAAGCGAGTTATCCATCAAATTGTACATATATATTTTTTTAAACAGCTCGGTCTTCAGAATCATACCGTAAGAAAAAAACTGTGGTACCATTTTTACACATACAGTAATAGACTGTGAAAACAGCAACCATCTTTTTTATGTAAAAAAAAAAACAACAAAAAACTGGCAGATCAATCACCAGAATTTTACAGTAAAATTTTACTGTAAATTTTATGGTAAAATTCTGCTATTTTTTTGGACCGCAAAATTTACATTTTTTTTTTTCTTACAGTGTAGGTCAAATATACATTTACTAATCAAATGCACAGGTAATGGTGTGACAATATCATGCGGCTAATCCTTATACATGTAGGTTTATTTAGTGGCCCTCAATGAAAACGAGTGTGACACTCCTGGCTTAGGCTATACCAGGGGTAGGGAACCTATGGCTCTAGAGCCAGATGTGGCTCTTTTGATGACTGCATCTGGCTCTCTGATAAATCTTAGCTGACATTGCTTAACACGATAAGTAATGAATAATTCCGCTGGTAATCACAATGTTAAAAATAAAGTTCAAAATATAAAACATTCTCATGCATTTTAATCCATCCATCCGTTTTCTACCACACCTGTTCAAGAAGTTGCATTAATGGTATGAAGTATTTTAATTATTATTGGTAAGCTTCAGAATAACAATGTTATTAAAAAAGAATAAGAGACTTATCATACTCATATCATATCATAAAATGTTGGTCTTACTTAAAAAATGCACGCATTTAGTTGTATTCGGTGTTAAAAAATATTATATGGTTCTCGTGGAAATACATTTTAAAATATTTGGCTTTCATGGCTCTCTCAGCCAAAAATATTCCCGACCCCTGGGCTATACTGTTACAAGTCACAGGTGGAGAAAATCCTCCGTGCTGAACTCTGTAGAACATGCACCTGGCTCGCTGACAACAAGCTATCCATACACTTGGGTAAAACGGAATCCATCCTATTTGGGTCCCACATCAACCTTAAGAAAGTCAACGACTTCACTATAAAAGTGGGTGACATTGTTATCACCAGGAAATCTACCTAGGTTCCATTCTAGAGGCTAATCTTTCCTGTGATAAAATGGCAACCAAGGTAATCAAAAAGCTCAACCAACGAACGAGATTTCTCTATAGAATCTCCTCTCTGGTCAACAAAAGCACCATGAAGATTCTGGCGGGAACTCTCGTTCAACCCTTTTTCGATTACGCATGCACCTCCTGGTACCCTAGCACCTTCAAAACCCTCAAATCTAAACTCCAAACATCCCAGAACAAGCTAGTCAGATTACTTCTAGACCTCCACCCCAGATCCCACCTCACTCCTACCCACTTCTCCAAAGTGGGCTGGCTCAGGGTGGAGGACAGAGTAAAACAACTTGCACTGAGCCTAGTCTATAAAATCCGCTACACCTCCCTGATACCGAAGTACATGTCAAACTACTTCCTTAATGACCGCCATAGCCACAACACCAGGGGGAGCTCCACTAACCACGTTAAACCCAGATTCCGATCTAACAAAAGGTCTTAACTCATTCTCTTTCTATGCCACATCAATGTGGAATGCGCTCCCAACAGGTATAAAAGAAAGTGCATCTCTATCCTCCTTCAAAACCGCAATAAAAGTTCACCTCCAGGCAGCTACAACCCGGATTGTTGTTAATAATCAAATGTAAACAATCAAATGCAGATACTTTTTCTTATGCCTTCTGATCGCTCTCTCTCTCTCTCTCTCTCTCTCTCTCTCTCTCTCTCTCTCTATCCTACCAAGTCAGACCTACACTGTTCCAATATCCATTTCTCTGTTCAACAACCAAACCTAACCCCCCCACACCCGCATTCCCAACAGGTATAAAAGAAAGTGCATCTCTATCCTCCTTCAAAACCGCAATAAAAGTTCACCTCCAGGCAGCTACAACCCGGATTGTTGTTAATAATCAAATGTAAACAATCAAATGCAGATACTTTTTCTTATGCCTTCTGATCGCTCTCTCTCTCTCTCTCTCTCTCTCTGATTGTTGTTAATAATCAAATGTAAACAATCAAATGCAGATACTTTTTCTTATGCCTTCTGATCTCTCTCTCTCTGATTGTTGTTAATAATCAAATGTAAACAATCAAATGCAGATACTTTTTCTTATGCCTTCTGATCGCTCTCTCTCTCTCTCTCTCTCTCTCTCTCTCTCTCTCTCTCTCTCTCAGACCTACACTGTTCCAATATCCATTTCTCCGTTCAACAACCAAACCTAACCCGCCCACACCCCGGATTGTAAATAATGTAAATAATTCAATGTGATTATCTTGTGTGATGACTGTATTATGATGATAGTATATATCTGATAGTATATATCTGTATCATGAATCAACGACTTAAACAAGTTGAAAAACTTATTCGGGTGTTACCATTTAGTGGTCAATTGTACGGAATATGTACTTCACTGTGCAACCTACTAATAAAAAGTTTCAATCACTTATATACCGTCAAGTTTGTCCAATTTAATAGAGCAAAAACACACATCCAGTGAGGTTTGTGCAGCTTGTGTGTGTCATGGTGTATAAATTACCTTCAAACACACCTGTTGCTGCTTGCTAATCAGTAGCTGGATAGCTATTTGGACCTCTGAAGCACATCACACCTCCAAGGGGCCTATCACACAGAAATGGGAGCACCAAGAAACCGAAGGTGAAGAACACACATGTGCACTGTCTTAACCTGCCGCTTTAACGTTAATACAAGGTGTGACGTCGTTGCAGCCTGACCTCCATCCTGGTGACCGCAGCCCTGCTCCTCCCAGTGCTGAGCCTGGACACCCTGCTGTGTTACTTCTGCCCCCTGCAGCCCAAAGAGGGGTCATGTGCCAACATCACCACCCAATGTGTGCCCGGCCAGCGCTGCGCCGCCTCCAAGGGTTACTACGGCGCCTTCCACGCACTGTCCTCCCAGGGCTGCGTGGACGCCGAGCTCTGCGGCGCCCGTCAGGTGGTCTCCTACAGGGGGGTGGAGTTCCGAGTGACGCACCGCTGCTGCTGCAGGGACAAGTGCAACATGGCGGCGGAGTCTGAGGCCATCCTGAAGATGCTGCTGGGGATGATGACAAAACGGGCGCAGTACTCCAACATCACCCGTGCTCTCAGGGAGCAGATCTGGGGGTCGTGTGCGAACACGAGCGCCTCCGCTTTGTAGGCGTTTGCAGGACTATAAGGGGAGGCCCTTTTAGCCACAGTCCCTCACCTTTGTCTCGTCCCATTGTTTGTTTTAGCAAGGATCACAACCACCATGTGGGTTTTATTGCTCCAGAGAGTTTTGTCAGACCTCCTGGAAAAAAGCAAATAAATGCAACATGTTGAATCTCCCCCTTTGCTGTGTGTAGAGATTTCAATCAGGTGTGTGAAGGCGTGGCCTACAACATAAAACTTGCAGTCAGCGGTGCAGTCAGACTTGATGAAGACAAGCTCTGTAAAGTTTTGCTTTCTCAACGAAAAGTCCAAACCTCCGACAAGACTATGTAAGTTTTGATATGGTCACTTTTAAAGACAACACGGTAATGGAGGAAACATTCACACCTGAGTGCAAAATGCACAGTCAGGCAACTGTTAATTGATTGACACAATCAAGTTGGGGGATGGAAAGTTTATTTCTAAAGAAGAAATGTCTGCTTTGTGAAAAAAAAAAAATCACGTGATCCACTTCAAAAAAATGGGAAGTCATCATAACTTGCAAAGAACAGAAGAAAGTATTGTCTGCGTTTTCAGTATTTTTGAGGGGTCAATTTGTTTTTCTTCATTAGCACAATCTAATTCACCTGTGTGTGTATATAAAACATTTTGACATTTTTAAGGTTCTTTAAACATTCTTACATTACATCTCGGCACTCCCAAAATGGACACTGATGATAGTAATTTACATTTATGCATTTTAACATTATATACTAAACACGACCTTTATTTGGACAATGAAATAGCACTAGCCAGATGCATTGCTATACTACAAGTCCCAGAATGCACTGCAATGTCAGTTTTCTCTACATTTTTAATTATTGATTGTATAGGGCTCAAAAGGGTACATGATCTCGTAATGTGTTTTTTTTTTTGGCTGCAGTTTCTATTTTTGCTGCTTTTGAACCCTATTTGTAATTAGCACTTATGTTTAAATAAGGTTTAAAAAATCAAAATGTTTATTCATTTGGACTCTATCTGTTCATATCTATTGTTTGTTTGGTAATCCGTTTTGAAAATATTTTATTGCCTTTTTTTACTATATGTATATATATATTGCGAGAATCTGTTTGAATCAAGAATCATGTTCAATTGAGAATCGAATCATGAGTTGTAAGATTCACAGCTGCACTAATTAGTGGTCTACAATTTTTGGATTGGAAACGAGCTACCATGCTTTTTCTCTGAACAGTTTCGTAAAAAAAAAAAACACATTGCTATTTTGCCCAAATTATCTTGTTCAGTTATCCCCCTGCCCAGTGTGAATCAGTGTTGCCAGATGGGAAATAACAATTTACCAGACACTTAAAATGATCACACTTTGAGGAATAGTATTGATTTAGGACCCTCTGCTACATTAAAAACTGTATAGTATAGCTCACAGGTGTCAAACTCAAGGCCCTAGGGGCCACATCTGGCACTACCGCATTTTATGTGGCCAGGAAAAGCCTGGCAATAATATGCGTCAAAGTATTTCATATTAGAACCCGAAAAATTGCAGGTGTCGTGTGCAATTGCGTATCTTTTCAACTTTAATATCTGAAAATGCAAATATATATTATCATATACAGCAGGAGTTCTTAACCTTTCTCACCTCGGGCCCAACTTTTTCACTACAAAGGGGCCTGGAGCCCACACAAATATTAACATTGACTTTGTAATCTTACTGTTGTAGTCAACCTACTTTCAGTTTACAACTTTTTCAAATTTTATGAAAGTATGTGTTAATTACATAAATTATCAATGTTAATGTCAGGCTGATTACAATAAGAAATACTAATAAAACTAGGTCTAAGTCAGACCTACATAGAGGTTTTTGTTTCATGACTCTACGACATTCGTACTGGGAGTTAGAGGCAGTTTTGTCTGTGTTTTTTCCTAGGGGGCGCTAGAGCGCAATTTTGAGTTTTGGGGTTTGGTTTTTTGACTAAATCGTTTTGTTTTCCAGTACTGATGTTGTGTGTCAAATTTGGTGAGTTTTGAAGCATGTTAAGGGGGTCAAATTACAGCGCAAAGCTGCGGAATAATAATAATAATAATAAAACGCACAAAATACAATAGGGTCCTCTGTCCCAAAGGGACATTGCGGTCCGTAATAAATGGAACAAGCGGTAGAAAATGGATGGATGGATACACTGCAAAGGAAGGGACTCATAAAAACTGAAAATGTAATTTATATATGTATAATGAATTATAACAATGAATGAAAATGTGTTTCTTAATTAAATGGTCAATAAAATTAAAGTGCAAATGAGGATACAGCTTCACCAATGTAGTCATATTTTTTGCGCTAAAGAAACTTCTCTATGCTTTTAGCTGCAGGCTTCTTCTGTCTGTTTGATATTGTCATTACTGCCACAAGTGGTGGAAAAGTGCATTACAACTGAGTATCCTGCAGCCTGTATGGACCACAGCTGAGAAATGGATATTTTTTGGTGGACATCTGGGGGAGGAGCTCCTGGCCCAACAACAGGCCCTGTGGTTAAAAAACACTAATATACAATTTTCCAAACTTTTTTGTTAAAATACACACAAACATTTAAAAAAATCTGCTTTTTACCTTGACTTGTGATTTCAAAGCACAAGCATCTAGATAGTAACATGAGTATACATTTTATATTCACGGCCATTTTAGGGCAGCTTATAAATTAACGTGGACCCCGACTTAAACAAGTTGAAAAACTTATTGGGGTGTTACCATTTAGTGGTCAATTGTACGGAATATGTACTGTACTGTGCAATCTACTAAAATGTTTCAATCAATCAATCTGTAACTGCGATTAAGCCCTCCAATAAAAATGAGTATGACAACCCTGGTATGGATTACTGCATTTTTCCTCTTTAAAGTACCAGCACCAATGGAGGGAGGGTGAAATATGCCATTGGCAGAATATACCTATAGAAGGGCTCATATTATTGAACATTGACATTTTTGTAGTTATTGATTATGCAGAGGGGGAACTCATCGCACAAATAAGAATTATTGTACATCTGGCAACGCAGGCGTGCATCAAGTTGATACAGTAGCCTCGACGGGTCAAAAAGTGCTGCATTGTAAGGGCAGATCTTAGAATGATTTACAATATGTTGCATGTCTAATTAAGATTACTCTAACAGGTGGTCCCTTAGAGCATATTTTAAAAGTATGGTCATATTTCAGGATCAATATAGATTGTGTACAAAATGTTGCTTGACCTCTTGTTTGCTTCACTGCATGCAACTTTAAAGACATTTTTAAATAGTTTGTGCCATAAATGTACCTGTAAGTTTGAAGTATATAATCCTGTCTCTTGATGTAGGCTGACCTTGTCGCAGCTCCTGCACGCCGCCGTGTTCTTCTACCTCGTGCCCTGTCTGCTCTGCGGCAACCTGCGCTGCTTTTACAGGCCCATCCAGGAAAAGGAGGTCAAATATGGGCACGTTGTGACAGAATGCCGGCCGGATGAAGTGTGCTTCAAAGCGGAGGGTCGCTTCGGCAACTACAGCGCCCTGTCGGCCAGCGGTTGCATGCCTAGGAAGAATTGCAGATGGATTCATGAGCTCCCCTACAAAGGAGTCGTCTTCACAATCAGCTATAAGTGCTGCAACCGGCTATATTGCAACGCCTGTGTGGGCCTCAAAGCCAACACTTTCTCCATCGCTCTTACACTTGCGACTATTGTTGTGGTCGCCAGTTAACGCCTATACTGAACATGAGCATCATATAATGTTTGTGTCAGGTGGAAAAATAGTAGTCTGAAGACACTGAGCTGCAAATATGGATATTTTAACTGTTTTAGAGTGCGCCTTTTATTGAAATTAAAGCTTTTAATAAAATATTGTCATCTTTTTGTTTTTGAAAAAAAAAAAGACCAATTATCACTGTTTTGTACGCTTGTACTTTATATGAGACGGTCGCTTGTACCTGTTGGTCTTTATTTGGTAACTTCCGTGCATGCGCGCAGACATCGCTCACTGCCCATTCATTACATCTCCCCCCTTTAACTAATTGTTTGCGCCACATAAAACATATAAACAGTGGTATGCATTAGGTAAACTTGTTTAAACCCAAAAACTCTCTCTGACTGAATCAATTGATATATATCATTCACATTTTACATATTTATTACTTTTCTTTCCTTTTTTTTTGTAGTTCGTCTTTATTTGGTAACTTGCGCAGGCATCGCTCCCTGCCCATACATTAATTGTAATGTAGATACATTGTCATGTAATCACTTGTGATTGCACCTATAGTGTGACATTTGCGAACAGATCAATTATTTAGAATGCGGTCCCCTCCAAGGTTTCTCATTGTCATCCCATTGCGTTGGAGTTTTTTCTTGCCCTGATATGGGATCTGAGCCGAGGATGTCGTTGTGGCTTGTGCAGCCCTTTGAGACACTCGTGATCTAGGGCTATATAAGTAAACCATACTTGCCAACCTTGAGACCTCCGATTTCGGGGGGTGGGGGGCGTGGTCGGGGGCGTGGTTAAGAGAGGAGGAGTATATTGTCAGCTAGAATTCACCAAGTCAAGTATTTCATATATATATATATATATATATATATATATATATATTTACATCCTGAAAATATGCAAACAAAACTGTGTTTAGATAATTGATACTTCAAACTTGCATAAATAAATCTTAAGGAATATAACATAACTTGGCTTCTGAGAGCTTCAAAATGTAATGAATAAAATGCTAAAGTTGTTGATACACAAGCAATTATTTTAATAATTAAATATGGTAATTTTAAATGAATTATGATAATTTAAAATTAATTATTTCAAATATGTTTATTTTAATGTATAATTCTATGGCTGGATGTAATAAGGAGTCAGAAAAAATAAAAATAAAAATACAATAAATGTTGATGTTTTTAGCAAAATATAGTAAAAATGTATTTAGTTTTTTGTTTTTTTAAAATTAATAAATATATTTATTTTTAGGTAAGATAAACATAATACAATGTATCTCTAGTCTGTATGATTTAGTTCTTGTCACCCTGTTGTCCTCCTGTCGTGAAAAAAGGCTGTCCTCACTCAGGTCCGCATGGAGCTGGAGGGGGCGTGGCCTCCAGCTCCGGCTGAAAATCGGGAGATTTTCGGGAGAATATTTGTCCCGGGAGGTTTTCGGGAGAGGCGCTGAATTTCGGGAGTCTCCCGGAAAATTCGGGAGGGTTGGCAAGTATGAAGTAAACATTGATTGATCTTTACCATGAATTGATTAACGTGGACCCCGACTTAAACAAGTTGAAAACCTTAATCGCGTCTCACCATTTAGTGGTCAATTGTACAGAATATGTACTGTACTGTGCAATCTACTAATAAAAGTTTCAATCAATCAAAAATGTATTAATAGTTTGGCATTGCTTGTGTTGTAAGTCCAGTTTGTACCATAGTTTTACTCCGCATACAGACACACTAAAACGTGTACGAGTAGTTTGAGCTTTCGGCAACGAGGAATAAAATAAAAAAAATAATAAAAAAAATAATAAAAAAAACTAACCTTTCTGATGATGCTCTTCTTCATAAGAGGTAAACGTCAGAGTCCGGCAAATGTGAGGTTTTACTGTCCTCCTCAGGCCGTTGTGCTTCATTACAACTCATTTATATCTGTCGATACAATGCAGGAGATTGAATAAATGTATTTAGCTTTACACGTTTTAGCCATTCACAATTGATTCCGTAAATTCCATAAATGTATGTAAGTTCTCGTGTTTCAACAAGCTCTTTGTATATTAGCTGTGTCAATGAACAAAACGCAACACATTTTGCCACCATTTCCCAAAATGCTTAGCGCCAAACCAAACAGGATATCCGGTGTAAACTCGTCACGACGCCACACGAGGAGAGAAAGTCTACGTATTGTGGCGTCTATTCTTCCGAAAACTACAACTTTGACTTGCTTTTAAAGGTCGTCCAAGAGCAGCGACCCTCAACATGTTCCTGCAGTATCACCTGGACGACAACGGAGATAGAGTTTACACTCTCAAGGTAGCGTGACGTTAGCTTCTTCAGCGTGGGCTAGCACAACATGCTAGCTAGTTCACTACGCTGCCATAGTTACAAATGTGTCCATATAAGTCTATCCATTCAACGCTAGACCAAGAAAGTAGTAATAAATGTATAATTGACACATGGTGAAACAATTTAGAATTGTAGCCTGCATATTTTCAATTCTAGCAAACTTTAACTCGCCAGTAAGTCACTGGTAGCCAAAGTGCGGCACGAGGGCCATTTTGTGTCCTTATCTTTTTTTCACATGGAGCAATTTGGTGCCTTTTCAAACTATGACAAATTTAAACAGGAACTAAAAAGCATATATAGTAGTGATGGGTTGATGAGGCGTCATGAAGCGTTTCGACACATTGCAAAACTGTATTGATACTGTGTCGATACTGTGTCACTAAATACTGACATTTGCTGGACATTAAAAATCCCTACAGGCAACCTATGGACCGACTCAACTGACACTGATTTGATGACCTATTATATACAATTATATAAACTAAGTCATTGTATTTCATTTAGGATTATTTCTAGAGATAAATGCATTAAAATGTAATATCGGAAATTATCGGTATCGTTGTTTTTTTTTGTCGGTATCGTTTTTTTTAAAAAATCAACATAAAAAAACACAAGACACACTTACAATTAGTACACCAACCCAAAAAACCTCCCTCCCCCATTTACACTCATTCACACAAAAGGGTTGTTTCTTTCTGTTATTAATATTCTGGTTCCTACATTATATATCAATATGTATCAATACAGTCTGCAAGGGATACAGTCCGAAAGCACACATGATTGTGTGTGCTGCTGGTCAACTAATAGTACTAACCTTTAACACTTCATTTGACTCATTTTCATTAATTACTAGTTTCTATATAACTGTTTTTATATTGTTTAACTCTTTTTTTATTCAAGAAAATGTTTTTAATTTATTTAACTTATTTTATTTTATTATTATTTTTAAAAAGTACCTCATCTTCACCATACCTGGTTGTCCAAATTAGGCATAATAATGTGTTAATTCCACGACTGTATATATTGGTTGATATCGGTATCGGTTGATATCGGTATCAGTAATTAAAGAGTTGGGCAATATCTGAATATTGGCAAAAAGCCATTATCGGACATCCCTAATTATTTCATATTTTCATTTAAATAAAAATAGGTTTTTATATTTTTTAGATACAGTCCATAAATAATGTGAACATGTATCATAACATGGAAATCTAAGATAACGTGTTGTGAACGAGGATGCTTGTGGACTGGGTGTCATATACCGTATTTTCCGCACTATAAGGCGCACCTAAAAACCACAAATTTTCTCAAAAGCTGACAGTGCGCCTTATAACCCGGTGCGCTTTATATATGGATAAATATTAAGATTCATTTTCATAAAGTTTCGGTCTTGCAACTTCGGTAAACAGCCGCCATCTTTTTTCCCCGTAGAAGAAGCGCGTGGTGCATGCTGGGATATGTGACGTTTCATTTCCATTTGTGTGTTTATGTAAAGACCCCAAAATGGCTCCTATTAAGTGTGTTGTCTGTCTAATTATAAATAATGCAGACGAGGCGTGTTAACTGAGTTCTCAACGTTTACTCACAGCGTGCTCATAACCACATTCTAACTGCCAGCATACAACAACGCTTCTCAGGGCTACCGCGCATGCTCGTCACTATCGTTGCATGCTGGGTAGTGTAGTTGTTATATTTGCTAGCTCATAACATCACATTAAGAGACACGCTTACGCGCTTAATTCAATACTCGCCGTCATTCCGGGTGGATTGACAAAAGACCTCCAGCCGCTACATATTGGTGTCAACAGGGCATTCGAAGCTAGACTGCTAACTGCGTGGGAACAGTGGATGACAGAAGGCGAACACACGTGACGTTCACCAAGACAGGGAGGCAGGGAGACAGCGTCAGACGACATTTTGGATCCCACATTCGCCCAACTTTTCAATTCGGACAACGAAGGAGAATAATTCGAGGGATTTATGAATGAAGAATAACTTCAGAAAGTGAGCGTTATGTTTATTTTGTGTGTTGTGACATTAACGTTCGAGCAACATTATGTTGCTATTGCTCTGCACTATTTTGAATTTTACTATGTTTGTGATTGCACATTTGCGTACATTTTGGGAGTGAACAGAGTTGTTAGAACGCTGGTTTTTAATATATTATTAAAGTTTGACTGACCTGACTGTTTTTTTTGACATTCCTTTAGCGCAGTTAGATGCGGCTTACAACACCGGGCGGCTTATAGGTGGACAAAGTTTTGAAATATGCCGTTCATTGAAGGCGCGGCTTTTAACCCAGGGCGCCTTATGGTGCGGAAAATACGGTAAGTTGTTTTTGAACTTTATTACACTGGGAATGTTTTTTTTTTTTTTTTTTTTACACATTTTTATTGAAAAAAAAACAGTTTTTCCAACGTATTACATTTTAGACGATTTCTCTTTTTAGTTATTATTTCTCCGGCTGACAGCATTGAGGAGGTGGATTTGTTAATGTACGACAATTCTGTCGTACAAATGAGACATTTAACCCGCAGAAAATATGAATAGTAAACTAAGAATCATTTTGAAGAGATTTTGAATTCTAATAGATCAAGTGGAAACTTTGAGAGAACAGGATGAAACGACAAGGAAATTAACACAAATACATTTTTTTCCGATATATGATCAAAATATTCCCACACGGCGGAAATCTTTCTTTTTGCCTGAGGCTGTTCCATGATCTCCGACGACGATAAATTAGAAATGACCAACGACAGAAGTGCGACGATTCTGTTGGCAGCAGCATGTCGTTGACAGATGCGCTTCCTTATAAAAACACAGTTTGGCGCGCAGGCGTCAGTGCGACACAGTTCGCGTATCGGTCACGTGACCCAAACGGCTCATGATCGGTCACGTGACTTTCTAAAAGCGGTACGCGCACCGACACAGGGTTTTGCTCTATGAGCTCGACGCATGCGCCGATGCACCGGTGTTGCCGGACCCATCACTAATATATAGGAGAAACAAGATATTTTAGTACCGCAAACATCAGTAATTTTATACATAGAAAACAAAAGTTGACATGCATCCGTTTTCTACCGCTTGTCCCTTTTGGGGTCGCGAGGGGTGCTGAAGCCTATCTCAGCTGCATTCGGGCGGAAGGCGAGGTACACCCTGGACAAGTCGCCACCTCATCGCAGGGCCAACACAGATAGACAGACAACATTCACACACTAAGGCCAATTTAGTGTTGCATTTTCTTTAAATATAACAGTGTATTTTCTGGAGTTAAAACATAATACTGTATGATGAATACAAGTACCTATGTAATATTAAAGACCAAAATTGAATTTTGTTTAGGACACAGGTGTCAAACTCAAGGCCCGGGGGCCACATCTGGCCCGCCACATCATTTTGAATGGCCCTTTGAAGCTTGGAAATATGCATCTTATATGCAGTACTTTATCTTTGTTTCTTTTTCTATTTTGACTGGAAAAAATACATGTTCTACTTTCAGTTATATACAGTGGGGCAAAAAAGTATTTAGTCAGCCACCAATTGTGCAAGTTCTCCCACTTAAAATGATGACCTATAGTAATCGTTTGACCTCTGTTATTGCCAACAAAGGTTATATTACAAAGTATTGAGTTGAATTTTTGTTATTGACCAAATACTTATTTTCCACCATAATTTACAAATAAATTCTTTACAAATCCCACAATGTGAATTCCTGGATTTTTTTTCACATTCTGTCTCTCACAGTTGAAGTGTACCTATGATGAAAATTACAGACCTCTGTCATCATTTTAAGTGGGAGAACTTGCACAATTGGTGGCTGTCTAAATTTTTTTTTGCCCCACTGTATCTCTTAAACTATCTATATCATAATTAAAGTTAAAGTATCAATGATTGTCACACACACACTAGGTGTGGTGAAATTTTCTCTGCATTTGACCCATCACCCTTGATAACCCCCTGTCAGGGGAGCAGTGAGCAGCAGCGGTGGCCGCGCCAGGGAATAATTTTTGGTGATTTAACCCCCAATTCAAACCCTTGATGCTGAGTGCCAAGCAGGGAGGTAATGGGTCCTATTTTTATAGTCTTTGGTGTGACTCGGCCAGGGTTTGAACTCACGACCTACCGATCTCAGGGCAGACACTCTGATGCAACAAATATATTATCATACATTCTAAACATTTTTGGGGTAAAAACATACATAAATATCTACTTAGCCTGATGATTTCAAAGCAATTTATCCATCAAATTGTACTGTAAACATGACAATTTATGTTTTTAAAACAGCTCAGTCTTCAGGATCCTACTGTAAGAAAAAAAACTGTGGTACCATTTTTACACTTACAGTAATACACTGAGAAAACAGCAACCATCATTTTTATGCCAAAAAACAAACAAATTGGCAGCTCAATCACCAGAATTTTACATTAAAATAGTGTGACCATTTTATGGTAAAATTCTGCTTTTTTACCGCAAAGTCTACAGATTTTTTTTCTTACAGTGTAGGCAAAATATACATTTACTAATCAAATGCACAAGTTTTCTTGTGACATTGTCCTGTGGCTAATCCTTTTATACATGTACTGTATGTTTCTTTTATTAATGTTACAAGCGGCCGGCCCTCTGAGGGCAGCCAAAACTGCAACATGGCCCTCAATGAAAACAAGCTTGACACCCCTGCCTTAGGATAAACTGTTACTTATATACTGTCAAGTTTGTCCAATAAATAGAGCAAAAACACACATCCAGTGGAGTTTGTGTAGCTTGTGTGTGCCATGGTGTATAACTTACCTTCAAACACACCTGTTGCTGCTTGCTAATCAGTAGCTGGATAACTATTTGGACCTCTGAAAACGTCAGGAATTAGGATTTTACTTCCCCAAGGGTTTTTATTACTTACTAAACATGAGTAAAAGTAAATTTATTCTTAACATTTTCGAGCGGTCGATGAAATGTCTTCTAGGGTGGACAACATATGTTGGTGGGTTGATAAACATATAAGAACAATTAAAAAGATTTAAAATGTTTTGGTTTCAACAATATTTACGTAAATGTCAATATTCAATGTAATGTCAAATATAGTGCAAAAACAATGAGCCCCCTAACATCAAAAGTAACTTATTAAACAAATATAATAGGACTAATGTCCACAAAATGACTACATTATGTTCATTCTAATAACATACATGGCAGTCTAAAAGCAGGCGTGCATTATGTCCAATTTAGTGGACACAAGATTAATCGCAATTTCCTCAGATCACAAACTCAATACTTGGACATTTTACAATTATATTGATGTCCCCGTATTTTTATTACGGGCAAGGCTTTTCTAGAATAAAAGGAATAAACTGGTACTCCTAGTGATGGGACGAAATGTGATGAGACGCATGCTAAGCTCGTATGGAGGCTTGCTTCATGTAGGAGAGGAAGCGAAAATGTTGTGTTGCCGAGTAAAAACTTCCTTTTGCTTTACCTTTCTGCAGAAAGAGGGACCCAATGGGCAGCCCACCAGCTCAGCCCACCCAGCACGCTTCTCCCCCGACGATAAGTTCTCTCGGCATCGCTTGACGGTGAAGAAGCGCTTCGGACTTCTGCTCACCCAGCAGCCCAGACCTGTTCTGTGAGCACATGACATGCACACAAACTATGGATGCCAACATGTTTGCAGTTGGAGCAGATGTCAAACTTTTCCCCCTGTTTTATTTTGCTATTTTTTAACAATTTGTGGTTATGAAAGGGTGGTTGATCCCCACTGCAGAAAGCAACTTTGAATAAAAAGGTTTTTGCATCCAGATAAATAGGATGACAAACACTTGGATACTTTTTGTCACTATCTGTATATTTGGCCGCATTTTTATACGCTCTGATCAATTATACACATTTATCTAAACCAGGGGTGTCAAACTGGTTTTCATTGAGGGCCACATCGCAGTTATGGTTGCCCTTAGAGGGCTGCTTTTAACAATGAGTAATATATGAATATATATATATCCATCCATTTTCTACCGCTTATTCCCTTTGGGGTCGCGGGGGCGCTGGAGCCTATCTCAGCTACAATCGGGCGGAAGGCGGGGTACACCCTGGACAAGTCGCCACCTCATCGCAGGGCCAACACAGATAGACAGACAACATTCACACTCACATTCACACACTAGGGCCAATTTAGTGTTGCCAATCAACCTATCCCCAGGTGCATGTCTTTGGAGGTGGGAGGAAGCCGGAGTACCCGGAGGGAACCCACGCAGTCACGGGGAGAACATGCAAACTCCACACAGAAAGATCCCGAGCCCGGGATTGAACCCAAGACTACTCAGGACCTTCGTATTGTGAGGCAGATGCACTAACCCCTCTGCCACCGTGAAGCCCAATATATATATATATATATATATATATATATATGCACAAAAAAGTCTTTACATTTTACTTTAAAAACTACCAGCTCAGTCACCAGAATTTTACAGTAAAAGCAGTGGGTTGTTTTTTTTACAGCATACAAAAAATTGAATAAATGGAATGGAAAAACAATGCAAAGCAACAGAGCTGCCATTTCTTTTTTTTACCATAAAATCTTCGTTTCAATTTTTTTTGTTAGTTTTTTAACATTTTAGTGTTTTACTGTGTATGGAAAAAACAGTTCCAAAGTTGATTTTACAGTTAAAAAATAAAAACTCAGTCGGCAGAATTTAACTGTAAAATGTATTGTCAATTTTCCAGTCTACAATTTGATAATTTGTTTTGAAATCATAAGTCAAGCAGATATTTAAGTATAGTATCTTTATTTTAACAAAACATATTTTTGGAATACATGATATATTTAGATAATATTGAATTGTAGAAAATACGCAATTGCATGCAGTACATGATTTTTAATGTCAAAAGGGAAATAATAAATATATTTAGTAAGAAAAGATTAAGCATTTTATTAACGCATATTATTTCCAGGCTTTGAATAATGAGGCGGGCCAGATTTGGTGTTTCCTTTACACAAAACACCTTATGTTCTGAAACTATCAGAGGTAAATTATATTCAACTTTGGTATGACACACTCAAATACAATAACTGCAGTGGCTTTTTCCCCTATTCCATACAAGAACATTTTATTAGTAGCTTGTAGCTTTTTTGTCCAAAATCTACTGAATGACCTTTTGAAGTAGCAACAAAAGTGGTACATAAAGATACAGTAGATGAACAAGACGGTTAATATTGTAATAATCCGACAATGTAGGATCATACAACTTCTTTGTGTGTCTTGTCTTTATTGCACAATATTAGTTTGAAAACCACACAACTACCCCAATGTGTGTCTCCTCTTTTCCCGGCAATAATCGAACCCCCACTTCCTATCAACAACGTCACTTCCCGATCTCTCACCGGAAGTCCCGCCCCCCATCCAAAGTCGTTGGGTAGCCAGCCGCCAGTCTCATTTATCCTTTATAGCTATCAAAAATGTGACTAAATGTTACAAGAAGTGCTTTGTAAACAAGATGGCTGAAAGCTTCGCCACTATTTATTTCCTAAAAGTAACCAAATTATTCCTCCAATGGAAAAGCCACACTCATGAAACTAATAGCGCCACCATTTCCCTACAGAACATTTGGTATACTGCATAACATTTATTTATTAGGAGTATTTACCTCGCAAAGCTACGAGTTCACTCAAACACACAACTTCATTTTTCTTGCAACTCTGACTTCTTCGCAGTCTTACTCCTTTGCAAAGTTGCCAAAACACCACACTGACCCCTAGTGGAGTACTCTCGCAACTACATGGTAACATTCCTTTTTTCCACCTGGCTGCAGTTGATTCAGTTTATGTGGAACATGCTTACTATACAATTGTTCCATTACAGCACGTCCGAAAAGGAGTAGGAAGAAGCTGAGTTTATTTAATCCTACCCCTTTTCATACCATAGCAATTTTATCATAGTTCCTTGTTCTCTGTAACAGAACAGTGAACTAATAAATAATATACCATACTAACAAATATTAAATACATCAATAATCTGTCTCAATAAAAAACAAAACAGTTTGAACAGTCTCTTAAACTGAATCATATGCTATGGTTAGTCCATTCCATAATTTAATTCCACATACTGATATGCTAAAGCTTTTAAGTGTACGTGCATACAAATGTTTTAAATTAGATTTTCCTCTAAGGTTATATTTCTCTTTTGTTGAGAAGAATTGTTGTACATTCTTGGCTAGCAGGTTATAGTTTGCTTTGTACAGCATTTTAGCTGTTTGCAAATGCACCAAATCATTGAATTTCAATAATTGTGATTTAATAAATAAAGGATGTGTATGTTCTCTATATCCATCATTATGTATTATTCTAATTGATCTATTTTGTAACACAGTTAGTGAATGAAGCGCACATTTGTAGTTGTTTCCCCATATTTCTACACAATAACTCAGATGTGTAACACTCGCGAGCAGTAGAGAATATGAAGTGATTTTTGGTCTGGAACATATTTTGCTTTATTCATTATTGACGTGTTTCTTGCTACTTTATGTTGTATATTTTTCACATGAGATTTCCAATTAATTTTATTTATTTAGATTGAAAGAGTAGTTTGTCAATGAGCTCTGTTTTTAACTCCATCCAGGGACAAGCAGTAGAAAATGGATGGATATTAACCGAGTAAAACATTTCAGCGTTTGTAGTACATTTTTTGTTGTAATGCTGTGCCTTTTAAGGTTAAAGTTACTAGGAACACTCAAAACATTGATTAAAAAAACTCAGAACTTGACAATTGAGCCAATGTTAAAATTCAAACCTCAAAGCATCGCAACTTTTTGAAAAAAAACCCCGCAAAAAGCTAGACTGTATAAGCATGCCGGTATGTTTAAAGCTGTTAATATTTTAACAGAGTCAAAGCGGTAGAGAATGAATGGATTTTTATACTAACATGTAACCATCCATCCATCCATCCATTTTCTACCGCTTATTCCCTTTAGGGTCGCGGGGGGCGCTGGAGCCTATCTCAGCTACAATCGGGCGGAAGGAGGGGTACACCCTGGACAAGTCGCCACCTCATCGCAGGGCCAACACAGATAGACAGACAACATTCACACTCACATCCACACACTAGGGCCAATTTTAGTGTTGCCAATCAACTTATCCCCAATATGTCAATAATATTCACCAGTTGCATGAATGTGAAGTGAATTAATTAACTCATATTATGTTCTACATATGGTGAATGTTCATATTCATCTTGGAGAAAGCAAACCTTCAAGTTTGAGTAAACAGTGGTATTTCAGTTTGAACACATAAGATAAGGCCCCTTAGTTTGATATTCGCAGGTGGATTGGATCACTTCTCGTAGGAATGGACTTCGGACTGCAAAAGTGATAGCCCTATCCTTGAGAAGAGACAACCTGTCTAGCTCAACACACGAACATCTCCTTTATGGTCAGGATGCGCTCCTTACTTAGCACACACAACCAGAGACAGGAAGGAGAAATATAAAAACTCATGATTTGGCTTCTTCAGTTAGGAGTCCTTTACTTTTTTTGACTTAGGTTCCTCCAGGGAACTGCAGTCCTGTGTAATGATGCTCGCTTGTGATAAAGCAACTTTTAGTTCAGTACAGCATCTCCGATGTCTCTTTTAATCCAGCCGCACGGCCGTGTCGTCCTTCTGTCCGGACGAGGATGAAAAGACCAGAAACACACTTCAAATGTCTGCAGTAGAGATGCGCGGATAGGCAATTATTTCATCCGCAACCGCATCACAAAAGTAGTCAACCATCCGCCATCCACCCCGAACCAACATTTTATCAAAACCGCACCCGCCCGTTGTTATATATCTAATATAAACGATGCAAGGCATTAGTGAGGTTATAAAGCTTTTGCCTGTTAAAGAAAGGAGACTGATCCAATGCAGCAGAGACATTCAATTCGTGCCACGCTGTCACGGCCCAGACGCACACCAGTGCGCAATCATCTGGGAGCCGCGCTGAGCGCACCTCCAAGCGCACTCGCGTCACTCACACTGCTGCAGGCAGCTGCGTTCCACGCATTCGTGGCTAAGAGATATTAATGAGTGATAATATTATTTATCATTATTATAATATTATTGTCCTTTCCATTAAGAAAGTGTTGACTATTGTTGCCAATGCCCTCAGATCAGGAGTGCGTTCCTCACACTTTGTGTGCGCAGTTGCAGCAAGCAGAACGAGGCTTTTAAGAAGTTAAAAAAATGTTTTAGAAAGACTAGGTGTTGGAATAATTGTTTGTAAGTTATCACAAAAGAGACGTTGTATTACATTATGTTCCTGATAAGAAGGTGAATGCTGTCTTTCGAGGCCTAACAAGAGGAAGAAGGCTCGTAAAACTCCACTGTGATTTCAACACGGACAGATGGCAGGATCTGCTCAACTTCCAGAGGAACTCTCTTTGAAGTGTTAAACAAACTCTCTTTGAAGTCAACGCTATTTACGACCCGCTGCCCTTTTGAAGCAACTGTGGTCAGGAGACGGGAGGGGTTATCCATTGTCCTCCAACACCTGCCCCAGCTGGATCCAGGAAGAGCCCAGCCCGAGACATCCTCTTCTTGGACTTCAATGAGACCGAAAACAATGACTGTTTTACATACTTCCTATTTCTAATGAGACATGTGTTGGTGCGTGAACATTGAATATCTAATAAAAGAGGAGACGAAAACCTTCTTCGTCAGAGCGTGGTGCAGGACTGTACAGAGAGTGCAGTGGCCATGTCTCTCCTCAATATTGAGTCCAAATTGAATTCTGTCTCTGTTTGATTCCTTGCCTTTTGTCTGGTTTAATAGATGTCCTCAGTGTTTGAACGTGACACTAGGCCTATATTTTCGTTAGGTAAAAAAAAATTTCTGAATTTATTTCAATGAATATTAACTTGTTAACGTTATAATGCTCAAATAGGGACGAGGGCGGGGTGCACAGTGAAGCAGTGAACAATTTCGCGACAAAGATGAACCTTTATTGATTGATCTGCAGCCATGACAAAATATCAGACAATCTCCATTGTCTATGTTCTAGGCATATAGGCTCATACGTTTTTAAGTTGAAATAAAAAAATAAATAAATTAAAGCTGCAAGCAGCATTGGTCGGGCCCGCGTATTTGGCAGGTGCTAGTCCTAAGTGTCCCAATACTTTTGTCTACTTTTAGTCTGAAGTGTCCCAAGACTTTTGTCTAGTGTACCTACCTTGTCTGCATTGTGTGGGCACGTTGGTGCTTCCTGCTTTTAAGCAGCCATCTTAAAAAAACAGCAGCGCAGCAGCATCAGCGCAGCGGGTCTTTGAAGGGTCATAAAATCAAAACCGGAGCAGGTATTAAAAAGCTGTTCTGTTATTTTATACACAAGGGTTTAATCTCTCTCCTGTGTTAGTTTGAAGCCGAAACGACAAACGCGCTCAGAGGAGATAGTTTTCGAAGGAAGGTGACCGGTTTTTACAAAAAATTTGTTTTGAAGGGGGAATAGCAAACTTCCTGTTGATTTTTGCTGGGGGTTGTCAATCTATGAAATGTAGGTCTAAGTGAGACCTACATAGAGGTTTTTGTTTCATGTCTCTCCGACCTTCCCGGTGGGAGTTACAGGCAGTTTTGTCATTTTTTTCTTCCGAAGAGCAGTTTTTTCTCCGTTTTATTCAAAAATTGCTCTAGAGCACAATTTTTAAATTTGGGGTTAGGTTTTTTTAATAGATCGCAATTTTTGCCAGTCCTGATGTGTGCGTTCAGTTTGGTGAGTCTTGAAGCATGTTAAGGGGGTCAAATTACAACTCAAAGAGGCAAAAGTGACTGTTTTTAGTACTTTTTTGTCTTGAAGGGGGAATTGCCAACTTCCTGTTGATTTTTGCCCGAGGATGTACAATTATGAAAGGTAGGTGTAAGTCAGACCTACATAGAGGTTTTTGTTTCATGTCTCTCCGACCTTCCTAGTGGGAGTTACAGGCAGTCTAGTTTTTTTTTTTCTAGGGGGCGCTAGAGCGCAATTTTGAGTTTTGTGGTTCGGTTTTTTTTTTAAAAAAGGCAATTTTCGCAGGTCCTGATGTGTGGGTAAAATATGGTGAGTTTTGAAGCATGTTAAGTGGGTCAAATTACAGTTTTTTGTGGGTGCGGAAGAATAATAAAGAACTAGAGCACAATTTTGAGATTTGGGGTTAGGTTTTTTTTTAGATCGCAATGTTTGCCAGTCCTGATGTGTGTGTTCAGTTTGGTAAATTTTGAAGCATGTTAAGGGGGTCAAAATACAGCTCAAAGAGGCAAAAGTTACGGTTTTTAGTACTTTTTTGTCTTGAAGGGGGAATTGCCAACTTCCTGTTGATTTTTGCCCGAGAATATACTATTATGAAATCTAGGTCTAAGTCACACCTACATAAAGGTTTTTGTTTCATGTCTCTCCGACCTTCCTAGTGGGAGTTACAGGCAGTCTAGTTTTTTTTTTCCTAGGGGGCGCTAGAGCGCAATTTTGAGTTTTGTGGTTCGGTTTTTTTAAAAAAAGGCAATTTTCGCAGGTCCTGATGTGTGGGTAAAATATGGTGAGTTTTGAAGCATGTTAAGTGGGTCAAATTACAGTTTTTTGTGGGTGTGGAAGAATAATAAAGAATAATAAAACCTTACAAATTCAATAGGTCCTTATGTCCCATTGCATAAGGACTCCCTGTCGGAGTCCTTATGCAATGGGCTATGCGGGCCCTAAAAATGTGCCTCATAAGCCTTAGGCTGTCAATCACGCGCACAAACTTAAATTATACAATAACATATGTATTTCCGAATTGGTTTAACCGCAACCCGCCCGCATCTATTTAAAATCTAATTTTTTTTTATTTCACCCGCCCGACCCGCGGATTACCCGCGAACTCCGCGGTTGTGTCCGCCAACCGCGCGTCTCTAGTCTGCAGTAAAGAAGCAGCGGTACAAAATGAGGTTTGGGCAGTTCTTTATTTCCCTTTTCTAAGGCTGCTGGGTGGCCCCATGGTGGATATACACACAGTATATGTACAGGAGTTTGCTATACCGGAGTTACACTGAGGGTCCATGGTACACAGACTTCAAAAAACAACACGTAGAGAGCCTCGCCGCCATGTTTCAGTACTCAGCAGAGGAAAGGTGAACAGCACAAGAGAAGATGATGCAGTATGACCGCCTAATAACTTAACACTTGGAAAAGAACATACAGTTCACACAGTGCATCTTAAATAGGTCACGTGAAGAGCCATATACCATAAATATCTGTATTTGTCGGGAGCCAACATATATAAAATGATTTATTTTTTAAAAATTAACTTAAAAACACTGGTTTAAACATTGCCCATTCCGAGAATTTTCCCACGCTCATCGGGGGGGAAAGAAGCCCTCTCACCCCGTTGGCTAGCGTATGAATTAGTAGAAAACAAACAAACACCACAGTCAATTCAGCACAAAAAGAAGCCACAAAACACAAGAACACCAAGAACACAGTATTATATTTTTTGACTTTTTTCCTCTTCATAGTCAGTATCCTGGTCCTGGTCCTGGTCCTCGGAGCGACGATCCCTCCGTTGACGGCTCAGCGGAATTGGGAGGCGGGTCTCCTTCATCCGTGATATTTTAACTCTCAATTTCACAGTGTGGTTGGAAAAGAGGGGACGGGGGGGCGGGGGGGGGGGGGGGGGGGGGCGTGGAGGTGGGATCCAGGTGGGAAGAGGAACACTTTTCAGCAAACAATGACAAACCCTGGCCGAAACAAAATGGCCGCGTCAGTTTCATTCCCGCCAAAAGCTCTGTGGGGGGCGCCACGGGTTGGATTGGACTGAAGCGTGGACTCGATTCGGTGATACGAGGGATGAAGGTGAATGGCGGGTTCGGGGAAGAAAAAAAGGCGAATCCCGTCTCCGGACGCTCAGGCACGCTGCGGCAGGGCTCGCCGCTTGCGGCTGTAGTAGTGGCGCACGCCCGTTTGCCTGGCAAAGTTCATCATGTAGTTTTGTTTGCGCGTGCTGCAGGGGATACAAACACAGCGGTTGGAACTAAAACCATTGGAAAGGTGGAGCAGCAAAGAAGGACATGCACTCTGGAAATGGTGTTTATCGTGTCTTACGCCCTGGCGCTACGCTACACGAGTGCTGATGTTGTGCAGCTGGATGGAGACATGGCGACACTGACATGTGACACTCACACACCACGGGGGGAGGTCGGAGAAAAGACAAAAAAAAGTAGACTGCAGTGAGCAGACGTTAAAGACGAGAGTCTTGCTTAGTGCCTCTTCCACTCCAGCAGGGGGCGGGGCCAGTGGGCGCTCTGCAAAGCAGGGGTCAGGGCGGCGGTGGATGTAAATGAGTGATGGTGAGGGGATGGAGGGAGGCGGACAAACTTCCACATAGAGCCATGAAAGATGGGAGGTCTCATTTCCTGTTGTCCAGGATGTGTGCTGACTCAGCATCAAGGAAGTTGCATTGTGGGGCCCTAACCCCCCATGGAGGACACAGAGGTCATGTCCTCGCTGTTTTTTTAAGTGACCAAAAGATGATATGACTGACTGCAAATACACTTTGTGTGGGACATCCTCTCTCAATATACCATCTTTGGTCATGCACAACTCCACACAACCAACGTAACGCTATGAAGTCCACTTTGACTTTAAACATGTGTTGCATAAATGATGAAGCAGCCTAGGACTGGGCGATATGACCTTTTATTAATATCTCGATATTTTTAGGCCATGTCACGATACACCATATATATCTCCATATTTTGCCTTAGCCTTGAATGAACACTTGATATGGCGTCACATTAGTGCCAAAAATCCGAGCGCATAAAAACTGTTACTGTTACTGCGACACCCTTTTGCGCGCGTGTGGTGCCTTTTTGCGCGCGCGCAATGCCTTTCTGTGCGCGCGCGGTGCCTTTTTGCGCGCGCGCGGTGCCTTTCTGCGCGCGCGAAGCCTTTCTGCGCGTGCGAAGCCTTTCTGCGCGCGCGAAGCCTTTCTGCGCGCTCTCTGTGTACTCCTGGCATCTCTCCTCGCGCTGTCATGTTTCTTTTTGGCACTTTGGGGCCAGGTATGCTTAGACAGCCCCTCCTTTCTGATTGGCTGTGAGCATTTTTCATATGACCAATCATTCTCCAGTGTAGCAACGTTGTAGCCATCTTACCTCGGACAGCTAGCCTCAATCATTACATTGATGTCAATGGTACATGTACTAATTAAATTACCATAACTTGCTCGATTTTCGAACAATTTACAAACGGTTTACCTTGTTACAAATCTTATTACATGTAGATATGACATAGGATGCTGTACCTGTTGAAATTACCTCTTTCGCTTTAAAAAAAAAAAGACTTAATTGTGCAACATAGTTGTGTAGGGTCAGTGTTAGTCAGTTCTCTGATTATTTTAAACTGTTTCAGAATACATAATTAAAAGCTATTTTTAACATTTTAAAAACAAAATTCAAAGATTATTTCATAAATTTTATGGCTGAATCAAAAGAAATTCCATAAATTAGAAAACAAATGTTCAAGAAGAAGTGAAAATATAAAATAATGTTATTGCTGGTGGACCAGTTCTGGCTGAAAGATGTGATTATGGTGTTTGTTGTCTTATTATTTATTTGGGTCACATTTTGTATTACCCTGTATTGTGTTTATGTGGTATGAAATAACTTTCATCAGCGCGCGACATTTTTTATCCACTTCTTCCTCCGTAAATCTTGATACATATTGACGATGACCCGCCCTGCTATACTTCTGATTGGCTCTGAGCATTTTTCAGCGTTTTTCGCCTGACCAATCAGAAAGAAGGGGCCGTCCAAGCATACCCGCCCCCAAAGTGCCAAAAAGAAACATGACAGCGCGAGGAGAGATGACAGGAGTACACAGAGAGCGCGCAGAAAGGCGTCGCGCGCGCGCAGAAAGGCACTGCGCACGCGCAAAAGGGTGTCGCGCGCGCACGAAGTGGAGAATCAGCGCGCGATAACAGTTTTTATGCGCTCGGATTTTTGGCACTAATGTGACGCCATAACTTGATGCATATAATCACAGCAGTATGATGATTCTATGTGTCTACATTAAAACATTCTTCTTCATACTGCATTAATATATGCTACTTTTAAACTTTCATGCAGAGAGGGAAATCACAAATAAGTCAATTTAGCAAAAGTGTATTTATTAAACAGTTATTAAGCAGTGGCACAAACATTCATGTCATTTCCAAAACAGAAAGTGCAAGATTGTCAGAGACATTTTAAAACAAGCTATTAGTGCACTTTTGTGCATGATGTCACTAAGATGACATATCAAAACAACACTAAATTAAAGTGCACTTTTTGTACAGAACGCCACTACAATAGTTTAAAACAAATAAAGTGCACTTTTGTGCATGATGTCACACAAGATATTTCAATAAGTGTCAAATAAAAATGAGCTGCATAACAGGAAATCAAATAGTGTATGTCCTTCGCTATGTGGTAGGTTCTTGCGGACGTTATCTCCTTCTGTTGTTGACTAATTTTTTCATACGGTGTCGATCTGGAAATGGTTGCTTGGGCATTTTGTGGGTGTGGCACCGAACGGAGATGTTGACATGCGGAGTTTCAAGCACTCTTCATTCTCTAGCGGGTGACTTTTCAAATGATGCTACAAATTAGCAGTAATGCTACTTTTTGTAGCAACGCTTTTGCCGCATACTTGACATATTACAGTTGTCTGTTCAACATATTCCCGCTTGAAGCCAAACCACCGCCAGACGATGGACCCCCTGCTGTTTTTTGGGGGAATTAATTCTTCCTTCATTTGTTACCAGATTCGCACCTTCTTTCTCTCGTATTACCACTCGCCCCACTCCGCTAGCATCACAGCTAATGTTACCATGCCGCTACCTCTCTGCTCGGCGAGGGCGTATGACGTTGCACGCGTGACAGTATGTGACGTATGTAAGAAGGTGCGCTTGTTTTATGTCTCTGTGAGAAGGAGAGACAAGAAAGAGTGAGAAGAGCCTGTAGTGTAATGCTCGCAGCTAAAAGCAACTGCATGAGAACGTATACTCCAATATCACAATATAGTCATTTTCTATACCGCAATATATTCCATATATCGCCCAGCCCTAACACAGCCTATCACAAATGGCGTGATGGGCCACATAAACAATGTGGCAGGCCACATAAATATATTGCCAAACCACATAAATGACATGGTGTGCCACATAAATAATAAGGCGGGACACTTTAAATGACCAGATGGGCCACATAAATGACCAGGTGGGCCACATAAATGGCGTGATGGGCCACATAAATGACCAGGGGGACAACATAAATGGCGTGATGGGCCACATAAGTGATGTGGTTGGCCACGTAAATGGCGAGGTGGACCACATTAGTGACGTGATGGGCCACATAAATCACCAGGTGGGCCACTTAAATGACCAGGTGGGCAACATAAATCACCAGGTGGGCCACTTAAATGACCAGGTGGGCCACAAAAATCACCAGGTGGGCCACATAAATGGCATGATGGGCCACATAAATAACCAGGTGGACCACATAAGTGACGTGATGGGCCACATAAATGACCAGGTGGACCACATAAATGACCAAGTGGGCCACATAAATGGCGTGATGGACCACCTAAATGACCAGGAGGGCCACATAAGTGACGTGATGGGCCACTTAAATGACCAGGTGGGCCACATAAATGACCAGGTGGGCCACCTAAATGGCGTGATGGGCCACATAAATGACAAGGTGGGCCACATAAATGGCGTGATGGGCCACATAAATGACCAGGTGGCCACATAAATGGCGTGATGGGCTACATAAATGACCAGGTGGCCACATAAATGGCGTGATGGGCCACATAAATGACAAGGTGGGCCACATAAATGGCGTGATGGGCCACATAAATGACCAGGTGGCCACATAAATGGTGTGATGGGCCACATAAATGACCAGGTGGGCCACATAAATGGCGTGATGGGCCACATAAATGACCAGATGGGCCACATAAATGACCAGGTGGGCCACATAAATGACCAGGTGGGCCACATAAATGGCGTGATGGGCCACATAAATGGCGTGATGGGCCACATAAATGGTGTGATGGGCCACATAAATGACCAGGTGGGCCACATAAATGGCGTGATGGGCCACATAAATGACCAGGTGGGTCACATAAATGACCAGGTGGGCCACATAAATGGCGTGATGGGCCACATAAATGACCAGGTGGGCCACATAAATGGCGTGATGGGCCACATAAATGACCAGGTGGGCCACCTAAATGGCGTGATGGGCCACATAAGTGATGTGGTTGGCCACATAAATGGCGAGGTGGACCACATTAGTGATGTGGTGGGCCACATAAATCACCAGGTGGGCTACTTAAATGACCAGGTGGGCAACATAAATGACGTGATGGGCCACATAAATCACGAGGTGGGCCACATAAATGACGCGATGAGCTACAAAAATCACCAAGTGGGCCACAAAATCACCAGGTGGGCCACATAAATGGCGCGATGGGCCACATAAATGACAAGGTGGGCCACATAAATGACCAGGTGGGCCACATAAGTGACGTGATGGGCCACATAAGTGATGTGGTGGGCCATATAAATGACCAGGTGGGCCACCTAAATGGCGTGATGGGCCACATAAGTGATGTGGTTGGCCACATAAATGGCGAGGTGGACCACATTAGTGATGTGATGGGCCACATAAATCACCAGGTGGGCCATTTAAATGACCAGGTGGGCAACATAAATGGTGTGATGGGCCACATAAATCACGAGGTGGGCCACATAAATGACGTGATGAGCTACAAAAATCACCAGGTGGGCCACATAAATGGCGTGATGGGCCACATAAATTGCGTGATGGGCCACATAAATGACCAGGTGGGCCACATAAGTGACGTGATGGGCCACATAAGTGATGTGGTGGGCCACATAAATGACCAGGTGGGCCACATAAGTGACGTAATGGGCCACATAAGTGATGTGGTGGGCCACTTAATTGACCAGGTGGGCCACATAAGTGACGTGATGGGCCACATAAGTGATGTGGTGGGCCACATAAATGACCAGGTGGGCCACATAAGTGACGTAATGGGCCACATAAGTGATGTGGTGGGCCACTTAATTGACCAGGTGGGCCACATAAATGACGTGATGGGCCACATAAGTGATGTGCCACATAAATGACCAGGTGGGCCACGTAAATGGCATGATGGGCCACGTAAGTGACGTGATGGGCCACATAAATGACCAGGTGGGCCACATAAGTGACGTGATGGGCCACATAAGTGATGTAGTGGGCCACGTAAATGGCATGATGGGCCACATAAGTGACGTGATGGGCCACATAAATGACCAGGTGGGCCACGTAAATGGCATGATGGGCCACATAAGTGACGTGATGGGCCACATAAGTGACGTGATGGGCCACATAAGTAGGGTGGGCCACATAAATGACAAGGCGGACCAGATCTGAGTTAGTGTTTGACACTGGTGCTTTAGTGTAAAATACCAAAATGAAGAGAATAAAATCAACTTTCTCCTTTTGGCCAGCAGAGGTCGCCACAGCAAGACAATCACATGAGGATTTAACTTGTGATTCCTGACAAAAGCCTTGGCCTTACAAAGTGTCCTGTCCTTCATTATTTACATTTTCATTGTGCAAACATAGTGTGATTGTCCTGGTGACACGGCACACCCTCTTAGGCAATAAGTCAAGGAGGTCAGCGCTGACGTGTGAGGTCATAGAATGGAGCCGTCACAACAAAATTGAGGTAGCAACAGAAACACAGATAAAGTGTAGTGATGGACATGGATGCAACCATTAACCACTTTGACTATTAAAAAGCTATAATGGTTGCATCCTTAGTGATGGAGTACATCACACAATACTGACACTTGTCTTTACCAAGCTGCTAAATCCCTTGTTTTTTGGTGTTGTTTGAGTGTGTTACGGAGCCTCCACCTGGACTGCGTGGGACTCGGGGTTAGAAAGCGAGGGCATGGAGATGACTGAGGTGATGTGGAGTGCCGAGGGAGAGTGTGTGTGTAGGAGGGGAGGAGCAGGGCGGTGAGGGATGGAGGCTGCATTCAGTAGGAGGCGCTGAACTTACCTGACACTACAGCCATGCCAGAGGGAGCAGAATACACAAGAGAGCAGAGGTTAGAGCGCGAGAGGGGAGAGGGAGGTGGAGGGGAGTGCTGTCTCCAAGGAAGGTGTGGGGGGGTAGGAGCCGTGGCCTGGGGAGGGGAAGGCAGGAGCCCCCCGGAGTAGGAAGTGGCGAGGGAGGGGGTAGAAAGAGAGTGAAGAAAAGGTGGATGGGATGATGATGAGTGAGAGAGAGAGAGAGAAAGAAGAGTAAGACAGCCGTAATCCATCCATCGTGTGCGCAGAAGGAAAGAGGAATGGAGGAGGAAGAAAGGAGGTCAATTGAGGATGAGGAGTGGAGGAAGAATGAAACAAGAAGCAGCAAGAAAAGAGCAAAAAAAATGAATGGAATGCATGAAGGAGAAGAAGAGAAGTGGAACAGATAGAAATAAATAACATTGTGAGGATCATCATCACACTTTGGAGCTGAGTTGAAAACATGCACAGGATGGAAGGAAGAAAGCATGGAAGGAAGGAAGGAAGGAAGGAAGGAGGTCACGGCCACATAGACCAGGGGTCAGCTCGGGTTTGGCGCTCAAAGCATGTTTCCACCAAGCAGTACAGTTCAGTTCCGTTTGGTTTGGACTGTTAAATCCTGTTCCTGCTGTTCTGTCAGCTACCAACTTTTGATTGATTGATTGATTGATTTAAACTTTTATTAGTAGATTGCACAGTACAGTACATATTCCGTACAATTGACCTCTAAATGGTAACACCCGAATAAGTTTTTCAACTTGTTTAAGTCCACGTTAATCAATTCATGGTAAACTGTAAACTCATTAAAGTAGACACTAACCAACAGTGCACACACAACATAGTGACCCATTTCTAGTCCTATTCTGGCATTGATTGGGCCACAAAGTCATCAAGGTGAGAAGGTTGACAAAAAGTCACACAGTGGTACCTCAACTTAAGAGTGCCACAATCGAAGAGTGTTATCCGAAAAGAACTGTTTCTCAGTTATATACACATACTGTACAGGCCAAAAGTTTAGACACACCTTCTCTTCATTCAATGTGTTTTCTTTATTTTCGTGACTATTTACATTGTAGATTGTCACTGAAGGCATCAAAACTATGAATGAACACATGTGGAGTTATGTACTTAACAAGAAAAGGTGAAATAACCGAAAACATGTTTTATATTCTAGTTTCTTCAAAATAGCCACCCTTTGCACACTCTTGGCATTCTTGAGATTCATACACACTCTTGGCGTGCTTGAATCTCATCGAGATTTTCGTGACTATTTACATTGTAGATTGTCACTGAAGGCATCAAAACTATGACACCTGTGAAGTGAAAACCATTTCAGGTGACTACATCTTGAAGCTCATCGAGAGAATGCCAAGAGTGTGCAAAGCAGTAATCAGAGCAAAGGGTGGCTATTTTGAAGAAACTAGAATATAAATCAGTTTTTTCACCTTTTTTTGTTAAGTACATAACTCCACATGTGTTCATTCATAGTTTTGATGCCTTCAGTGACAATCTACAATGTAAATAGTCATGGAAATAGAGAAAACGCATTGAATGAGGAGAAGGAGTGTCCAAACTTTTGGCCTGTACTGTAGATTCTTTAAGTTGCAAGCAAATATTTCATTAATTGGCGTAGCAAACAGCACAATGAACTACCAAAACATGTGGTCTTACTCGCTAGCATTAGCGTATAGCTTGAAATGGACATAATGATGTTTTACAGCCACGGGGAGGAAGACACACTGCAAAAACTGAAATCTGAGTAAGATTAAATATCTCAAATAAGGGCGATTTTTGCTTATTTTCTGTCTGGTAAGATAATTCTTCTCACTAAGCAGATTTTATGTTAGAGTGTTTTACTTGTTTTAAAGGGGAACATTATCACAATTTCAGAAGGGTTAAAACCATTAAAAATCAATTCCCAGTGGCTTATTATATTTTTCGAAGTTTTTTTCAAAATTTTACCCATCACGCAATATCCCTAAAAAAAGCTTCAAAGTGCCTGATTTTAACCATCGTTATATACACCCGTCCATTTTCCTGTGACGTCACATAGTGAAGCCAACACAAACAAACATGGCGGAAAGAACAGCAAGCTATAGCGACATTAGCTCGGATTCAGACTCGGATTTCAGCGGCTTAAGCGATTCAACAGATTAGGCATGTATTGAAACGGATGGTTGTAGTGTGGAGGCAGGTAGCGAAAACAAAATTGAAGAAGAAACTGAAGCTATTGAGCCATATCGGTTTGAACCGTATGCAAGCGAAACCGACGAAAACGACACGACAGCCAGCGACACGGGAGAAAGCGAGGACGAATTCGGCGATCGCCTTCTAACCAACGATTGGTATGTGTTTGTTTGGCATTAAAGGAAACTAACAACTATGAACTAGGTTTACAGCATATGAAATACATTTGGCAACAACATGCACTTTGAGAGTGCAGACAGCCCAATTTTCATCAATTAATATATTCTGTAGACATACCCTCATGTCAGCAGGCCAGGGAAGCTAGGGTCGATATTCTTCTCTTGATCATCTTGGGACGGTGTGAGCCAAGACATCCAGGGGGTTTAGCTCGCTCGTCTGCGGGAACAAACTGCCGCCATTGCTTGCCGTGCTACCGAGGTCCTTTGTCCCTGAATTGCTCACACACTGCGGCAAATTCAATGGGGGTCTGGCGGCAGATTTCTTTGACTTTATCGTTGGAAATGCATCTGCTTTGAGTGTCGCAGGATATCCACACATTCTTGCCATCTCTGTCGTAGCATAGCTTTCGTCGGTAAAGTGTGCGGGACAAACGACTGACCATTTTCGTCAGCTTTCCCCACACCCTCGTATTTTGAACAACATTCGTCCAATTTCTTACCACTTTCGCATCTTTGGGCCACTGGTGCAACTTGAATCCGTCCCTGTTCGTGTTGTTACACCCTCCGACAACACACTGACGAGGCATGATGTCTCCAAGGTACGGAAAACAGTCGAAAAAACGGAAAATAACAGAGCGGTTTTGACCCGGTGTTTGAGAAAATGGCGGATTACTTCCCGATGCGACGTCACGTTGTGACGTCATCGCTGCGAGAGCGAATATTTAATTCGCCAAAATTCGCCCATATAGAGTTCGGAAATCGGTTAAAAAAATATATGGTCTTTTTTCTGCAACATCAAGGTATATATTGACGCTTACATAGGTCTGGTGATTATGTTCCCCTTTAAGTGTTTTGGTCCTAAATGATCTCAGTAAGATATTACAGCTTGTTGCTGAGATTTGATGACCTATATTGAGTAAAACATGCTTGAAAACTAGAATATCAAGTGTTGCAAAGCTGTGTCATCAACACTCACGAGTATAAAACTACTTTTTCAAAGTAATAATTTCTTATTTCAAGCATGAAAAAAAAAATCATGACTTTGACACAATTGTGTCTCATAATTAAAACAGATGACAGCCAAATGGACTTTGCTGTTTTATTTTCAATGAAACAATAGAAAATACGTACTCATATAGTAGTACAGTTGTTATTAGTGAAAATATACTTATTTTAAGGTATTTTTGGGTTCATTGAGGTTAGTTAATTTTACTTGTTTTGGAAAGTCTTGACAAGCCAAATTTTCTTGTTCTATTGGCAGATCATTTTGCTAAGTTCAAATAAAATACCCCTCATTGTTGTATTTTTTTTTCTTGTTTTTGAACACTGACTTTTTGCAGTGCAGGATACAAGTCTTTGGAGTGAGCTGAAGAAAACCAATTGAGCCTGTAAGTTGAGGTACTACTCTCCTGATGTGCTGAAGCGTACTGCTTGGGTGGAACATGGCTGAGGTTTGTATGAAAGGACTTTTAATGCATCGAGTTCCGGTCTGAGTGAACAATGAGTGCGATGCGCTCATGCAGGGAACACATTCAAACTGCTTTAATTCATTTGCTAGCTGATAAATAGCCAGGATACCTTCAGTGTCCTGTGGAATTGTTGGGAGAATCATAGCCAGAATGTAAAAACTGGATGCAGGCTTTTAATTCCATGCATTCATCTGAATAGTCCACAAGACACTGAAACTCTGATGACTTGCCAGCCATCCACAGAGAAAGCCAAGCAGACAAAGTCATGTTCCTCCTTGCCTGACACCACAAGTGATGAAGCTCACTGCACATAATCGTGTGCTTACTGTACACCTGTACTGTACTCCTGTGTATGTGTGGGCGAGGGGGGGGGGCTGTTTCTACGGGTGGTACGGGATCAGAGAAGGGCAGATCTAGGCTCTAACGGGAGGCCAGGGTCCGGCCGGGAGTTGGGTACTCACAGAACTACTTCCACATGATCCAACGCCCACTGGTCGTGTCCCACGCCGTCGTGGCGCGGCTGCCACCACCGCAGCATCACGCCTTTGACCCTCGCCTCTCTGGAGAAAACATGGAAACGTACAAATCGACTTGGAACACTGAATGTAAAGCATTGATTATATCGTGTCAGAGGGTGAGTAAGCAGTAGTTGATCCTCCGTATATTCAGCTTCAAAAAGATAAGGTTGTGAATCCTCATGCATGCACACAAACATGCATCCACAAAAAATATACGCCCCCCCCCCCCAAATCCAACGCCCTCGACGCAAATCCCATAGGGGTGATGAAAGGATGGGCAGCGCCTGAGAGCTGCAGCCTACCACCATGACCCCGCACTCCCTTCCCTCTGTTGCTAGATATCTCGAGATGTATGTTGTAATATGTATATGTGCTTTGCTATGGAGGTTTTTTCCCACTCCAGACCGGGTCCCCTTAGGAGCCCAGTCTGGATTGTATTTTTTTTACTCATCCTTCCCCAGCGTTTTACCTTTTTCCCATCTTTTACGGGGCCATCAGCGTTCCTGTTCTGTAACCCTGTACACTGTTTGTTTGTCTAATCTTGAACGGGTTTGTACTGAAAACAAAGTTTCGTTGTACTTGTGCAATGACAATAAAGATCTATCCTATCCTATCCTGGTGCCAAAAAATAGTTGTCTTCGTTGTCTGTTACCAAGTCAAGGTTGTTTGGATTGGGTCATATAAGTAAATGCTGTGTTTGTGATGTCACGGAAGTACACATCTAGGTCAGTGACCTGAGTTAAGTACATTGTCTACAACATGGTGACAATTTACCACCTGTCAGACACCTGGGTATTTGAATTAAAAGGAAAATACCCCGCACGGTCATGTTGCTCATTGAAACTGAACTCGTGCCCTCGTCTTAAGGGCCAAATTGAAGATGCCCGCGGTCCGGGGTTTGGAGAGCTTGTTTCAGCAGCAGTTGGCTACTATTGACTACATTCAATTTAATGTTTAAATTACATTAGTTTCAGTTTTTTAAGAGCATAGGAAGTGTTTAGAAGTGTGTTTAAAAGCTATATCGAGGACTTATAACGACTTTAAATGCACATTCATAAAAACCTAAAATAAATAGCGTCCCTACTTTGCTCAAAATTCGAGGGAACACTGAAGTCCCAAAGATCGACAGGTTGGTGACCCCCCCTGCTCTGAAGTATATCCACTTTGCATAGTATTATACAAAACCCAAACCCAGCGAAGCCGGCAGTGTTTCTGGGCGTTGTTGATAAATGGCTTTCGCTTTGCATAGTAGAGTTTTAACCTGCACTTACAGATGTAGCGACCAACTGTAGTTACTGACAGTGGTTTTCTGAAGTGTTCCTGAGCCCATGTGGTGATATCCTTTACACACTGATGTCGCTTTTTGATGCAGTACACTTACGTGCTTACGTGCAGTGATTTTTCCGGATTCTCCTAACCTTTTGATGATAATACGGACCGTAGATGGTGAAATCCCTAAATTCCCTGCAATAGCTGGTTGAGAAATGTTGTTCTTAAACTGTTGGACAATTTGTTGACAAAGTGGTGACCCTCGCCCCATCCTTGTTTATGAATGACTGAGCATTTCATGGAAGCTGCTTTTATACCCAATCATGGCACCCACCTGCTCCCAATTAGCCTGTCCACCTTTGGGATGTTTCAAATAAGTGTTTGATGAGCATTCCTCAACTTTATCAGTCTTTTTTGCCACTCGTGCCAGCTTTTTTGAAACATGTTGCGGGCATCATAGTCCAAATGAGCTAATATTTGCCAAAAATAACAACGTTTTCCAGTTTGAACGTTAAGTATCTTGTCTTTGCAGTCTATTCAATTGAATATAGGTTGAAAAGGATTTGCAAATCATTGTATTCTGTTTTTATTTACCACTTACACAACGCGCCAACTTCACTGGTTTTGGGGTTTGTGTATAGATATCATGTAAAGAATGTAGGTCACTTACAGTGGAATATTGTAGGAGACCCTCTGGGCTTTTATGAAGTCTTTGGGCTGATGCTGGGCAATGACGTGCCAACGGACTCCATTGTTGACGCTGTATTGCAGCAGCACGGCTCGGTCCACCGTGTCAGCCCGATCCAGAGCTATGTTGCAACTATCAGTCTGTGCCACGCTGCCAATCTGCAGCACAAACATGATCTTACTGCAGCAAGACACAGAAGTGACAAGGTTAGAGGCAGATATCCATTCATTAATTGGCAGCAAGGACGTGGGCATCTCTGAGACGCAGACACGATGACGTCAGCGTGTGAGCACATTAAACTTGTACCTGTACCTAGCTCGAGTGAGGTCCAGCGGCTTCGTAACAGCCTGCCTCATCTTACAGCCGTTGAAATAGAGCGAGTCTCCGTGGGCGTGTGGAGACAACTGTCCACAGCCACTGCCCACGCCTCCGCCCTGGATCAGCTGCCAGCTCTCCTGAGAGACACTTCCTGACTCAAAGTTGTCCTTGATGAAGCTGGGCAGGTCGCTGCTGGACAGCGAGCAGTCGTCACCTGATCGAGAGGAAATAGCAGAAACTGGTTAGATAGTTTACTAGGGTTGCGAAATTCCGGGAATATTCAAAGTTGGAAACTTTCCATGGGAATTAACGGGAATTAATGGGAATAAACATTAAATGAAACATGCTGGATCTTGCAGCATGATTATTAGCTAAAACAACCTGATTTAATGCAGATTCAGTTGAATTTCAACCCTGCACTGTGCATTCCTCCATCACATGTGTAGTGAATTCTTCCATCACATGCCCAGATAATTCCCAGCATGCTACACTCTACAGGCCACACTAGTATTTGAGCCCAAGGACTTCATCCAGTCAGGTATCCATCAATCCATCTTCTTCCACTTATCCGAGGTCGGGTCGCGGGGGCAGCAGCCTAAGCAGAGAAGCCCAGACTTTCCTCTCCCCAGCCACTTCGTCCAGCTCTTCCCGGTGGATCCCGAGGCGTTCCCAGACCAGCCGGGAGACATGGTCTATCCAACGTGTCCTGGGTCTTCCCCGTGGCCTCCTACCGGTCAGACGTGCCCTAAACACCTCCCTAGGGAGGCATTCGGGAGGCTTCTCACCCTATCTCTAAGGGAGAGCCCCGCCACCCGGCGTAGGAAACTCATTTCAGACGTTTGTACCCGTGATCTTGTCCTTTCGGTCATAACTCAAAGCTCATGACCATAGGTGAGGATGGGAACGTAGATCGACCGGTAAATTGAGAGCTTTGCCTTCCGGCTCAGCTCCTTCTTCACCACAACGGATCGATACAGCGTCCGCATTACTGAAGACGCCGCACCGATCCGCCTGTCGATCTCACGATCCACTCTTCCCTCACTCGTGAACAAGACTCCGAGGTACTTGAACTCCTCCACTTGGGGCAAGATCTCCTCCCCAACCCGGAGATGGCACTGCACCTTTTTCCGGGCGAGAACCACGGACTCCGAGTTGGAGGTGCTGATTCTCCAGTCAGATACGTGTTGATGATATTACCGGAGTAAATATATTTGATGTATGGTATTTAAGTTGAAAAGAGATATAATTGCTTGTTACTGTATGACTGTAGACTACTCCAGCAGACTTCCACTCAGGCTAGCTAGCTGTTCCTGTACTTGATAAATGATTTTGGGGCCAATATCTCTAGCTAGCTAGGTTTATGTACCACTGGTCTCATAATGAACCGAAAATATTTCTCCGTTAGCCGTGATGCTAATTTTCTCTATGTTAAATCCAATTCATTTATGCTAACAACGTTAGTGATCCAAATGTACCTTTTTGTGATCTGTAAAGTTCAACTAGCAAGTGCTAAATCAAAACGTGTAGTTTCCTCTGCCTTCTGTTGTCATACAAGAATGTAGGTTATAGTTTGATTTAGCGTGCTGATTGAGTGTTCATTTATTCATCTAGCCTATTTCTATTCATTTGTCCATCAGTAAAACATTTTTAAAGACTACTCCAATTGTCTACCTGAGTATTTACATCTGTGTGTGGCATTGCATTAGTGTTTTACAAGCTTCTCATCTTATTCTACAGAATAAGATGGACAATGTCCAACTTTGAATAATGAAAAAATTGTCAACATTTCTTAACTTCCCGAGGTAAATTTCCGGAAAGTTTCCGGAAATTTACCGGAAACTCTCCACCCCTTTGCAACCCTAGTTATCAGTGCATGAAACATATTTTTGGAGCAGGAATGCGCAATTTTAACAATTTCCTGTTCTGCTAAAAAAATGTAAACTACAGTATGGGTGAATGCAACAGTTTGTGGCCCACCGTGGTATCCCTCGTCACAGATGCAGACCACTCCACTAGTGCAGTAGCCATGTCCACTGCAGAGCCCCGGGCAGGCCTCTCCAATGTACACATGGTCCACTCCCCAGCTCTGTCGCTCACCCGTGCCCTCCTTTTGAATCCAGCGGAACTGCGTCGCCCTGGGAATAAAAATACAAATGTTGTATAGTTGCTATTAGGGATGGGTACCTTTCACATTTGAATTGATACGGTATCAATTCCCAGTCCAGTATTGATTTGATTGATTGACTTTGCGTCTTTTTGCGGCAGATGAAAAGAGCACAGCTCTCTCACCACATTCTACAGAGGCACTGTAGAGAGCGGACTGCATCTCTGTCTGGACTGGAGCTTACAGTGCCTCAGACTGGAAGTCTCTGCAGAGAGTGGTGAGGACGGCGGAAAAGATCATCAGGACTCCTCTTCCTCCTATCCGGGAGATGGCAAAAAGCCGCTGCCTGACCAGGGCTCAGAAAATCTGCAGAGACTCCTCACACCCCCACCAAGGACTGTTTTCACTGCTGGACTCTGGAAAGAGGTTCCGCAGCCTCCGTAGCAGAACCTCCAGGTTCTGTAACAGCTTCTTCCCTCAGCCCGTAAGACTCTTGAACGCATCAAAATAATCCCCTCAATTCCCCCAAAAAATGGATTAACTGGCTGGAATATAAAGACAATATAACATACATCCATAAACGTGGATGCATATGCAAAAGTGTAATATATTTATCTGTACAGTAATCTATTTATATCTGCACCTTCTTTTGTAAATGCAAACACTCTGCACCTTATTGCTCTTTTATCCTGCACTACCATGAGCTAATGCAACAAAACGTTGTTCTTATATGTACTGTATAGTTCAAATTTGAATGACAATAAAAGGAAGTCTAAGTCTGAGTCTAAGATTCCCACGGACCAATTTTCGGTACTCTCGTGAGTGTGAATAAATATGAATTTTTTAAATAATAAAATGAATTTTTTGATTGCATCCTTTTAAAAATGAGCTACTTGTGATAACCGTCGTCCAGTTGTATCTTGTTTTAATATTACATTTCTGAGTCAACTTCTTTGTTGGTATTCAAAATTGCAACATTGCCTACAGGCAGTTTGGAGTGATTACGGTTATTGTGATCAAAATCCTCACAGTTATCATTATGATCGCAATATTGTTGAATGTGCTCAAAAAGTTCATCTACACACACTGATATCTTTATTTTTTATTTTTAAATAACTAGAAAAAATTGACAGTGTTAAAAAAACACTATTTTGCATGTTTTGTGTTTCAGATTTAGTATTTGATCTGTTTTAATGGCTAAGCTTTTATTGTTTTAAATATTGATTTGTACTGTAGCACATTCGAATGAATTTAAATAAAAAGTACCTTAGAAATAAAAAATAAATTGTTTCTCATTTCTGGCAGGGGTTCTCCTTTTTGGATGTCCTACTCTTTTCAGCGGTCCTTGAATGCACTGAAAAACAACACCCATCTCGTCTTTCGCCGATCAATCATTCTGTGCTATAAGAGTACAGTTTGTAGGTTCAATGTGCAGTATTGAATGGCTTAGTTCAGTGGTTCTTAACCTGGGTTCGATGGAACCCTAGGGGTTCGGTAAGTCGGGCTCAGGGGTCAAGACACACCTGACTTATCGTGTGAATAAAAACTTCTCCCTATCGGCGTATTACAGATACGGCAACAGCAGAAGTCAGACTGATTTGCAGGTGTGTAATTTGTTGTGAGTTTATGCACTGTGTTGGGTTTGTTCTTTGAACAAGGTGATGTTCATGCACGGTTCATTTTGTGCACCAGTAAAAAAACATGGTAACACTTTAGTATGGGGAACATATTCACCATTAATTAGTTGCTTATTAACATGCAAATTAGTAACATATTGGCTCTTAACTAGTCATTATTAAGTACTTATTAATGCCTTATTATAACCCTAACCCTCTAACCATGGCCCTAACCCTCTAACCCCAACCCTAACCAAATAACTCTAAATTAAGTCTTTGTTACTTAGAATATGTTGCCCTAGTGTCCAAAAAACTCTAAATTAAGTCTTTGTTACTTAGAATATGTTCCCCATACTAAAGTGTTACCAAAAACATATAACTTTGTCTTGAATTAGAAAAAAAACCCACATTTTATTTTTCACTAAAGAAGAGTTCGGTGAATGCGCATATGAAACTGGTGGGGTTCGGTACCTCCAACAAGGTTAAGAACCACTGGCTTAGTTGCTCAGACAAAAAATGTGTATTCAACTTTAGATTGAGGTATGTTGTTTCTTAATGTGTAAAAACTTTAATCTCTCTTGTTTTCATTAAACTAGTCTGTAAGTTTTATCAAAGGCAGTTCTGATCATGTTTTTTTAGTTTTTTTTTAATCAATTTGATGTATAACGGTAATACTAACTAGGGATGTCCCGACCCAGGTTTTTGCACTTCCGATCCGATACCGATATTGTTTTTGCATTTCCGATCCGATACCGATACTGACCGATACCGATACTGACCGATATTGGCCTATCCGAGCATGTATTAAAGTTTAAAGTTATTTAGCCTACTTAGTTGTCAGAATCATGTTGAAAAGGGTTTTAGTACTCTTGATAACAACTAGCCAGCTGAATTAGGGGAGTTTGAATAATACACAATGGTTGGTAACAAGAAACTGACCTGTTTATTCAAGGATAAACACAAAATAGACACAATTATACATGACAAACAGAAATGGCATCATTGAACTAGGGCTGGGCGATATGGCCTTTTTTTAATATTGAGATATTTTAAGGCCATATTGCGATACACGATATATATCTCGATATTTTGCCTTAGCCTTGAATGAACACTTGATGCATATAATCACAGCAGTATGATGATTCTATGTGTTTTGATTGATTGTTTGAGACTTTTATTAGTAGGTTGCACAGTGAAGTACATATTCCGTACAATTGACTACTAAATGGTAACACCCCAATAAGTTTTTCAACTTGTTTAAGTCGGGGTCCACTTGATTCATGATACAGATATATACTATCAGATATATACTATCATCATAATACAGTCATCACACAAGATAATCACAATTAATTATTTACATTATTTATAATCCAGGGTGTGGAGGGGGGCGCCTGATGTAAGTGTCAAAAAGACAGCCTAAAGAGTTTGATATGAGAATAAATCTAAAGTTAAAATATAGGGTAGAAATGCACTCATTTGCAGGAAATGTAGTCTTGATTTTCAACATTTTCTTTTAAGGCTTGCATGTCTACATTAAAACATTCTTCTTCATACTGCATTAATATATGCTACTTTTAAACTTTCATGCAGAGAAGGAAATCACAACTAAAAAAATCACAAATTTTTTCATACGGTGTTGATGTGGAAATTTTTGCCTCTGCATTTTGATGGTGTGGACGTGTGGCACCAAATGGAGATAAGCGTCTCGACAGACGTCACAATATTTGAACAATGATGACGAAAACTGTTTTCTCTGTCGTGTCCGTGTGTCGAAAATTGTTATGCGCTTATTTTTTTATTTGATTTTGTGCGTGGCATAGATTTGCCGTGCGCAGAGGACGCTTAAACAGTGCGCAATTGCACAGGCGAGCACCTTAGAGGGAGCGTTGCTCGCATGGCTGCGCTAGCATCACAGCTAACGTTAGCCATGCTGCTACCTCTCTGCTCGGGGAGGACGTATACGTATGTGACGTATGACGTGACAGTATGTGACGTATGACGTGACAGTATGTGACGTGTGTAAGAAGGTGCACTTGCTGTCTGTGAGAGGGAGACACAGGAAAGAGTAAGAAGAGCCTGTCGTGTAATGCCAGCAGCTAAAAGCAACTGCGTGAGAATTCACAGACCTGTGGATGTGTTGAAGGTGTGCTGGAAAATGCGGAACGGAAATTACGGAGCAGCAGAAAAGTGGAATGTATTATTTAAATCGGTGCGTCGGAAAACACGGACCGGAGTTTTTTTTAAAAATTGGATCTGGATCGGCATTTTCCCATGCCTTGCCGATACGCAATTTTTAGCAAATATCGGCAGCCGATCCGATCCAAATATCGGATCGGGACATCCCTAATACTAACCATCTGGGGTTTGACTGTAGGTATCATTAATACCATTTGTCGTTACATCCCTCGTTAGAGCTGTCTGAATCTGCAACTGGATGTGACGTCACGCACAACGCAGGTACCGTGGCATGGCACCGTTGGATTTTACGTGCATTGGTGCCCGGTAGGACCAGCAGTATTTGGTCCCAATCCCTAGGGCTGTCTTCAAATAGTCTAAGATTCGACAATTCAAATCCGAAGGCGACTGATTTGATTATCAACCTATCAGTTGAATCATTAAAGCCAGCTTTTTCCTATGGAGGCGAGTTAACACATGCTGAAAGGTAGTTTGATTGCATTCATCATGTCTTCTATAAATATTAGTTAAAGACTCTTGTGTGCAGACAAATACTTTTTGCTTATTTCTCTAAAAATGTTGTAGATTCGACTAATAGTTGACTGTGGACCAAATCTAACGACTGTGAAAATCCCTAATCGAAGGCAGCCCCTTGTTGCTACCAATTGAAATATGAATAAAAAAAACACAACTCACCCAGAGGAGACGTGGTCAGGGAGTTGGACTGTGACCCTGGTCCACGTTGAGCTGTTGACAGGACTGAAGATGGTGGACTCATGGAACTGGAAAGGAGAGCAGCCGACGTTGTTGACGGAGGAGGGGAGGCACTCCGACTGTACCAACTGCCACGAGTCAGACCTAATAGAGAGAGTGAACGATAAACGTACTGTTCCAGGATATACAATTATACGTACGGGTGGTCCTCGGGTTACGAACAAGTTTTATTCCTGGACTGTTTGAGTCAAAGTCATAAATTGATACCTAAGTATACTTACAAGGATATTGCACATGTCTTTACTGTGTATATAATTGAACAGTGTTTATGTTGTGTACAAGGTGTATTTATAATATGTTGTGCAAAGGAAATTTCATAATTTTTGGAAGCTCATCTTGTATTTGACATTATTTATAGAGTTAGGCGCAATAAGTGTTCAACCTCAGCCTAAACCCTTTCGGTCTGCAACATTTTCAATTTATGAATGTACAACTGTTTGTTTATGTAAAACTGTTTGTTTATTTTGTTGACCACTGACCGAAGAAATAATAAACTAAACTAAGTCACTCAGTGTACACACGAAGGACAACGTTAATATAGAGATTAAGATAAAATACAAGAAATGCATTAAAGTCTCAATTATGAAACCACTAAGCTGCTTAGTTACCATTAGAGCAGCTCCTTTCATATGTTTAAAAATACCACCTTCATCCTATGTCAGGCCTGGGCAATTATTTTGACTCGGGGACCAGATTAAGACAAAAAAAATGTGTTTGGGGGCCGGTATATCTATTTTTTAGAACACTAATACAAAACCTCCCAATAATGTCTGATTGAATGCTAAAAACGTTATGACAAACCACCTAAAAAAACTGAATGGAATTTAATTTTTTTTACTGAATGAGACACCCAGAATGTACATGAAAATAAAGAATGCGGGATTTACAATATTAACTATGAACAATAAAACACTGAATATTGACAACATATGAACGTCACACCCCCTCTCCATCCACATATTTATACAAGCGAAACGCAAAAAACACAGCGAAATATGAACGCGAAGGGTAAAAAAAACAACCACCTACAATCTGATATATCTAATATATCACTAAGCTTTAGAACTTTGTTGTAAAAATCTCCTTCCGCGTCTGTCCCTGACACCCACATTTCAGGCTGACCGCTTGGGAAACACTCTGTGGAAACGCTCCCCACCCACACTGCTTGGTGCCTCGTCTGAGCTGCTGTGACTTAGATTACCATAGTAACTAATTAGGTTACCATAGTAACTAATTAGATGACCACAGTAACTAGTATATCACGCAAAAGCGCAGATTCCAACCATTGAAATACTTTGTATAGTTCAAGACTTACGGTCATTTGAAAACATCACTGCACATCATAATGGCAGCTACACTTTCCATCTTAAAGATCTAATAAAATTATTTGGAAATTGATAGAAAAGCTCAACAGGCCGCATGTGGCCCCCGGGCCTTAATTTGCCCTATGTGATGGTCGCACTATTTGAGTGGCTTGGACTGAGCATACAAACAATGTTGATGTCTGTGACTATTCTCATCATATTCTCAGGGCATTGAAGCGATCCCAACTGGTCTGTTCACATTGTCTTAGAAGACGTTTTGCCTCTCATCAGATCATGCTCACAAACTTAGATAGTTACCTAGGACAGCGCTAGTCTGAGAGGATAATGTTGGATTCAACATATTTGAATAACTTTGTTTATTAGTGCAAATTGATCAACATATGAGCAAAAGCATCACAGTAAATATGGCAGAATTAGCTACAATAGCTGAATATCATCTGTTGTCCTAAGGCAGGTACCATAAAAAAACATCACACTTACAGTAAATATCACTATTCTATAAAGTCAACATAAAGCGTTCATATTACACATGAGTGCACTGTTTGTAATTGTTGAAGGTTAGGTGGTTGTCACAGTTTCATTCATTCATTCATTATTTATTTATTTCAGGCAATGACATAAAAAAGTACAAAGTTGAAAACACATAATAATATAAATTAATATAGTGCAAAAGATAATGTATAGTATGTAATGCATGATTGTCCAGTTTTGCCTGAAAGGGAGTGGGAAGAAAATAACTTATTTAATCCCACCCCCAGTTCTCCATTCAGTGATTATTCACATGAGTTTCACTCTTACTTTGTTCAAGGATTATAATACACATGTTGTATCATAGTGGCATTACCACAGGTAACAATAATTATTACACTGTAACAATAATTTGTATCAACAATGTAGGAATAATGAATATACCAACAATGGTAATAGACAACAAAGCAATAATGGTAATAGACAACATAGCAATAATGGTAATAGACAACATAGCAATAATGGTAATAGACAACATAGCAATAATGGTAAGGAAACATTGAGCACATGTTAACACTTTGAGACAGAGTACACCAGCAGGTCAAATTAAAGACCCTCATCTCTATATTTGAACCAGACCCCATGTTTGTATAATAGTTTAAATTGATGAATAGTTTGGCATTGCTTGTGTTGTAAGTCCAGTTTGTTCCATAGTTTTACTCCGCATACAGACACACAAAAACGTTTACGAGTGGTTTGAGCTCTCGGCAATAAGAAATATCCAAAGCCTCTCAAGTTATGAGCCTGCACTCGTCTTATAAAAAAACGCTGTAGATTAGGCGGCAATAATTTGTTAAATACTTTATATAAGATTATTAATGTTTTATATTTAACAAGGTCATCAAATTTGAGCAACTTTGATTGCATAAACAGATTATGAGTATGTTCTAAATAACCAACGTTGTGAGTTTCTAAAATGAGCTGGGAGTGTGAATGAATTCATGGGAGGACGTTCATCACCAAGGAACGTCATTGTGGAGGGGGGCGTGGTCTGCGGGCCTGCCGTGGAGTGGGGTGTGTAAGGACCGGCCTCGAAGCACAGCTGGCAGATGATTGGATTACCCAGCTGGGGCTGATCATCCAATCACCTGCCATGCTTATTTATTAGCAGCAGCCGGACGAGACACGATGGTTGGAGTTGGAGCGAGAGAGAGGGAGACACGCTGGAGAGCAGAGCAGCAGAAGAGACTGGGGCTGAAAAGTCGAGTGCGATTGCTGAAGCGTGGACTAATAAAACGTTATTGAATCCTGAATACCGGGTTCTCGTGCCAGTGTGTGGTGGTCAGGAGAACCCACCAGAGGGCAACCTCTACAGTCGTAAAGCGAGGACCTCCTGTACATAGCGTCAATGTCTACCTTGCATCCTTCCTGAACTGCAGCAGGACAGAATGGTGGTCCTCACAGGTGTCTGCCTCACAACCCACAACTATCTACGGGGATGAGAAGAACAACAGGAGTGCAACTCAAAAACACACGAAACATGCTCATTCAAGATGAATTGCTCTGTTTGCTTCGTCATACCTTGAACTGTAAAATATATCCTGGTTGTACGATGAGTTCTCGAGTGGCCAGGATGTTGTGTGTCCCGTCCTGGTTCTTGTTGGGCCAGTAAAGGTGGAATGAGGGGTTTCCACAGAAGCCGGCAGTTCGCACAGCGTTCGGGTAGAAGCTCCAGCTTTCCTCATGAGAAACACCCTCTGGTAATGAAATCCAACATGAAGGATGGTTTGAAACTTTCAACTTAGATTAAGAAAAACATTTCTTACCGTCATCAAACGTGTCCAGCAGGGTTGATGGGTTAATGTCCGACCCTCCGACTAAAATGTTGTCTACAGCCCACTGGGCTCTTTCCAGGCTGGGGGAGGCCAAGCCGGAGGAAATCGTGAAAGGCTGCCACCAGCGTAGGCGCGTGGCGTTGGTCAGTGCGCCCTCTGGCAGGACGATGTAATCTCTCCTCACAGAGACATACTTGAGATAGTCCATCTCATGCAACAGGATCCACGACACACCTTGGTAAAGAAAGATCCTTGAGAAAGTGCAAAGGAGACAAGGAAATAAAAAGTCGGCACACCTCCATCAGTAGAGTAGTCCAGGAGCACTCCCTCTTTCCGACATGTCGGACGGTGGCACATGGACATGTTGTTTTCGCTTCCAATCCTGGCCCAGTACTCCACAAACCTTTAGACAGAGAAATACAACATCAAGATTTATTGAAGCCAAAGACAATTAGAAGTTCGTCAGACTTCAGGACTAACTTGGCTCCACGCAGGTCCATATCAGCCGTAACAGCTTGTCTGGCATCAGCACCCCCAAAATACAGGGCGGTACCTTCTACCAGCACGCCACAGTCTGTGCAGGGCCGGCCGCCTTCCAGAACCTGCCACTGTGGGCCAGCGGCTCCTTCCCAGTCAAAACGTTCTTTCAACGACGCCTGCAAAAAAAGGGGATATAATTGTTTTTAGCATTTGGGTGGAGGCCTATAAACTACGCTGTAAAAAATGATCGTAAAAACTATGGCAAGCAATTGTTAAAAGGAATAAAAGAGTTCATCACAGTAGTAAATGCTGTGGATAACCTAAAGTACCGTATTTTTCAGACTATAAGTCGCAGTTTTTTTCATAGTATGGCCGGGGGTGCGACTTATATTCAGGAGCGACTTATGTGTGAAATTATTAACACTTTACTGTAAAATATCAAATAATATTAATTAGCTCATTCACGTAAGAGACTAGACCAGGGGTCGGCAACCCAAAATGTTGAAGGAGCCATATTGGACCAAAAATACAAAAACAAATCTGTCTGGAGCCGCAAAAAATTAAAAGCCATATTACATATAGTGTGTCATGAGATATAAACTGAATTAAGAGGACTTAAAGGAAACTAAATTACCTCAAATATAGCTACAAATGAGGCATAATGATGCAATATGTATAGAGATGTATAGAGATAAATGCTTTAAAATGTAATATCGAAAATTATCGGTATCGTTTTTTTTATCGTTTTTTTATTTTTATTTTGTTTTTATTAAATCAACATAAAAAACATAATATACACTTACAATTAGAGCCCCAACCCAAAAAACCTCCCTCCCCCATTTACACTCATTCACACAAAAGGGTTTTTTCTTTCTGTTATTAATATTCTGGTTCCTACATTATATATCAATATATATCAATACAGTCTGCAAGGGATACAGTCTGTAAGCACGCATGATTGTGCGTGCTGCTGGTCCACTAATAGTACTAACCTTTAACAGTTCATTTGACTCATTTTCATTAATTACTAGTTTCTATGTAACTGTTTTTATAATGTTTTACTTTCTTTTTTATTCAAGAAAATATTTTAAATGTATTTATTTTATTTTATTAATTATTTTAAAAAGGACCTTATCTTCACCATACCTGGTTGTCCAAATTAGGCGTACTAATGTGTTAATTCCACGACTGTATATATCGGTATCGGTTGATATCGGTATCGGTAATTAAAGAGTTGGACAATATCGGAATATCGGATATCGGCAAAAAGCCATTATCGGACATCCCTAAATATGTACATATAGCTAGCCTAAATAGCATGTTAGCATCGATTAGCTTGCAGTCATGCAGTGACCAAATATGTCTGATTAGCACTCCACACAAGTCAATAACATCAACAAAAATCACCTTTGTGCATTCATGCACAACCTTAAAAGTTTGGTGGACAAAATGAGACAGAAAAAGAAGTGGCATAAAACACGTCCCAGAAAGTCGGAGAAAATTATGCATGTAAACAAACTACGGTGAGTTCAAGGACCGCCAAAATTAGTAGGACAAAACGGCGCTCGCCAAATACTCGAATCAGTGAAGCATGTTTAATACAAACAGTGTGCTTTATAACAATTAGGGAGGTTTGTGTAATGTTTGTCCTCCTACAGAAACCATATTAAAACAAAAAATATATTTTTTCCCCCTCATCTTTTTCCATTTTTCATACATTTTTGAAAAAGCTCCAGAGAGCCACTAGGGCGGCGCTAAAGAGCCGCATGCGGCTCTAGAGCCGCGGGTTGCCGACCCCTGGACTAGACGTATAAGATTTCATGGGATTTAGCGATTAGGAGTGACAGATTGTTTGGTTAACGTATAGCATGTTCTATATGTTATAGTTATTTGAATGACTCTTACCATAATATGTTACGTTAACATACCAGGCACGTTCTCAATTGGTTATTTATGCCTCATATAACGTACACTTATTCAGCTCGTTGTTCACTATTCTTTATTTATTTTAAATTGCCTTTCAAATGTCTATTCTTGGTGTTGGCTTTTATCAATTCAATTTCCCCATAAAATGCGACTTATACTCCAGTGCGACTTATATATGTTTTTTTCCTTCTTTATTATGCATTTTCAGCCCGTGCGACTTATACTCTGGAGCAACTTATACTCCGAAAAATACGGTACTGTGGTTATAAAACGTAGAAGATACATGACTTTACTGTGAAAAGAATGAAAAATTGAAAAATAACGCATTTGCAAATACTTTAATGTCACAAGCATGCAAATACTCTACAATTTACGGTATTATTCTGTCAATATATGTGTCAATAAAGTACTTAATATTTTCTCACTAAATGAAATAGATTTTTAAAATTTTGACAGAAAAAAATATATGTACTGCTTGAAATTGCATGCCTTTTAAACTTTAATAGTATTCCAATATTGCAAGAAATATTACAGCATATTATCATACTTTCTAACATGTTTTTGTCTTAATAAAAATACTTAACTTTACAGCAAACTTCCCATCCAATTAATAAAAATGACTATACATTGTACATCGTTCTTTACAGCATATTACTGTGAATTGAAAAAAACTAACAAAAAAATTGCGTCAAAATTCTGTTGACTGAGCTGCCATATTTTTACTGTAAAATCAAGATTTTAACGGTGGAGTAAATGGAAAAACGGTACATTTGTTTTTACGGTAGAAAAACTGGCAGCTAAATTGTCAGAATAAAGAAAGAACTTGTACTGTTTTTCCAGGAACAAATATAATGTTGTAAAAAAACAATGTAAATTTAACACAAACATTCTGGCAACTAAGCTGCCAGGTTTTTCCGTAAAACCCCCCCAAAAAACATTGGTACTGTTTTTACATTTACCGTAAAATGTTGTAAAAAACAACAAAAAAAACAACAACACAATATTTTACAGTATAATGTTGTAAATGTAAAGTTTTTACTGTTATTTTTATATTCTTGCTAGATCTACTCAACGTCCATTGCACCGGTCAGACAGGCTGTACTGTAGCAAAAGTCATCACATGTTTACTACAATCATGTGTGTTCTTAAATGTGTATTCCACCTCTTCCATGTCGAGAGCACTTTTGTTTCATGGTAAACAACTCAAATGAATGTGTTGGGCAGTTTTATCCAGACATTTGTCCAAATGTGGCCAAGTAGACACATTGTGGGTTTCTACATCGCTAAAAGTAAAATATAAGGAAAAGAATCCCTCTGTCATCTTCCACTAGTTTGTTTTAATATATAAATCCCCTGGTTGAATATTCCCTCTTCTCTTCTCTGACTCTCTCGTTGTCATTTAGGATGTCTGTTGTGATTTCCCTTTCTGGTTCCATGACCCGCCCTATCTTGCCTCTGATTGGCCTGTCCCTAATGTTTTGTCCTAATCTTAACCAATCGTGACTCATCATAGTAAACCAACCGACCAATCATGGATAATCTTATACGTATACCGACCAATCATCATTGATGTTTCCTGTGTATTTTGTCCCCTGCCCGTGGAGTTGCTTAGCGACGTAGCTTCAATTTTTAAGTAAATAATTTTTTATGGAAAACCGTAGTTTTTACCACTGGATTATCAAAAACCGTACTCTTTACGGGAAAACCGTAGTTGTTGGCAGGTATGGCAAATAGGCGGATCAAGATTTTAACACTAATTGTATGTCGGAAAAAAAGAAGAAAAACGGAAAATATTTTTTATATTTTTACAGTGATAAAAAAAGACGGATTTCCGACTATAGAGGGAAAAATCACATGCCTGGACTTATTTATTATTGTTGAAAATGCATACAGCATTTCAGGGCTGTCAAACTCATTTTAGCTCAGGGGCCGCATGGAGGAAAATCTGTGCATTAAAAATAAAAAATAAAGACAACTTCAGATTGTTTTCTTTGTCTTACTTTGGCCAAAAATAGAACACATTCTGAAAATATTACAATAAAAATATAGAAAAAAAATACCGGCAGCGGTAAAGTTTAGATCCATGTAGATAACTGATTACGTTTACATATGCATAAAAATGTATTTTCTTTTGTATTATTTATTTTAATGAATGTTAGAATAATTATGTGTAAGTTATCACACAACACTTATGCTTAAAGGCCGTTGCTATAGTTATTATCAATTGTGCTGAAGTTGTACTTTTCTATCTGTGCAAAGCGAGTCGTCTCGTATCAGTGTTTGTGTCCAGAACCGGCCTGCTGACTGCCAAGGCCGGACACAGAGTACCGTGACGCAGACAAAGCAGAGACAGGGCGATATCACGAGTGTCAGCACATTTGCATTTCTGAATAATCATATATTGTGTCTAACTGGGGCTGCTGAGATTACCCCCTTCCTTCAGCAGCAGCCTCAGTGATGTAACCAGGGACCTCGCAAATAAATAAAGGAGCACGTGGGCTGGACTTTAGAGCGTAGGTTGTTTCTGGAACTAGAGTACAGCCCAAAACGTCTCTCCTCATTGAGCAAAATTTAACTCTGTCTCTGCATGATTCCTTGCTTCTTGTCTGTTTAATAGATGTCATCAGTGTTTGAACCTGACATTAAGTAATGTTTATGTTTTTCCAAAACACAATATAGAATGTGAGATATAACAGGATAATGCATTCATTGATCATTTGTTTTCAAAACGCTTACAAAAAAGTAGGACCCCAAAAATTTACTGTGGGACTCGATGGGGTCCCTGGGACCCTGTTTTGAAAATTCTTAGCGCCAACACTGATGGGAGTATTGGTCCGTGCAAAACAGCAGCAGGCGGCTGTGGCCTGCGGGCCGGTTCTAATATTGATTGAAACTTTTATTAGTAGATTGCACAGTACAGTACATATTCCATACAATTGACCACTAAATGGTAACACCCGAATAAGTTTTTCAACTTGTTTAAGTCGGGGTCCACGTTAATCAGTTCATGGTAATACTAATCATAATACTAATCAAATATCATCCCGAGGGCCACAGGGGCCTTGACTTTGACACGTATATTATGAGACCAAGCCTTATTTTGGAAGACAAGAGAGCCGCACTCTACCTTTAGAGCAGAACTGGCATGGCAGTTTTGTCCCGTGAATCCTGGGTCACAAAGGCAGCGTTGATCCAAACAGTCGCCATGTCCCCCACAGTGGCCCTCACAGGCCGGCCCAATATAAAAGTTCCCAACACCCCACTGGACGTCCGAGTGCTGCTGGTAAAACCTGAAGCGCACCGCACTAAAGGAACCGGAGAAAGAAGTGGAATCTCTTGGGTGCTGTCAAAACTTTAGTTAAACAACATGCATTGGCCTTTTTCAAGATTCATATGACAAAAGTTTGAATAATTGATATTGTGACAATAAATAGAAGCATCAATAATGGAATGCATGCATGATGAAGCATGAAATATTAATGACTGGATGTTTCTCGACATACGTGCCAGCCAGGCCGTCAGGCAGGGGATAGACGGCCCGCTTCCAGCCTTCCGCAGGGAAGAAGACTGATGGCTGGGAGACCTGACCTCCACAGCGGGGATCAGCGGGTAGACACTGAGGAACCAGGTACTTCCACGTCACACCAAAGTCTGCAGAGTACTGGACGTGGACTTGTCTGTCGGCAGGACGGTCGGGCACGACACAGCCGACCGCGATCTAAAAGGGCACACGTGTTTAAAGCGTTGAATGGCTTCGTGACTTGAACACAGCAATCACCTTGTAAAACGGTATCAAAGCGTTTGACACAGTAAATCATTCTGTTCTTCTTACCAAGCTCTCAAAGTTTTATTTCTCTCAAAATGCTGTGAACTGGATTGAATCGTATCTGCATGATCGAACACAATCTGTATCAGTTAACAACTGCAGATCTGACTCTCCGGAGTCCCTCAAGGGTCAATATTAGGCCCCCTTTTATTTAGCCTCTATATTAATGATTTACCCACTGTTTGTCCTGAAGCTGAATGCTTCATGTATGCAGACGACACGCTTTTCTTCCTTCATGGTCACACCTTTTTGATTGATTGACTGAAACTTTTATTAGTACAGTAGATTGCACAGTACAGTACATATTCCGTACAATTGACCACTAAATGGTGACACCTGAATACGTTTTTCAGGCGTGGTGCAGTTGGGAGAGTGGCCGTGCCAGCAACCTGAGGGTTCCTGGTTCAATCCCCATCTTCTACCAACCTCGTCACGTCCGTTGTGTCCTTGAGCAAGACACTTCACCCTTGCTCCTGACAGTTTGTGGTTAGGGCCTTGTACGGCAGCTCCCGCCATCAGTGTGTAAATGTGTGTGTGAATGGGTGAATGTGGAAATAGTGTCAAAGTGCTTTGAGTACCTTGAAGGTAGAAAAGCACTATACAAGTATAACCCATTTAACTTGTTTAAGTCGGGGTCCACGTTAATCAATTCAAAGACATTGTTGCTGCTAAACTCACTAAAACAATGTCCTATGTTACAACTTGGTTGCAGGAGTGCTGTCTGCAGCTAAACCTTTCTAAAACTGTAGTTAAAGTTAAAGTACCAATGAGGAAAGTATCATCTGACCCTGACATACATATTAATGGAGAAATAATACAAATTGTCAGCCAATATAAATATCTTGGGTTAATAATAGATTCAGAGCTTTCCTTTAAAGCCCATATTGGCAGGTTGTGTAAAATAATCAAGTTTAATCTCGCAAATTTTCGTGCAATTCGAAATGAAATGTCAACTGAAGCTGCAAAATTGTATTTGCATTCCATGATTTTAAGCCACTTCAACTATTGCCTTACCAGCTGGTCTCAGGCTGGTCAGTGTTCAAAAAAACACATTGGAAATCTTGTACAAACAAGCAATTAAGGTTATGGATAAAAAAAACCTAGGCACAATCATCTCTGTGCCATTCTAAAAAAAATACAGTATTTTAAACTGGGACAGTCTTCACACATTTGCAGACTTAAAAGTGACCTATAAAGTACTGCATGAATTGGCTCCAGATCCTCTGGCAGAGTTCATCAGCCAAAGAAACAGCCATCGGAGGTGACTGTTATATTCCTCTGCACTTTCAGTAAGTGGGCCTGGTCAGTAAGGAGTGCAAATGTGTGGAACTTAGTACCTGAGGAGGTTAAACTGGTCACAACTTACAATCCATCCATCCATTCATCTTCAACCGCTTATCCGGAATCGGGTCGCGGGGACAACAGCTCCAGCAGAGACACCCAGACTTCCCTCCCGAGAGCAACATTAGCAACTTCCTGCTGGGGAATCCCGAAGCGTTCCCAGGCCAGAGAGGAGATGTAATCCCCCCATCTGGTCCTTGGCCTGCCCCGGGGTCTCCTCCCAGTGGCCAGAGAGGAGATGTAATCCCCCCATCTGGTCCTTGGCCTGCCCCGGGGTCTCCTCCCAGTGGGACGTGCAATGAGGACCTCCCTAGGGAGACGCTCGTGAGGCATCCGCATGAGATGCCCGAACCACCTAAGCTGGCTCCTTTCCAAGCGAAGGAGCAGCGGCTCTACTCCGAGTCTCTCTCGGGTGACTGAACTTCTCACCCTATCTCTAAGGGAGATGCCAGTCACCCTTCCGAGGAAACTCATTTCAGCCGCTTGTATCCGCGATCTTATTCTTTCGGTCATGACCCACACTTCATGACCATAGGTGAAAGTAGGAATGAAGATAGCTCGGCAGACCGAGAGCTTTGCCTTCTGGCTCAGCTCTTGTTTTGTCACAACATTGCGGCAGAGAGACTGCAACACTTCCCCAGCTGCTCTCATTCTCCGGCTGATTTCCTTCTCCATCTTTCCCTCACTCGTGAACAAAACCCCGAGATACTTAAACTCCTCCACCTGGAACAGAGTCTCGTTCTCTACCTGCCCTGTACAAACCATCGATTTCCTGCTGAGAACCATGGCCTCAGATTTGGAGATGCTGATCCTCATTCCAGCCGCTGAACACTCGGCTGCGAACCGATCCAGTGAGAGCTGAAGGTCACGAACCGAAGGTGCCATCAGGACCACATCATCTGCAAACAGCAACCTTTACCCGCCCGAGACGTATACCCTCTCCGCCATGGTCATTACTCTGCCTAGAAATCCTGTCCATGAAAATCACAAACAGGATAGGTGACAGAGCGCAGCCCTGGCGTAGACCAACCCCCACTGGAAAGGGATCCGACTTACATCCAAACACCCGGACACAACTCTCGCTTTGGTTGTACAGAGATTGGATGGCCCTCAGCAGGGTTTCCCTAAACCCCGTACACCCTCAGCACTTCCCACAGGATCTCCCGGGGGACCCGGTCATACGCCTTCTCCAAATCCACAAAGCCCATGTAGACTAGATAGGCATACTCCCAGGCCTTCTCCAGGAGTAAAGAGCTGGTCAGTTACAACTTACAAGGCCTTCACAAAAACATTTAAAATGTGGTTTATCAACGCCTACAGCTACCAGCACTAAAAGATGAGCCTGTTTTGATGCTAAGATAAATGTTATGTTGTATTTGATTTTTTATCATATTGTATATGTACGGAGCCCCTAAAGGGACATGGGGGAATTCGTTTTTTTTTTAGAATTTTTATTTTTATATATTTTTTTTAGACATGTATCTCGTGCGCACGAGAAAGTTTTTATAAAGTTAAAAAAAATAAAAATAATAATACATTTTTTTTTAGACATGTATGTTGTGCGCACGAGATACATGTCTAAAAAAAAAAATACAAAAAAAATTATATATATAAAAAAAAAAATCCGCCCATGCCCCTTTAGGGGCTCCGTATATATGCCATCCATCCATCCATCTTCTTCCGCTTATCCGAGGTCGGGTCACGGGGGCAGCAGCCTAAGCAGGGAAGCCCAGACTTCCCTCTCCCCAGCCACTTCGTCCAGCTCTTCCTGTGGGACCCCGAGGTGTTCCCAGGCCAGCCGGGAGACATAGTCTTCCCAACGTGTCCTGGGTCTTCCCCGCGGCCTCCTACCGGTCGGACGTGCCCTAAACACCTCCCTAGGGAGTCGTTCGGGTGGCATCCTGACCAGATGCCCGAACCACCTCATCTGGCTCCTCTCGATGTGGAGGAGCAGCGGCTTTACTTTGAGCTCCCCCCGGATGACAGAGCTTCTCACCCTATCTCTAAGGGAGAGCCCCGCCACCCGGCGGAGGAAACTAATTTCGGCCGCTTGTACCCATGATCTTGTCCTTTCGGTCATAACCCAAAGCTCATGACCATAGGTGAGGATGGGAACGTAGATCGACCGGTAAATTGAGAGCTTTGCTTTCCGGCTCAGCTCCTTCTTCACCACAATATATGTATTGTGTGCATTTTTTTTTCTCTCTTTCTTTTCTTTTTCTTTTAAATTGTAATTTTACTGCCTTTTTTACACCATGGCCAGGGGACTACAGATGAAAACTAACCTTCTGGCTAATTCTGGCTTTTTTAAGCATGTCTAGTCATGTGTTTTATGACATTGCATTGTCCCCTTTGAAATGAACTAATCTAATCTAACCTTACCTTAAACTGCATGACCCAACCCTTCTCTGGGATGATGTCATGCGTGACGGCGTAGACCTCTCTCCCATCGGCGCCACCACACACCATCCCTCCGTCAGGCGAGCTGCAGAAACGCTGAACTGAGCAGTCCTCTGAGAACAACCAATGATCGCTGACTATCGACAGTGAAAAACAGAGAAAACAGCACATTCAGTTTGCTTTCAGAAGACTGGAACAAGGTATTAGTGGGAGGCTAAACTTTGCTGTACCTATCGGGGCTTCCTCGTGCTCACTCAAGTCACTCATTGGTCCGGAGGTCTCATCAGCCGGAGCTCTCTCGTGGTTGGGCAGGGCGAGGCCGCCAAATGTGTCTGAAATCTGCGCACGCGTGTCGGAACCGGCGATGAGGACATTGTCAAGAGCCCAGTCACTGTGGTCGACACCATCATGCTGAGGCTGCCACCAGCGCACACGCACTCCTTCTTGGCGTGCAGCAGGGGGCAGCAGAACATTAACAAACCTGTATGGAGGACATTTTTCATTTTGCATGCATGCTAAATTGGGTCCATGGAGAATGTGTTCCTTATTTGCAAATAACTCGATGTGACACTTTTTTGTGCTTAGTGTTACAGTGGTTCCTCATAGTGTCCCAACTTAAGAGTGTTTTGAGATAAGAGCTATCTTTGAGCTAATTGTTATGCTTTAAGTTGTGCGCAAAAATTTGACTTAAAAAGCATCCCTGCCATTAATTGGCGTCGCAAATGTCGCAGTCAAACTCGTAAGATCCGCCCCAAAAATTTGGTCTCACTCGCTGGCATTAGCTTATAGCTAGAGATGTACAGTACAGTACAGTACAAAAGTTTGGACACACCTTCTCCTCATTCAATGCGTTTTCTTTATTTTCATGACTATTTACATTATAGATTGTCACTGAAGGCATCAAAACTATGAATGAACACATGTGGAGTTATGTACTTAACAAAAAAAGGTAAAATAACTGAGAACATGTTTTATATCCTAGTTTCTTCAAAATAGCCACCTTTTGCCCTGATTACAACTTTGCACACTCTTGGCATTCTCTCGATGAGCTTCAAGCATACCTGTGAAGTGAAAACCCTTTCAGGTGACTACCTCCTGAAGCTCATGGAGAGAATGCCAAGAGTGTGCAAAGCAGTAATCAGAGCAAAAGGTAGCTATTTTGAAGAAACTAGAAAATAAAACATGTTTTCAGTTATTTCACCTTTTTTTGTTAAGTACATAACTCCACGTGTTCATTCATAGTTTTGATGTGACAATCTACAATGTAAATAGTCATGAAAAAAAAAAAAAAAAACCACATTGAATGAGAAGTGTGTCCAAACGTTTGGCCTCTACTGTACATAACTTTGTTTTCCAACCATAGGGAGACATAAATATTTTTACTGAAGCACTTGGGAGAATATAGTCCTTAAAAAGTAAAACATAAGCACAAAGTTGTAAAGGGCACATTTTTAAGACATTTAATGTTAGTAAAGAGGCTTATTTGGGTTAAAACAATGTACCACATGATTGGTGACTCAGAGAGATCAGTATTGAAACATGTGTTCAATTTGATTTAAAGTACTCATAGGCATGGGCGATATATGGATTTTATCGATAAATTAAAAATGTTTAATGTTCTCCTCTTATTCTGTCATAGCCCCCAGGAGCTTCTGTGGCTTCCGCCCTGCCTCTTACTTCCTAAGCGGAGATTTACACACCTAGCAAAACATGGCTAAAGCTAACGTCAACGAAAGCGAGATGTTTGTTCCAAAGAAAAGAAAAGTGTTGTCAGTAGTTTGGTTTTGCAGCATTAGATGTTATACAAATGACTGCACGCTGCAAAGTTTGTTTAAAAAAAACAGCAGAACAACAAACTTATTCCTGCATCTGAAACAGAAACTTCCAGTCGAGTGGGGAAAATGCAACTCAAGGCAAACGAAACCGCTAGAATAAACAAAGTCTGGCTAAAAAGCAGCTTAATGTGGTGGAATCAACCCTAATACAAAGTTTGTACGGTATACCGGTACTAGTCAAGTATCGCGGTACTAATGAATCAAAAACGGTACTATACTCTGTTTGAAAAGTACCGGTTCCCCATTTTTTTGTTTAACGGGCATGACGTCGCGTCGTGACATTGCTGGTTTTACGAGCAGAGGAGCATGTTCGGCAGCGCCCAATCACAGAGTACTTACAAGCAGACACAGTGTGTAGACAGAAAAGGGAGAATGGACGCATTTTGGCCTAAAAACTAAAGATAAAGGTGAAGTTATAACACTGAAATGCCCTCAGGAAGAGGTGCTTTAAAACATGGCGAGCTATGTCTTAAAGCAGTCTGCAGTGTTTTAGCTACTTCTAAATCACTAATCCTCGCCTCCATGGCGACAAATAAAGTATGTTTCTTACGGCGTCACCGCTTACAAGAGCTATCGCTCCTGAATGTAAACAAATGCCATGGGTGGATCTACACCTGACATCCACTGTAAAAATACCAAGTACAATAGCGTATCTAGTCAATACTACTATGATTACATCGATATATTTAAAAAAAATATATAGATGTAATCTATACTTAATTTTTTTCCTCTTTTTTAAATTCATATTATGTTTATAAACTCAGGAAATACGTCCCTGGACACATAAGGACTTTGAATATGACCAATGTATGATCCTGTAACTACTTGGTATCGGCTCGATACCCAAATGTGTGGTATCATCCAAAACTAATGTAAATTATCCAAACAAAAGAAGAATAAGTGATTATTACATTTTAACAGAAGTGTAGATAGAATATGTTGAAACGGAAAATAAGCAGATATTAACAGTAAATGAACAAGTAGATTAATAATCCATTTTTACAGCTTGTCCCTCATAATTTTGACAAAATAATAGAATGGAAAATGACATACGTCAGCAACCAAATTAGGACTTACTACTAAAAGACAAGTTGTCTAGTACGTTCACAATTGTATTTAAGGCCAAAATTGTTCTTTGATTACAATAAGAAACATATGTTTAATGTACCGTAAGATTTTTTTGTTAAAATAAAGCCAATAATGCAATTTTTTGTGGTCCCCTTTATTTAGAAAAGTATCGAAAAACTATGATGGGAAGAAGCACAGTGGAGAACTACGACTAAAGCATTTGCTCAGCACACCGCCAAGATGTGTGAATGGGAAAAGCCTGTGTTTATCCACTTACTGTACTTAAAATATAGTCTTCTCCATATTTTACTTGCTTATTTATTTGCATACTATGTGTAATACTAGATCTTTATTTACAGAAGTATTTAATTCAAAACAAAAGTTTTAAGTTTGCACTTTACTAAATTTAACTTTAGAAACTATTTATTTGCATGCGATGTGCAATGCTACATTTTTGTTTAGCCTCTTAAGGCCCAAGCTGTTTGTTTACATGCTTTTTTTATTTATCTTTGCTATTTGGGATTATTGGACCCTAATTAGAATAAAAAACTAATAATCATCTTTTGATATGATGTACTTGGTCCATAAGTACACAAACGTGTACTTCATGTTTAGTGACATGCTAATTCTTATTTTTACACTTTATTTTCCAAATTCCATTGTATGTTATACTCTTCTGACACCACCAGATGGCAGTATAAGTGTCCACATAAGCGGCCATAAGACCCCAATTCAGTAGTGTACACAATTTTGGAAATAAGAGCTAAAAGGTGCTGTCCACGCATGTGGCCACTAAGCCTTTAGAGTTACAGAAGTGTTTTTTACAAGACAGAACTGTTGCTTCTCAGAGGAAGCTTTTAATTTATTTAATAAAAAGTACAATTTAAATCAGGTCTAAAAAGTCTAAAAAATATTATTCAAAATAGAATTTTGCTCAGAGTAGGATGTAGTGTGTGTAGTGTCGTTTCAAACTACCGTACTAGTCTTTGATCAATGAAAATAAAAATGATCTCTGATGTTTGTATTCATTAGTTTCTTTAAAAAGTAGGGGGAAAAAATTGGAAAAAAACGTAATCTGAAAAATATTTTGAGGCCATATCCATCGCCTAAACTTGAGAACTCACCCAGGCTTGGTGTACAGATCATAGAAGATCTCAGTCAGCAGACGCCAGTGGATTCCTCCGTTCAAGCTGTACTCCAGGAGCACGCCCTGGTTACGGTTACTAGGTGGGATCATGCAGCCGTACATGAAGTAGAACTGGATGAACTCCGCGTTGGTCAGGTTCAGGTCCACTGTCACCAACTGACGGCTACAACTCTGCATAGAATAACACTTGTTGACACGTTGCATAAGTAATCAGAGGAAGGAATGAGGGCGAGTACTTACGCCGCTGAAGTGCAGAGCAGCTCCAGAGGCCACAGCCCCGCACACACTGCTGAGTTTCCCACCAGTCAGGGTGTGCCAGTGGCTGAGCGAGGGAGCCCGACTGAAGCTGTCCTTCAGTTGGGAGGGCAGTGGAGACACTGGCTCGTCACAATACTCGCCACCCCAGTCTGGATCACACCTGATGAAGAAATGTTAGGCTGTGGTTGTACAAAACCCCAAACCAGTGAAGTTGGCACGTTGTGTAAATGGTAAATAAAAACAGAATACAATGATTTGCAAATCCTTTTCAACCTATATTCAATTGAATAGACTGTAAAGACAAGATATTTGATGTTCGAACTGTTGCAAATATTAGCTCATTTAGAATTTGATGCCTGCAACATGTTTCAAAAAAGCTGGTCCAAGTGGCAAAAAAGACTGAGAAAGTTGAGGAATGCTCATCAAACACTTATTTGGAACATCCCACAGGTGAACAGGCTAATTGGGAACAGGTGGGTGCCATGATTAGGTATAAAAGAAGCTTCCATGAAATGCTCAGTCATTCACAAACAAGGATGGGGCGAGGGTCACCACTTTGTCAACAAATGCGTGAGCAAATTGTCGAACAGTTTAAGAACATTTCTCAACGAGCTATTGCAAGGAATTTAGGGATTTCACCATCTACTGTCCGTAATATCATCAAATGGTTCAGAGAATCTGGAGGAATCACCGCACGTAAGCGGCAAGGCTGAAAAAACAACATTAAATGCCTGTGACCTTGGATCTGTCAGGCGGTACTGCATCAAAAAGCAACATCAGTGTGTAAAGGATATCACCACATGGGCTCAGGAACACTTCAGAAAACCACTGTCAGTAACTACAGTTTGTCGCTACATCTGTAAGTGCAAGTTAAAACTCTACTATGCAAAGCGAAAGCCATTTATCAACAACACCCAGAAACGCCGCCGGCTTCGCTGGGCCCGAGCTCATCTAAGTTGGACTGATGCAAAGTGTAAAAGTGTTCTGTGGTCTGACAAGTCCACATTTCAAATTGTTTTTAGAAACTGTGGACGTCGTGTCCTCTGGAAGGAAGAGGAAAATAACCATCCGGATTGTTATAGGCCCAAAGTTGAAAAGCCAGCATCTGTGATGGTATGGGGGTGTATTAGTGCCCAAGGCATGGGTAACTTACACATCTGTGAAGGCACCATTAATGCTGAAAGGTACTTACAGGTTTTGGAGCAACATATGTTGCCATCCAAGCAACGTCTTTTTCATGGACGCCCCTGCTTATTTCAGCAAGACAATGCCAAGCCACTTCGGAGTAAAAGAGTGCGGGTACTAGAGTGGGGGTACTAGACTGGCCTGCCTGTAGTCCAGACTTGTCTCCCATTGAAAATGTGTGGCGCATTATGAAGCCTAAAATACAACAGCGGAGACCCCGGACTGTTGAACAACTTAAGCTGTACATCAAGCAAGAATGGGAAAGAATTCCACCTGAAAAGCTTCAAAAATGTGTCTCCTCAGTTCCCAAACGTTTACTGAGTGTTGTTAAAAGGAAAGGCCATGTAACACAGTGGTAAAAATGCCCCTGTGCCAACTTTTTTGCAATGTGTTGCTGCCATTAAATTTTAAGTTAATGATTATTTGTTTCTCGGTTCGAATATTAAATATCTTGTCTCTGCAGTCTATTCGATTGAATAAAAGTTTAAAAGAATTTGCAAATCATTGTATTGTGTTTTTATTTACCATTTACACAACGTGCCAACTTCACTGGTTTTGGGTTTTGTAATTGCACGTCCCTTGAAGCCGACAAGTCAGTTGACATTTTAGCAGGACAATCACAGCAGAAACACAAGTGTGGTACTTACACAAACACAAGTGTGGTACTTACACACAGGAGCTTTGCTGGCACCGTCCGTGACCTGAACACATATCTGGACAGCCGTCTCCAATATAGAGGTTATCTAGAGCCCAGGTCTGCTGCTTGTCAAAGGGAGCCTGTTGGAACCAGCGGAACCTTGTGGCAGGAGATCTACAATCATAGGTCATCACTATGAAAAAACTGAATCCATGAAATGAAAAGTCAAAAGCACAATCATTCATCCAAATGCTGTTGGTAATAGGGCTGTCTTCAAATAGTCTAAGATTCGACAATTTGATTCAGATAAGTCAGATTGAACAATCAATCATTAATATTCCCTCTCTCCTTTGTTGAAGTGGGCCAATTAAGGACCTGTTGAGGCCTCCTGCACACAGCAGGTGAGTTGGGAGGATAATTTGATTGTGTTCATCATGTCTTTTTGAAATATGAGTGAAATATTCCTGGTGTCCAGACTAGGGTTGTACGGTATAACGGTACTAGTATAGTACCGCGATACTAATGAATCATATTCGGTACTATACTCCCTCGAAAAAATACCGGCCCCCCTTTTTGTTAACGGGCTTGATGATGCGGCGTCTTCACATTGTGACATTGCTGGTTTTACGAGCAGAGGAGCATGTTCGGCAGCGCACAATCACAGAGTACTTATAAGCAGACACAGTGTGTGGACAGAAAAGGGAGAACGGATCCATTTTGGCTTAAAAACTAAAGATAAAGGTGAAATTATAACACTGAAACGCCCTTAGGTGCTTTAAGACGTGGAAAGCTAGCTTGCGGCTAACGTCCATCCGCAGTCTGCGGTGTTTTAGCTACTTCTAAATCACTAATCCTCGCCTCCATGGTGACAAATAAAGTACGTTTCTTACAAGTATCATCCCTGCAGGACGAGGAATAGCTAAACATACTTCACTACACACCGTAGCTCACCGGCGTCACAATGTAAACAAACACCATGAGTGGATCTACACCTGACATCCACTGTAATGATACCAAGTACTGGAGCGTATCTAGTCGATACTACTATGATTGCATCTGGACACATGAGGACTTAAATTATGACCAATGTATGATCCTGTAACTACTTGGTATCGGATCGATACCTAAATTTGTGGTATCATCCAAAACTAATGTAAAGTATCAAACAACAGAAGAATAAGTGATTATTACATTTTAACAGAAGTGTAAATAGAACATGTTGAAAGAGAAAGTAAGCAGATATTAACAGTAAATGAACAAGTGGATTAATAATTAAATTTTACAGCTTGTCCTTCATAATGTTGACAAAATAATAGACTGATAAATGACACAATATGTTACTACATACGTCAGCAGACTAATTAGGAGCCTTTGTTTGTTTACTTACTACTAAAATACAAGTTGTCTAGCATGTTCACTATTTTATTTAAGGACTAAATTGTTCTTCGAATGCAATAATAAACATATGTTTAATGTACACTAAGATTTTTTGTTAGAATAAAGCCAATTATGCCATTTTTTGTGGTCCCCTTTATTTAGAAAAGTATCAAAAAGTATTGAAAAGTATCAAAACACATTTTGGTACTGGTACCAAAATATTGGTATCGGGACAACCCTAGTCCAGACAAAGTTTTTAGAGCGTAAAAGGTAACTCATATCTGCTTTCAATTTCGGCTGCCACTCGAGAGCGGTCAGCTGAAAACAACTTATTGTCTGCACACAATAATATTTTACTAATAGGGTTGGGAGGATGTTTCTACATGGAGAACATGCTTGCGGCTGCTGTCAGACAAAGCTTGTCGTGCCATCGCATTGGCTCGCCCAGGAGGTGTAGCGCTCCTTTTGCAAAGATAATGATCCTTCCGCAGGTTCACTTTAAGAAACTTTGTTTACGACTTTTACTTCCTCTATTTAGTCAAGTATGATGTCCTCTTGGTGCTCCGCCAGAGCGAGAACCTCAAACTGTGGTTATGTCTTTTTTTGTTTTGCTCACTTTAGTGAATGACTATATTTCTTTTATAAATATAATTAACTTGGAATATTCACGTATACGTCGTATGTGACATTACTGACACCTAGTCACCAGTCAATATACACTACTACAGTGTTTTTCAACCACTGTGCCGCGGCACACTAGTGTCTGGTGTGCCGTGGGAGCAGGGGCGCCGCTAGGGATTTTGGGCCCCATGAAAATAATCTTTACAGGGCCCCCAACACAGTGTCATTATTTTTTCTGTATTATAATTTCATCATCATTAGGGGCCTCTCTGGGCCCCCCTCCATCATGGGCCCCTAGAATCCGTCTCCTTTACCCCCCCTTTGCGGCGCCCCTGCGTGGGAGATTATTTAATTTCACCTATTTGGGGTGAAAATATTTTTTGCAAACCAGTAATTACAGTCTGCAAATTATGTGTTGTTGTTGAGTGTCGGTGCTGTCTAGAGCTCGGCAGAGTAAGCGTGTAATACTCTTCCATGTCAGTAGGTGGCAGCCGGTAGCAAATTGCTGAGATAGGCTCCAGCGCCCCCCGCGACCCCAAAGGGAATAAGCGGTAGAAAATGGATGGATGGATGGATGTCGGAAACAGCGTGTAGGTAAAAAGGTGTCTAATGCTTTACCCAAAAATAAACAAAAGTGAATGCCCTTAAGAAAAGGCAATGAAAGTTAGGGAAGGCTATACAGAACAAAACTGAAACTGAACTGGCTACATAGTAAACAAAAACAGAATGCTGGACGACAGCAAAGACTTACTGTGGAGCAAAGATGGCGTCCACAATGTACATCCGAACATGACATGACAATCAACAATGTCCCCACTAAGAAGGATATATACAACCGAAATATTCTTGCAACAGGAAAACACCAAAAAAAAGAGAAAAATCCACCAAAATAGGAGCGCAAGACAAGAACTAAAACACTACACACAGGAAAACAGCAAAACACTCCAAATAAGTCACGGCGTGATGTGACAGGTGGTGACAGTACACCTACTTTGAGACAAGAGCTATAGTGATGCATGCTTGGTTATGGTTTAAAGTCATATCCAACAATTGCAACAACGACTTTTAACTGTCAACTGAGTTTCATTTTTTAATGATTTATGCTGGTGGTGTGCCTCTGGAATTTTTCAACGCAAAAAATGTACCTTGGCTCAAAAAAGGTTGAAAAACACTGCACTACTACATATCATCATCTGTTTTTCTTAAAAAAAACGTGACCGATTCGACGGATTGTCGACGATGGGGTATGATCTAACAAATCCGATTCGACTATGTAAAGCCTTAGTCGTAGACAGCCCTAGTTGGTATATTGCAGACGCATAATGACTCATAAGTGCTGACCTTGCATATATTGGGATATGGAGAGTCACACGGCCCCACTTATTGTACGTGTCAGAAATGAGCAGCCTCTGCAGCGTGTAGGAGGAACAGTCGGGGCTTGTGGGTAAACAGTCTCTCACCACTGGCTGCCATGTCAGACCTAAGTCCAGAGAGAACTCCAGCTCCACAGCTATGATGAGATTAGAAAACACCATCATGTATACTCACTTTCTCGTGTAAATGATCGTAACTTCTTTTTTTCAAGTTGCTTACAGTAACAGGAGTTGGTCACTGAGCAGGAAGCGGAAAAGTCAAACTGGATGAAGGCATCGGGACCCAAACTGATGTCAGTGCTGACCGCATAGCGAGTGCTGGACTTTTCGATGAAAGCAAAAGCGGGTCCGTCCGAGCCACAAACCGGCATTCGGGTTCCTCCTGGGTGGAGGAGCCATGAGCGTCCATCGATTGATGAGAAATCATCTTCCAGAGGCCCCCAACCACTGGCACTACCACCGACCACCACCTGGAGAGAAAATTGTATATTTAGAAGAAAAAGAAAGATTTCAATAATGCAAAATGAACTTTTTAATAATGTTTCAACAGTCATACAGTACAGGCCACACCTTTGCATTCAATGCGTTTTCTTTATTTTCATGACTATTTACATTGTAGATTGTCACATCAAAACTATGAATGAAGACATGTGGAGTTATGTACTTAACAAAAAAAAAGGTGAAATAACTGAAAACATGTTTTATATTCTAGTTTCTTCAAAATAGCCACCTTTGGCTGTGATTACTGCTTTGCACTCTCTTGGCATTCTCTCCATGAGCTTCAAGCACACCTGTGAAGTGAAAACCATTTCAGGTGACTACCTCTTGAAGCTCATCGAGAGAATGCCAAGAGTGTGCAAAAAAGTAATCAGAGCAAAGGGTGGCTTTATATATATATATATATATACATATACTGTGTATATGTGTATATATATATATATATATATATATATATATATACATATACTGTGTATATGTGTATATATATATATATATATATATATATACATATACTGTGTATATGTATATATATATACATATACTGTGTATATGTATATATATATATATATATATATATATATATATATATATACATATACTGTGTATATGTATATATATATATACATATACTGTGTATATGTATATACATATACTGTGTATATATATATATATATGTATGTGTGGGAAAAAAATCACAAGACTATTTCATCTCATTCATTTTCCCACACATACATATATTGCGCTCTACTATGGTATCGAGCACTATTTTTTGGATAACCTTATTAAGACATATATATATATATATATATATATATATATATATATATATATATATATATATATATATATATATATACATACATATACACAGTACAGGCCAAAAGTTTGGACACCTTCTCATTCAAAGCGTTTTCTTTATTTTCATGACTATTTACATTGTAGATTGTCACTGAAGGCATCAAAACTATGAATGAACACATGTGGAGTTATGTACTTAACAAAAAAAGGTGAAATAACTGAAAACATGTCTTATATTCTAGTTTCTTCAAAATAGCCACGCTTTGCTCTGAATACTTTTTTGCACACTCTTGGCATTCTCTCGATGCGCTTCAAGAGGTAGTCACCTGAAATGGTTTTCACTTCACAGGTGTCATAGTTTTGATGCCTTCAGTGACAATCTACAATGTAAATAGTCATGAAAATAAAGGAAACGCTTAGAAATGAGAAGGTGTGTCCAAACTTTTGGCCTGTACTGTATGTGTCCCTCGAGCCTGTTTATGACCACCAAACATGAGAAAAATCTATTACATAAAATCTTTAGTATATCAGTATGTGGAATAAGGGAATGGATTAAGCAAATAAGTCAAACAAACTCAAAGTGTTTAAGAAAAAGAATCCTGACAAACATATTAAACCTTATTGATAAATGAGACAAACTATTATTCATCACATAGTCAGCAAATTATGAAAAACCATCACTTACTAATTGTTTATTCCTGTCTACTTTTTTTTTTTGTGTTACACATTGAGATAGGAAGTGAACATGTGTTAGAAACTGTTTTGAAACATAAAAGGGTATAGGATTATATACGATCTGCTTCTTCCTACTCCTCTTCGGACACGTTGGAACGTGAAACTGTAAATATTTGATGTGCACACTGTAACTCCTATGTGTCAAAGTCAAGGCCCGCGGCCAGATGAATTATCTATGGCCCCCAGGGACTCCATCAAGTCATAAAAATAGGGTCCCACAGTAAATTTTAGGGGTCCCACTTTTTTGTAACTGTTTTGAAAACAAATGATACATGTATTGCATTATCCTGTTATATCTCACATTCTATATTGTGTTTTGGAAAAAGGTTGTCATAAACGTTACTTAATTCGTAAAAAAAAAATTTAAAAAATGTATGCATATGTAAATGTATTCAGTTATAAACATTCATTCACTTTCTTCTTTCCTTCATGGATCTAAACTTTACAGTTGTTTTTTTCTATATTTTTTTGTAATATTTTCAGAATGTGTTTGTTGTATTTTTGGCCAAAGTAAGACAAAGAAAACAATCTGAAGTTGTCTTTATTTTTTTCTTTTAATGCCATGATTTTAATGGTCCAGCCCGCGTGCAGCCCCTTAGCTAAAATGAGTTTGACACCCCTGCTGTAACTGTATGCATGTTCGAAATAAATTAATACATTGAAGTTGGAATAATAATACATACTGAAGCAGAATGAGGCCTATAGCGCCAGTTAAAGACGTTAAAATTAATTCTAAATGGCAGACATTTATCCATGAAAATATGAAGAAGCTGCAGATGGTGTGTTTTGCAATGCAAGTTATACAAGGTATGAACTGCGTCACAGAACCAATTAAACTGTTATCGCAAAGTACCACTGTATATGTAAAAAGAGGCACACTCTGGTCAGTGATGGATGTGGACAAAACATACAATTAGAGTTAGAGCTCTAAACAAAATGGCTTGATTCCAGTCAGGCATTTAAACGGTAAATTCCAGCATCACAGCTAGATTTTGAGCAACACTGAATAATATTGTGGACTTACTTAAATTGATTGAAAATTCTTACAATATGGGAGCTTTAGAGTGCATCAAGTGTACACTAGGGTGGAAAAAAGGCGGTGCATAAGCCACTGTTTGTTCCTCTCCCGCTTCATCGTACCTGGTCAATCACCCACGGACTGTAAAACTGTCCGTTCTCAGAAGGCTGCCACCAGCGGAGGCGAGTTGAAGTAGTGCGAGCGCGCAGTGGGATCTCCAGGGCTACCAGGCGAGCTTGGTTACTGCTGTTGCTGAAGAGAAATTCCTGGAGGAGACCCCATGTCAGACCCCCATTCAGAGAGTACTGCAGCAAAACTGGCTGGGAGCGAGGATCCGGTGCTGCCTTACCGCAGCCAAGGCGCAGGAAGAATTGAACAAACCTGCCGTTGACAGATGTAACGCATCAGTTTCTGAGCAACACATTGGGGACGTTGTCAAGGAATGAATCTTGTTAATCTAACCGCACCTGGCATTAGACAAGTCCAGGTCACTAGTGACCAACATGCGCAGCCCATCCTCACTGAAGAACAGGTGGTTCCCACTGGACATGATGCCACATTTTCTGGATGGTTTACCACCACTCAGCTGTCTAAAAAGGTCAACATCCACCGCTCCTCCTGAATCCAATTAAAAACACAACAATAAATCAGCAACTCAAACATAACATTGAAACAACATGCTTTTAACTAATGTTGGGTTCTGATGTTGATTTGACTTTTGAAATGTGGTCATTTCCCAACCAACAACGTGGATTTAACACATACTTGCCAACCTTGAGACCTCTGAATTCAGGAGAAGGGGATATTTATATATATATATATATATACGTATATATATATATATATACTCCGTATTTTTCGGACTATAAGTCGCAGTTTTTTTCAAGGTTTGCGACTTATACTCAGGAGCGACTTATGTGTGAAATTATTAACACATTACCGTAAAATATCAAATAATATTATTTAGCTCATTCACGTAAGAGACTAGACGTATAAGATTTCATGGGATTTAGCGATTAGGAGTGACAGATTGTTTGGTAAACGTATCAATCAATCAATCAATCTTTATTTATATAGCCCTAAATCACAAGTGTCTCAAAGGGCTGCACAAGCCACAACGACATCCTCGGTACAAAGCCCACATACGGGCAAGGAAAAACTCACCCCAGTGGGACGTCGATGTGAATGACTATGAGAAACCTTGGAGAGGACCGCATATGTGGGTAACCCCCCCCCTCTAGGGGAGACCGAAAGCAATGGATGTCGAGTGGGTCTGACATAATGTATAGCATGTTCTATATGTTATAGTTATTTGAATGACTCTTACCATAATATGTTACGTTAACATACCAGGCACGTTCTCAGTTGGTTATTTATGCCTCATATAACGTACACTTATTCAGCCTGTTGTTCACTATTCTTTATTTATTTTAAATTGCCTTTCAAATGTCTATTCTCGGTGTTGGGTTTTATCAAATACATTTCCCCAAAAAATGCGACTTATACTCCGGAGCGACTTATACTCCAAAAAATACGGTATATATATATATATATATATATATATATATAAAAAATCCGTTCATGAATGAGTATATCCGTTCCGCTACCGTGTTCAACGGAGAAGTCTGATCTACAAAATGTGCATGCAGCATACCCCTTCCCCTGCGAGCTGTCCTGGATGAACTGAAATTATTTTTTCCAATCATTTTGGAACTTGCAAGCGTACTTCTTCTTACTCGTCGTCGCCATGTCTCTTCTTCGTTCTTCTGCTTCGTCTCTGTTATGTTTTTTGGACATTACTACTTGCCGTAGTTTTGAAGCAATGCATGATGGGAATCCGGATGTTGTGTGTCAGTGTATTAACGTGCCGGCTGGAATAAACACACGCTGAGAAATAGCTCCGTGCCTGCCTACTTTATGGGTTATAGATACACCTATGGATAACGGAGACATATATAATAGTCTCCTTTTCAGGTGAGAGACGACGCTAAAGGCAGTGCCTTTAAGGCACGCCCCCAATATTGTTGTCCGGGTGGAAATCGTGAGAAATTCGGTAGAATGGTTGCCCCGGGAGATTTTCGGGAGGGGCACTTAAATTCGGGAGTCTCCCGGGAAAATCGGGAGGGTTGGCAAGTATGATCTAACATTAGACATCAACGTTGTTTCAATTTACAAATAAAACCATTTTGCAGCGTTGTTTCAAAGTCAGTTTTAAAAAGTCATGTATGGATAATCAACGTTGTATCAATGTCATGTGCATGCTGGGAACACTTTTTCAGTGTTTATTTCCCTGTTTTGGGGTTATTTCTGTTCCAGCGCTCTTATTTCTAGTTTCCACTTCCTGTGTGCCTTCCTTGTCTGCCACTGAGCGCTGGCTCTCACGCCTGCCCCGAATTGGCAATCAGGACACACCTGTCCCTGGTTGGCAATCAGAGTGTTCCTTTATATGCCAGTGCTGTCCTTCCCTGGTATTTGCTTTTTGTGCAGTCCATAGCTGCACTCATTTTTGCTTTGTGCTAAATCAATTATCATATCACATGCACGCCCCCAAATACAGATCAGCAGGTACCTGAAGGTAAGAAAAGTTGCTTTTGCATAATATTGCCAAACAAAGCGCCAGGTAATATGTCTTACCTTATACACACACCATAATAATACTCGTATGTTGAAGCACAGTACAATCAATCAAGCGGTGCGGCTTCATAGCTTACCAAAGTCGTACTAAAACATTTTGATAGATTTTTGAGCGCCATGTGTACTGTTCTATATTCTCAATGGAACATATAAAATGTTGGTGTTGTTTACTTGAGTCATATTGCAGTCTACACGTAACTCTTATTTGTGACTGCCATCATATTGCAGTCTACACGTATCTCTTATGTGTGACTGCCATCTACTTGTTGCCACATAATACGGTAGAGAAAAAGAAGAAGCTTATGACTACGGTATCATCACGGACCACAAAGGCGGACCCGCGCACATTTTCAGGACTTATGCAGATCCCAAATACACATCAGCAGATACCAGAAGGTAAGAAAAGTTGGTTTTGCATATTATTGCAAAACAAAATACCAGATTATGTCTGCTAATAGGTGTCATTTTGCGGTCCTTATACACACACCATAATAATACTCATATGTTTAATGCGCTGACAATCAATCAAGCGGTGTGGCTTCTTAGCTTACCGAAGTCGTACTAAAAACATTTTGACAGATTTTTGAGCGCCGTGTGTAATGTTCTATATTCTCAATGGAACATTTAAAGTTTTGGTGTTGTTTACTGGTGTCATCTTGCAGTCTACACGTATCTCTTATGTGTGACCGCCATCTACTGGTCACACTTATCATTGTACCATGTACCAAACAAAATAGCTTTGAGGTGGGTAAGCACAACCAAAATTATTCCGTACATTAGGCGCATCGGGTTACAAGGTGCACTGTTGAGTTTTGAGAAAATGAAAGGATTTTAAGTGCGCCTTATCGTCGGAAAAATATGGTATATTTAAGTGTCAAGGTGACTATGTGGGTGTTATTCCATTTCTAAAGGACTCTTATAATGTTAAAAACATATTTAGAGGGTCGTAAACATGTTTTTTTATACTTTAGCTCTGGAACTATTCCATTGATAATAAAACATTTCTACCTTACAGAAGTTCAGTTACCACTGTCAGGCCTGGAACCAATTAACAGCAATTAACAAGGAATTATTTTTAGCACAATCGTAGGAAAATAGTGTTAAAAAAATAATTTTTTGTCGCCCGATCTACTTAAATATGTCTGGTCATTGTCACAAGTAAATGTGCAAGCAAAGGCTGTTTTTGGTCATGTCGACAAACCGCTAATGTCGGTGGGCGTCGCCTTAAACGGGTTCCACTGTAGTCATGGTGTACCTTCAAAGTCCTCTTTGAGGAAGTCAGGGTTGGGGGTGTCCGGCACAGAGCAGTCACTTCCAGAGTAGGCAGGGTCACACACACAGTGGGTGCCCCCCACACAGGCTCCATGGCCACTGCACATGTCTTGACACTGAGGGCCGATATAAACGTTGTCTAGCGCCCATGTTGGAGGGGCGGATCCAGTTGAGAAGAAGCCCTGATACCAACGGAACCTCACCGACCTGTAGGGTCAAAATGTTGATGGCAGGAACAGATCAGAGTGACGGAGAAATGTCGCGCTCACCCGCAGAGACGCAGCTTGCCAAAGTGTATGACCTCTCTCCTCCAGCCCTGCGTGGTGCCAGGGAAGTAGACACTGGCAGGGTGGAGCTCGGTGGAGCAGAGAGAAGATGGGTGCGGCCCACCGGCACACAATGGCACCAGTAGGTGCCACGTGGCACCAAAGTCCCGCGAGAACTCGAGGCGCACCGGGTAGGCCGAGGAGCTTTCAGCAGTGCAGCCTACATTTATCTGCGGAGAAAACAATGATTGATGTCCTCAATGAGGGTTGTGATTGTTACTGGGGGAGAGAAGACGTCGAGGATGTGTTTGGGTACCTCAAACTGGATGATGGTGTTCTCATTGACGTCAATGTCCCTGGTGGTGATGGAGTGCTCCCCCAGCTCGCTGGAGACAAACACCATGGCTGACTCATCCTCCTCTCTGCAACAAAAACAACAAGATTAGTCAAGGTTGCAAACATCCGTTTACAAGATGATATCATCACCACGGGGATCACTAATTACAAACTAAATATGGAAAACAAGACTTTGTCTTTGTAAAGATTCAAAGTTAAACTGCGTTCTTACAAGCCGGTCTTCTGGTAGGGGCAGTACAGGCCCGTGTTGCCCGCCGGGTAGAAGAGCCAGTTGGACTCATTGGGCCCCTCGTCAAAGCTGTCGACGACCACCGGGGGGTTGTGTAAAGAGCTGCCATCGATGATGAGGTCATCAATCACCCACACCTCTTCCTTCTTACCTGATGCACACAAACATGCCTCCGTTACAACACATCACCAATTAGGCTTTAACAGTGACGTGCAGTCACTAGAGGCAGGTGAGGCGGGGCCTCACCTGCCATCATGGAAAGAAAAAAAATGTAAAAAGAAAGAAAAAAAATTAAATTGTTATATGTATCCAGTGATTATACTATAAAGTTATTTTCCATTTAACTTCACCAGTTTTAGATTATTTTTATTCAAAATCGCTGAATTTTCACATTTGCCGTTCAAATACTGAGAAGAGACGGTGCGGTGAACAGCAGCCAGTTGAGGCACGTCACTCAGTGCCGCAACATGGATTGCGCAATGACTCGGCTAACTGCTGGCCTGCTGTGCATTGAGACCGTATTGCTATATGAATTATATTATACATTTCCATAGTTTAGTTAGCTGAGGTATATAATGTACAGTGTATTTTGTCAACAACTGTATGTGTGTAAAGTATTTCTTGTGCTGAGCGATCATAAAACGGCTGCAAAAGACGCACTGTGTAAGGCTCGCCTCCTGCACCCCCGCCGTAGAATTGTTATATCAACTAAAGCCCACACTTAAACTTTCCACGTGCAAGATTGAATCTATTTAAAAAATGATTTCATAAGAAGCCAAAAAGTGCAAAAACAATAATGTTGGTGTTGGAGGAGTTGTGAATGACTGCAGTGACACAACATTAGATACACCTGCAGACTGCAGGCTGCAGGTGTACCTAATTCACAACTCCTCCAACACGAACATTATTGTTTTTGCACTTTTTGGCTCCTTATTAAATAACTTTTGTAACCTATTTTCATGGGCTTTCCTCTTTGTGATGTTAAGTTCCTGTTATGCGCTGTTATACAGTATATGCCTTGAGCTCTTATTTTGAAGGCGCTAAGAGCGGAAGTGATGTCACGTTTTTGAAAGAAGGTAAATAAAGTGATCCTCGTGTAAACTGGAGCCTCCGTGTTTGTTATTTTGTAGTTTCATACAGTATAGGCGACATTTATAAACCCTCGGTTACACTTTTTTAAATAGATTCAATCTTGCACGTGGAAAGTTTAAGTGAGGGCTTTAGTTGCGGCGCATGGACTTAATTTCTAAGTAAAGGTAAGACCATAATAACGTTTTTTTTATTAAATGTGCTTTTTTGTGTGCTACAGTTTGTATGTGTAAAGTTAAAGTTAAGTTAAAGTACCAATGATTGTCACACACACACTAGGTGTAATGAAATTTGTCCTCTGCATTTGACCCATCCCCTTGATCACCCCCTGGGAGGTGAGGGGAGCAGTGGGCAGCAGCGGCGCCGCGCCTGGCAATCATTTTTGGTGATTTAACCCCCAATTCCAACCCTTGATGCTGAGTGCCAAGCAGGGAAGAATGCTGGTATGAGCTTTTAAACATAACCCGTTAACTGCTGCCAATCAAATGGTGAATAAGATACTCTTTAGGGTTCATATGTTTGTAAATCTGACTGTGATGAAGTCAGTGCTTCACCAGCCATCAACCTCACCGCACGTCACTGGGCTTTAAAATGGTCACTTTTGAAGTTCTGGGTTTTTTGTGATTCTGCGTAGTTAGGGGCCTAAGCAGAATTCAATTTGGATCCCCCAATTCAACAGTTGTTATACTTTCCAACCGTTGTGCAAGTTTAAGATTGCCTGTACACACTTAGTCTCAGGATCCAAAAGGGTTCTACTCATAAAAGTGTAATAAGTCAGCAATATATTAATATTTTCTTTGACTTTCAATGCTTGAAATCTTTTAATACCTTGAGATCTAACCATTGATATAACATTTTATTATTTTTTATGGTGTTGTTGTTTTTTTATGTTGTTTGGCCGTTTGGTCAAAAATAAAAGTTTTTTTTAATAATGGTAAAATGCAAAATATCCAGTATTTGTAAAAATTAATTGCAGAGTGGAATATTTGAGTTTGGGTCATTACAGCCTGAATTCGTCAATAATTCATGACAACATTGATTTTGATACAGCAGACACACAAACAAAAACATATTTTTACAAGGTCTACTGAGCTAGAATGAGAGAGAAAGTGGGCAGGACTTGGTTGAGTTTGAGTCTACACAAGTCTTTTATAAATATCTGCCATGTTATATACAGTACAAGTTAAAAGTTTGGACACACTTTCTCATTCAATTAGTTTTCTTTATTTTCATGACTAATTACATTGTAGATTGTCACTGAAGGCAACAAAACAATGAATGAACACATTGACAAAAAAAGGTGAAATAACTGAAAACATGTTTTATATTCTAGTTTCTTCAAAATAGCCACCCTTTGTTCCGATTACTGCTTTGCACACTCTTGGCATTCTCTTGATGAGCTTTAAGAGCTTTAAGAAATGGTTTTCACTTCACAGGTGTGCTTGAAGCTCATCGAGAGAATGCCAAGAGTGTGCAAAGCAGTAATCAGAGCAAAGGGTGGATATTTTGAAGAAACTAGAATATAAAACGTGTTTTCAGTTATTTCACTTTTTTATGTTAAGTACATAACTCCACATGTGTTCATTCATAGTTTTGATGCCTTCAGTGACAATCTACAATGTAAATAGTCATGAAAATAAAGAAAACGCGTTGAATGAGAAGGTGTGTCCAAACTTTTGGCCTGTACTGTACATAACTGTCTAATATGATTTTTTTGAATATCAGCGGCTTGATGGCAGTTTAAACATACCAAACTCTGAAAATCATGCGCATAGTTTTCTGGTGGCATTTGGTGGTCAATAATATATTTTTTTGTTTTCAATAGACCAAAATGAGACTAATTCATTGAGAAAAGCAAAGTAACATACTACAATTACAGTCAGTTAAAAATTGCACTCATGATGGGCGCCACTGGAGAAGCTCTTTGGAGAACAAGTGTATACTTTATCTTTATATCCTATTCTAACAACGTTTTAATCAAAAACCCATGCCCAAGCAAAAGGTTAATCAAACTTGAATTTAAGTAATAAAAAATATTGTACTTGTAAACTTTTGTACAAAAAACCTTTTCTTATATGTATAATTTTCCATTATAATTTAACAGTGACAAGAGCAGAAAGGGGCTATGACTTAATTTGTGTTACATTAAATATAGAGCGCCCTGTAATTCATTAATTGATATTTTACAAGCACTTCTTCATGCAAAACGGGGCACCCCACAGATCGCGGTTATCTGTCATTAAGAAAAACCACCTCGCTAGTTTTGGTGAGTTGTCCCTATCAAATGGACTCAAATAAATAAATAAACAAATAACTATTTACCACTGTTGTACGGTTGCCATAGTCTGAAGCGGGTGGCGTTGGTCTGAGCGCTGGCAGGCAGTGGCAGGTGGAGGAACAGAGTGTCCGTGGAAGCCGGGAAGTAAAACTCATCCAAAAGTAGCCAACTGATTCCCCCGTTCACGGAATACTGCAGCAGCACTGAGTGGGAGCGCTCAGGTACACCTAGAAAATCCAACAGGAACATCAATCAATCAATGTTTACTTAAATAGCCCTACATCACGAGTGTCTCAAAGGGCTGCACTAGCCACGACATCCTCGGCTCAGATCCCACATCAGGGCAAGAAAAAAACTCAACCCAATGGGGTAACATGACAATTAACGTGAAACACATTCATAGTTAAAGGACTCTAGATGTCCGAAATTTAACTAACAAGTTCTCTTTATGTATTTTTTGCTCCTGTAAGTCATTTTTCAAATTATCAATTAGTTTTTAAGGAATCGGTAAATAATTAACTGTACTTGGAACGCCCATTTTTCATCACCAGACTTGATATGCCCCCCCCACCCCTTGGTGCGACGTTAGCTACAGAACTGAAGCCCATTTCCCCGCATAGACAGTGTGGATGAAGGCATGTAAACCTGGTCCATGAATACTTTAAACCTATATGGTTAACACTATGTCCAAAAAATAAATAAGTACCGTATTTTCCAGGCGCACTTAAAATCCTTTTTATTTTTCAAAACTCAACAGTGCACCTTATAACCCGGTGCGCCTAATGTAAGGAATACGTTTGGTTGACCTTACCCACCTTGAAGCTATTTTATTTGATACATGTTGTAATGATATGTGTGACCAGTAGATGGCAGTCACACATAAGAGATACATGGAGTCTGCAATATGACTCAAGTAAACAACACCGACATTTTATAAGTTCCATCGAAAATATAGAACAAATACAAATAAGGCAACAAGAGAAGTATCCCACACTTCTCTTTTGTAAAGTAAATTGGTACAGCCGAAATGGGCATCTACATCAATGATATGATTGGCCTGAGTAGCTGGACAGGACTAAAAAAACTAAATAATAATATCCATCCATCCATCCATTTTCTACCGCTTATTCCCTTTGGGGTCGCGGGGGGCGCTGGAGCCTATCTCAGCTACAATCGGGCGGAAGGCGGGGTACACCCTGGACAAGTCGCCACCTCATCGCAGGGCCAACACAGATAGACAGACAACATTCACACTCACATCCACACACTAGGGCCAATTTAGTGTTGCCAATCAACTTATCCCAAGGTGCATGTCTTTGGAGGTGGGAGGAAGCCGGAGTACCCGGAGGGAACCCACGCAGTCACGGGGAGAACATGCAAACTCCACACAGAAAGATCCCGAGCCCGGGATTGAACCCAAGACTACTCAGGACCTTCGTATTGTGAGGCAGATGCACTAACCCCTCTGCCACCGTGAAGCCATAAATAATAATAAATAAAGAAAATATAGAACATTACACACGGCGCTCAAAAATCTATCAACATGTTTTAGTACGACTTTGGTAAGCTATGAAGCCGCACCGCTTGATGGATTGTACTGTGCTTCAACATACGAGTATTATTATGGTGTTTGTATAAGGTAAGACATTATCTGGTGTTTTGTTTCACATTGCAAATATGCAAAACCAACTTTTCTTAACTTCTGGTACCCGCTGATCTGTATTTGGGACCTGCATAAGTCCTGAAAAATTGTGCGCATCTGCCTTTGTAGTCCGTGTCGACAGCGTAGTCGTTAAGCTCCTTCTTTTTCTCTATCTTCTTGTTATGGGACATTCCTCCTCCGCTGTTGCCATTTCTAATATAAAGTAGTGTAAAGTTCTTACTTATACCCGTCAGTAAACTCGCCATGGAAGCGCTAAAACATACCGGTATCGTGAGTTAACATTATTCACCCAAGGAACTTTAGTTATTAGAGAGTTCCGGTCGGACATTTTTTCACGGGACACATTTCCAGTTTTGTTGTTTCCGGATGAGGAGAAGCTGCTCCGTTGTTGATTGAAGTAAAGTCTGAATGTCATTAAAACAGTTAGCTCCATCTTTTGACACTTCTGACACACCCGTCCTTGCACGCTACACCGCTACAACAAAGATGACGGGGAGAAGACGCTGTCGAAGGTGAGCCACGTAAATAAGACCGCCCACAAAATGGCGCATCCTGAAGCAACTGTCAAAAAGCGACTTGAAGATGGTGTGTAAAACATCATCTATGCAACATTTACCAAAGAACCACCATTACATGTTATGGAGACCACAAGATAGTGTTTTACATTTAGAAAAAAATAATAATAATATGACTCCTTTAATGCGCCCTATAACATATAATATATATACCGTATTTTTCGGACTATAAGTCGCAGTTTTTTTCATAGTTTGGCCGGGCTCCATTGCGACTAATATATGTTTTTTTCCTTCTTTATTATGCATTTTCGGCAGGTGCGACTTATACTCCGGTGCGACTTATACACGGAAAAATACGGTATATATATAATATATTATGCCTTTTGTATGAAAAAAGATCAAAAATAGACCATCCATCGGCAGTGCGCCTTGTAATCCGGTGTGCCCTATGGTCCGGAAAAGACGGTAAATATGATAATGTATAGACACCATAGCCTGTGTTTCTTTATCTTCAGAGTCTGCCTGTCATGGGTATTTTCTCAAAATTATGACATTTCTAACATCTTCATTCTTTTTTTTTTTTTTTTTTTTTAAACCTTGCATACCTTGTGTTTCCACCCTTGTAAAGCTGTTGAAATATGAAATGTGAATTTCTATTGAAGACAAAGAAAGTCTCGACCTATCTGATCTTTCAGCATTTTCTCAAGCACAATCCAACTCAACTAGTCAAGTTGCAATTCCAGCAATAAAACATCAGTAAAAAAGGATGCAAAACTGAATACCAGCGGCTTGCCTTATTTTTCTCTGATTTTATTCTTTGTTTCTCTCTTTTTGAACGGTGGAGCTATTGTTTCCTGCTACGAGCGTGAAGTGCAGCTACACTTACTGTACGTCTTTACATAATGAATACTATTAACCTCCATAATGTAGCCTCTGGTGTGTCAGCTACAAGCAGGGCCGGTTCTAGGCAGGCATATATGAGGGGGCAGTCAAAACGTGAAAGGGGCATCATGGAGATCCAACCAAAAACACATACTACACAATATGAAATTGCCTTCAGTCTTCTGTAGGTGACGTCGACAGGCCGATACAGGACCGTTCACATTTTGGAGCTAAAAATGGGTGTTCTGGGTAACTGGGTAGCACATGGCACACTGACAAAGCTTAACCTATTGTTACTATAACAATCTACAAGGTTAATATAGGTTGCTTCTCTTTCTTCCCCTCCATTTTTCTGCATTCTTTTGTATCTCTAGTTATCATTACGTATATGTATTGTTGCATTTGAACAAGTGTATTGTTGATAATAGAGGTAAATTATTGGTATTGTTCATTATCAATAGCGCTATTTCTATTGGTATTTGTAATGTTCCATATGTAGTGTAATAATGCTCATTGTCATTTCTGTATTATTATTTATTTCGCTAACTGCTTCTTTGCTATCACTTTAACCATCATATTTGTACATATCCTATTTGCTGATGATGATCTATTGTTGTTGTTGATGTCTTTGCTGTAGTTGTTTTTGTCTCTCTGTCTTATCCCCCTCTTGTCCCCACAATTTCCCCCTCTGTCTTCCTTTTTTTCCCTTTCCATCCCCTCCTGCTCCGGCCCGGCTGCACCAAATGATAATATAAATGCATTTAATAAAGTCAAATACAAATAAGGCAACAAGAGAAGTATCCTACATTTCTCTCTTGTAAAGTAAATCTGAACAGCCGATATGGGCATCTACATCAACTATATGATTTGCCTGAGAAGCTGGACAGGACAAAAAAATAAAAAATAAATAAAAATAAATAAAAAAAAAAAATGGGCGTTCCAAATGTGCTGAAAGTTGTTAGAAAACAAGCCAAAAATCACTACTGCGTCTATTTAAGGGTTATTTTTTCTGTAGACATAATTTTTAGGTCAAGAACTGTAAAATAAGTGTTGCATTTTAATGTACCGTATTTTTCGGAGTATAAGTCGCTCTGGAGTATAAGTCACACCGGCCGAAAATGCATAATAATAAAAAAAAAAACATATATAAGTCGCACTGGCGTATAAGTCGCAATTTTGGGGGAAATTTATTTGATAAAAGCCAACACCAAGAATAGACATTTGAAAGGCAATTTAGAATAAATAAAGAATAGTGAACAACAGGCTGAATAAGTGTACGTTATATGAGGCATAAATAACCAACTGAGAACGTGCCTGGTATGTTAACGTAACATATTATCGTAAGAGTCATTCAAATAACTATAACATATAGAACATGCTATACGTTTACCAAACAATCTGTCACTCCTAATCGCTAAATCCCATGAAATCTTATACGTCTAGTCTCTTACGTGAATGAGATCAATAATATTATTTGATATTTTACGGTAATGTGTTAATAATTTCACACATAAGTCGCTCCTGAGTATAAGTCGCACCCCCGGCCAAACTATGAAAAAAACTGCGACTTATAGTCCGAAAAATACGGTAATCTAACAAGACAAATAATCACTAACCTTTTGTAATGAACTTGAAGGAAAACTGAATGTAGAGAGTGTTTGTACAATCCAGATCTCTCGACACGATCATACGCAAACCGTCCTGCAAAGAGGTACAGTTTTTCAGAACAAGAAAAGCCTTTTCGATATAAAACTACTCCTCGAGAGACTTGAAAGACACCAACCCCTTTAAATATGAGGGCAGTTCCAGATTTAAGAGGCTCTCCATTCATTGTCCCCCTTTCAGCTCCATAAACCTCAGGCCATGTGTCCTGCTGCAGGTGCTCATTGAAGTCCTCCCTCAGTACGGACGGGAGAGGCGCGGAGGGCACACAGTGTGCACCCTCGTAACCTTTATCACACCTTGGGGAGGAGGAGAATGTGATAACATCAGCGTGTAAAACATAATCGAACAGTCGTGTTTGACTTACACGCAGCGTCCATTGTCACACAGGCCGTGACCGGAGCACATCCACGGGCAACCAGGAGCCAGTAATACGTTATCCAGAGCCCAGCCTTCAGCCCCTGGTGTGAAATGTGTTTGGATCCAACGGAATCGAGTTCTTGGAGAACTGAAGTATTAACACATATAATGTAGTTTGAGCACAAAAATAGTGTATAATTAATTTGGGGGTTCCTTAAGTATGTGCATACTTAGCAGAGCTTGGCAGGTACACAGTGATCCTCCTCCAGTGTTTGTACTGGGTGGACGTATAGATGGAGCTCTGAGTATAAGCAGCACAACCGATGGCTGGGGGGACACACTCTGGGGTGATGAGGGACCAGTGACGCCCGCAGTCCACGGAATACTCCAGCCGCACGCCGTGGGAGAAGGAAGTGGACTTGCTGCAGCCCATACTCAGTTCAAACTGCAAGAAGGACGAGCCCGACACCTCGAAGTCCCAGCTCTCCGCGTACCTCGGCTTCTCTGCAATGCATGGAAACACACCATTGGTCCAAAAGTGTGACCATAACACCTCAGTATGTTATGCAGTATGTGCCATGTACAGTGTGCCCACGATTATGTTGCAATTAGGTCACTTTCCAGACTTCCCCATGGTAGTGTAATTACCGTTAAGTAGGGATGCTATTTATTTCAGGATTTCTATGAATATATATGTCTACACAACCCCATCCACACAGCATTTATAAACACTCAAGCACTTCCTATGCTCTTAAAACACTTAATACACTCATTTATATACATTTGAAAAATCTAACTTAAATGTTCCCAGTTCTGGCTGGCCTTTCTTGGGCGGTGGCGAAGGTGGCGTGCAGATCAGTGCGTAATATATATATATATATATATATATATATATATATATATATACACACACACATACACACACACACACACACACACATATATATATTTATACATACATAGATACTAATGTGTATATATACAGTACAGGCCAAAAGTTTGGACACACCTTCTACTCATTCAATGCGTTTTCTTTATTTTCAAGACTATTTACATTGTAGATTGACACTGAAGGCATAAAAACTATGAATGAACACATGTGGAGTTATGTACTTAACAAAAAAAGGTGAAATAACTGAAAACACGTTTTATATTCTAGTTCCGTCAAAATAGCCACCCCTTGCTCTGATTACTGCTTTGCACACTCTTGGCATTCTCTCCGTGAGCTTCGAGCACACCTGCCACAGACCATTTCACCACAAACCATTTCAGGTGAGTACCTCTTGAAGCTCATCGAGAGAATGCCAAGAGTGTGCAAAAAAGTAATCAGAGCAAAGGGTGGCTATTTTGAAGAATCTAGAATATAAAACATGTTTTCAGTTATTTCACCTTTTTTTGTTAAGTACATAACTCCACATGTGTTCATTCATAGTATTGATGTGACAATCTACAATGTAAATAGTCATGAAAATAAAAGAAATGCATTGAATGAGGTGTGTCCAAACTTTTGGCCTGTACTGTAGACACACATATATATATATATATATATATATATATATATATATATATATATATATATATATATATATATATATATATATATATATATATATATATATATAGTGTTGGGACTAACGCGTTACAAAGTAACGCGTTACTGTAACGGCGTTAGTTTCGGCGGTAACTAGTAATCTAACGCGTTATTTTTTTTTATTCAGTAATTTAGTTACCGTTACAACATGATGCGTTACTGCGTTATTTTACGTTACTTTTGATGTAGTATCGGCTAGAAACAGAAGCGCTGCGGTGTCGCGTTCTTCTGAATCTTCCTCTGTCACAAGCCTTAGAGAAGAAAAGAGGCGCGGTCTATGTGTGTGTGTGTGTGTGGGGGGAGGTGATCCGCGGTTTGATATATGAAACAAACAAAAAAAAGTTGTTGTCACGTTCAGTCCACACACAGCGTGGTCATGGCGAGCGGAGTAACGGAGGAGCTTGAACGCCCCCGCCATTGAATCGGTGTGTTTATAAGTGCAGACTCGGTTGTGCAAAACGAGGGTTTTAAACACATGCTGAACGTGCTTGAACCACGTTACGACATCCCGTCGCGCACCCACTTCAGCAATAAGATTGTGCCAGATCTTTATGAGCAGGAGAAGAAAAAAGTTGTGGATGAACTATCCCGAGCATCAGCTGTTGCGCTCATGACAGACGGGTGGACGTCCAGCGGAACTATAAGCGCTCACTTCATCACAGCAGACTGGGAGATGAGAAGACACGCCCCCTCTACGAGAGTCACCTTGCGCAGGTACTGACACAAGCAGTGGAGGAATGGAAGATAAAGATATCCCAGTCACACGTGATAATGCCAAAAATCTAATAATTACAGAGAATGAGGCAGGACTGGGACCACAGATAGGTGCTTTGCACATGTAGTGAATTTGGCATCACAGAAGGGAATCTCAGTCAATAGGATGGAGCGCCTCTTTGGGAGGATCAGGAAGGTTTCTTACTTCCACCCAAGCACAACAGCTGCTCATGTGCTTAAGACAAAGCAAGAAATGCTAAAGCTGCCTGCTCATACATGATGTCCCAACGAGGTGGAACTCCACTTATGATATGTTGGAGCAGCAGGCAGCTATATACTCTGCATTGACCCACAACACCCTGAAGACAAATGTCACCCTGTCTGATGATGATGTGAGAGTGGCAGATGAGGTCCTCCAGGTGCTTAAAAGTGTTCCATCTCTACTGAGCACTGAAACTTCACTATCTGTGTCAATGATCCTGCCACTGAAAACAAGGATTGTACAATCCATGGCTCCAAGTGTGGAAGACAGCAGCATCACTCCAGATGTCAGGCTTTATGTTTCAAGGAAGATGATGTTTCTTCTTATGTTGCACTTAAACTTGTTTTTTATTAATGGTCATTGGTCCAAGTTTAAAGAAAGGAGGAATGCCTTTTTATGTTGCACTGTTTTTCATTCATTATGTTAAAAGGAAAATAAAAATGTATGTCAAGTTGATCAACAGATTGTATTATTCTCCAGTGCAATAACAGTACTGAAATGAAGGCAAAAAGGGCATTAATGGGAGCTTTAAAAAAAAAAGAAGAAAAAAAGAAGTAACTAAATAGTTACTTTTCACAGTAACGCATTACTTTTTGGTGTAAGTAACTGAATTAGTAACTGAGTTACTTTTGAAATAAAGTAACTAGTAACTAACTAGTTACTGGTTTTCAGTAACTAACCCAACACTGTATATATATATATATATATATATATACACATATATATATATATATATATATATATATATATATATATATATATATATATATATATATATATATATATATATATATATATATATATATATATATATATGTCTTAATAAGGTTATCCAAAAAATAGTGCTCGATACCGTAGTAGAGCGCAATATATGTATGTGTGGGGAAAAAAATCACAAGACTATTTCATCTCTACAGGCCTGTTTCATGAGGGGGGGTACCCTCAATCGTCAGGAGATTTTCTCCTGACGATTGAGGGTACCCCCCCTCATGAATCAGGCCTGTAGAGATGAAATAGTCTTGTGATTTTTTTTCCCACAGATACATATATATATATATATATATATATATATATATATATATATATACACACACATATATACATATTGTATAGTACCATTTAGATTTGAGAACCCACTGTAGGGTTCACAGTGTGTACATTGCGGAAATTCACCTACGATGGGGAGGTGGGTGTCTGGACCGTAAAACCCCCATGATTAATGACAGAACACTGTACTCAAATCTCAATGGTACTTTCAAATCCGCGATTCACTGAGGCCAAAGTAAGTGAACCGCAAAGTGACGAGGAGACACTGCACCCTGCTTTTCACCCACTGCCAAATTTAATTTATTCCAGTTTTCCTTGCAACTGTGAAGAGGATAAGTGCTAGAAGATGGATAGATGGATGGAGCTCGGCTACGTTGTGCCTAAATCTTAATTTTTATCACTCTATAGGAAACTTGGGAAAATTTCATGCAACAGTTTTGGGGAAGAACTTGACTTGAGCCCTGAGCTCAACCTCATCAAACATCCTGGAAGTGAACTGGAGCAGAGATTGTCAGCCACGCCTTCTGTCAGTATAAGTGGAAAAAAAAAAGTCCCCAAAACACTCTCCAAAATCTTGAAGAAATCCTTCCCAGAAGAATACAACTTATTTTTGCTCCAATTTATATTCCATTTTAACTATGTAGAAGTTTAACGGGGACTTAATTTTGTCTTCTCTGATGTCGGTTATGTTTTAATTTAATCGTAGCATGTGCATAATAACACCAACGTGCAACATGCAGTGACATAAAGTAGCTGTTTTTATGCACTCTCTCAAACCATCTGAGAGTGAGCAGTTGTATCTAATGTTGTGACCGGGTGAATCTATATAATGTTTATGAAGTTTCTTTTCGACCGTGTCTGGAAAGCAAATGACGACTTCAAGATGCATATCTAACCAGTGTACAGTTTCAAAAGATACATTACGATACTGTCAGAGAGGGTGGGGTGTGGTTTCATTTGTAATCTGGGAATAGGGATGTCCCGATCCAGGTTTTTGCACTTCCGATCCGATACCGATATTGTTTTTGCACTTCCGATCCGATACCGATAGTGACCGATACCGATACTGACCGATACTGGCCTATCCGAGCATGTATTAAAGTTTAAAGTTATTTAGCCTACTTAGTTGTCAGAATCATGTTGAAAAGGATTTTAGTACTCTTGATAACAACTAGCCAGTTGAATTAGGGGAGTTTGAATAATACACAATGGTTGGTAACAAGAAACTGACCTGTTTATTCAAGGATAAACACAAAATAGACAAAATTATACATGACAAACAGAAATGGCATCATTGAACTAGGGCTGGGCGATATGGCCTTTTTTTAATATTGCGATATTTTAAGGCCATATTGCGATACACGATATATATCTCGATATTTTGCCTTAGCCTTGAATGAACACTTGATGCATATAATCACAGCAGTATAATGATTCTATGTGTCTACATTAAAACATTCTTCTTCATACTGCATTAATATATGCTACTTTTAAACTTTCATGCAGAGAGGGAAATCACAACTAAAAAAAAATCACTATTTTTTTCATACGGTGTTGATGTGGAAATGTTTGCCTCTGCATTTTGATGGTGTGGACGTGTGGCACCGAATGGAGATAAGCGTCTCGACAGACGTTACAATATTTGAACAATGATGACGAAAACTGTTTTCTCTGTCGTGTCTGTGTGTCGAAAATTGTTATGCGTTTATTTTTTTATTTGATTTTGTGCGTGGCATAGATTTGCCGTGCGCAGAGGACGCTTGAGCAGGCGCGCACCTTAGCGGTTGCGCTAGCATCACAGCTAACGTTAGCCATGCTGCTACCTCGCTCTCTGCTGGGAGAGGGCGTATACGTATGTGACGTATGACGTGACAGTATGTGACGTATGACGTGACAGTATGTGACGTATGACGTGACAGTATGTGACATGTGTAAGAAGGTGCGCTCGCTGTCTGTAAGAGGGAGACACAGGAAAGAGTGGGAAGAGCCTGTAGTGCAATGCCAGCAGCTAAAAGCAACTGCGTGAGAATCCACAGACCTGTGGATGTGTTGAAGGTGTGCTGGAAAATGCGGAACGGAAATTAGGGAGCAGCAGAAAAGTGGAATGTATTATTTAAATCGGTGCGTTGGAAAACACGGACCGGATTTTTTTTTTAACTGGATCTGGATCGGCATTTTCCCATGCCTTGCCGATACGCATTTTTTGGCAAATATCGGCGGCCGATCCGATCCAAATATCGGATCATCCCTATCTGGGAATGCCTTCACAATTGAACATCTTGCAGACAGACTCAAAAAAACAGGTTGTAAAAGTGACTGTGCAGTAAAATGTTTGCAAAATTTACAATACCGGTACATAATCCCTTAAATAAAGTACAGTGTTTTATTTTCCTGTATTCAAACACACTGTTCAAACTTTGTGTAAAGTTACAATGGCCAAAAATATCAAAATCTACTTGTTGGCCAAAAATATTAAATCTACTTGTCAAATAAAACTTGTTTTTAACGAATATTTAGGCCAATTACACGACTGTATTTTAATGTTGGTCACTATGATGGTACTTGGAGAGCCAAATGTTTTCTGAGTTGGCAGTTGGTAAAAAAATGACAACCAGTGGTGTTTTAGATGCCTTTTAAGAACCATATATGCCAATACTTTACACCATTGGGTGTTTTAATCATTATGATCAGTAAATGCAAGCCTTCAAAGCTTTAACAAATCTGTGCTGAATACCCAAACAGGAAATATTGTAACAAAAGCAATCTACTGTACAAAGGCTCTCATCAAACCTGACAAACAAAGCATCTTGTGCTGCAAACAGACTCTTTTTGTCTTTAAAATGTGCTGCCAAATAACTCCTGCTGTGCACTCCCAAAGTATAATCCCACTTGAAAGCATTATTTACAGAACGTAAATGTGCTCACAGCATGGTGCTCTCATAAAAACAGGCAGGATGTTCAATCACGTTTGCCCTCATTTATTCATGGCGCCACAGTAAATGGGTGATTGAGTTTCAGCCTTGTGTGAGTTATGTTGATCCTAAGCTATTCTTTTGCTCTGGTCTATTCAGCTCTGTGCTGTAGAAATAAAAAAATGTAATTGAAATTCCCCGTCATGTAGTACGTCTGAGTGACTCACTATCGATGGCCTCAGAGTTGAAGGTCAGGACAGTGTCCAGGGACAGACAGTCCACAGTCACCTCCCCGCCCTGAATGCGGTACCAGTTGTGCCTCAGAGGCGTTGTGCCATCAAATTTGTCATGGAAACCAGTTCTGGAGCTGTCATTCATACCAATTAGGACATCATCCAGAGCCCACTGGGCTGAGTGTTTCCCTGAAAACAAGAAAAAACGGTAATAAATCAACTTGTACTTTTGTTATTTTCCCATATTCTCATACATATTGCGCTGACCTTGTTGAGGCTGCCACCATCGAAACACTGTGTAAGGGGATTTGGCATGAGGTGGCAGCTCGATGGTCACCACTTGGGACTCCAGGAAGGAGCTGAAGTCCAACTCCCGCAGGAACTGCCACTGGACTCCATTGTTGGTGGAGAACTGCACGAGGACACCTGGGATAAACAGCACAATAAAATCAGAATAGAATAATCCAGACCACACAGGTCAAGGCCAGGACTCTGCTTAAGACTGTGCCATGCAAACCTCTTAGACCAGGCCTGGGCAATTATTTTGACTCAGGGGGCCAAATTTAGAGAAAAAAATGTGTATCTGATTTTTAGGACCATTAATACAAAACCTCACAATAATGTCTGATTGAAAGCTAAAAACGTTATGACAGACTGCCTTAAAAAATGGAATGGAATTTTAAGTTTTTTTACTGAATGAGACAACCAGAATGTACATGAAAATAAAGAATGTGGGATTTACAATATTAACTGTGAAGGATAAAACACTGAATATTGACAACATATGAACGTCACACCCCCTCTCGATATTTTACAATCAAGCGAAACACAACAAAAATGCAACAAACAGCAAAAAATGTACGCGAAGTGTAAAAAAACCCAAAAAAACACCTACAATCTGATATATCTGATACATCACTAAGCTTTAGAACTTTGTTGTAAAAATCTCCTTCCGCGTCTGTCCGTGACAAACATATTTCAGGCTCTGGAAACAATCTGTGGAAACGCTCCCCACCCACACTGCTTGGTGCCTTGTCTGAGCGGCTGTGACTTAGATGACTATAGTAACTAATTAGATTTCCATAGTAACTAGTATATCATGCAAAAGCGCAGATTCCAACCATTGAAATACTTTGTATAGTTCAAGACTTACGGTCATTAGAAAACATCATGCACATCATAATGGCAGCTACACTTTCCATCTTAAAGATCTAAAAAAAAATATTTGGGAATGTCATTTAATCAGTAAAAATAACAAAAAACCTTACAGCTCAGTCGACAGAACAAACATCGGTCGTTTTTTTTCAACTTGCAGTAATATGCTCTAAACAACTCCCTAGATTTTACAGTAAAATATATTGCTCATTTTTATAGTGTACAATTTGATGGATAACTTGCTTCGAAATCATAAGTTAAGCAGATATTTAAGTATTTAGTACCCTTGATGCTGAGTGCCAAGCAGGGAGTTAATGGGTCCCATTTTTATAGTCTTTGGTATGACTCGGCCGGGGTTTGAACTCACAACCTACCGATCCCAGGGCAGACACTCTGGCCTAGTGGTTATAGTCTTTGGTATGATTCGGCCGGGGTTTGAACACACAACCTACCGGTCTCAGGGCGGACACTCTGGCCTAGTGGTTAGAGTGTCCGCCCTGAGATCGGTAGGTTGTGAGTTCAAACCCCGGCCGAGTCATACCAAAGACTATAAAAATGGGACCCATTACCTCCCTGCTTGGCACTCAGCATCAAGGGTTGGAATTGGGGGTTAAATCACCAAAAATGATTCCCGGGCACGGCACCGCTGCTGCCCACTGCTCCCCTCACCTTCCAGGCGGTGATCAAGGGGATGGGTCAAATGCAGAGGACAAATTTCACCACACCTAGTGTGTGTGACAATCATTGGTACTTTAACTTTAATTTATTCTGATTTTTACCAAAAAAAGTTAGATAATATATTTGTTGCAATATTCAACACTATTTTTTTTCCCTGTCAAATGAGAAAAAAAAAAAAAAAAAACTTTAATAAGAAAATAAGAAAGTAAAGAAAGAAAATATAAGGTCTTTTATTGACACATATTATTTCCAGGCTTTTGCGGGTCATATAAAATGACGTGGAGGGCCAGATCTGGCCAGCGGGCCTTGAGTTTGACACCTGTGTAATGTATAAAATAGAGTTGTTTTAAATGATACCTTCATTTCGGGAGCGGGGCCTGGTGCAAGTGGGTCCCAAGCTTTTGCTGCCGATCCGAATGTAGAATTGTACCAACCTGGACATTCATGAAATACAATGTTAAATCTTAATGGTACGCATAAATTTGATGAGCAAAAGTGCGTTTTACCCACCGAGTGTTAGTGGTGTCAAGGGGCACGGTGCGAGCCTCCCTCCATCCAGGGCTACTGAAGTAAAGTGCCTTGCCTTCGCCGATCATGCCACACCCACCTCCAATTTGTCCTCCACTCAAACCCTGCCAGAGTGGACTTAACTTGCCCTCAAAGCCCTCCGTCAGCTCAGTGGGCGTGGCCACAGAGGGTACACAGCTATCCTGCTCCACTATGAGAATACCAACATGAGCTTTTATTACTAACAGTCGGCGTTTCCGTGTGTGGTTATCATTGGCTATACCTGTGTATCCCATATCACAGAAGCAGACTCCGGAGATGCAATCTCCATGCCCGCCGCAGTGGTTCGGGCAAGGCTCGGAGATGTATACGCCGTCCAATGCAAAAGCTGGGGCATCTCTGTAAATGCTGCTCTCCTGGAACCAGCGGAACCGAGTTTTGCTGAGGAAAAAAATAAAGGCATGTTTAACTAATTGATTGTATATGTCAGTGGTTCTCAACCTTTTTTCAGTGATGTACCCCATGTGAACATTTTTTTAATTCAAGTACCCCCTAATCAGAGGAAAGCATTTTTGGTTGAAAAAAAGAGATAAATAAGTAAAATACAGCACTATGTCATCAGTTTCTGATTTATTAAATTGTATAACAGTGCAAAATATTGCTCATTTGTAGTGGTCTTTCTTGATCTATTTGGAAAAAAAGATATAAAAAATAACAAAAAACTTGTTGAAAAATAAACAAGTGATTCAATTATAAATAAATATTTCTACACATCGAAGTAATCATCAACTTAAAGTGCCCTCTTTGGGGATTGTAATAGAGATCCATCTGGATTCTAAACATTTATTTTGTTGAAGTATTATTCAATAAATATATTTATAAAGGATTTTTGAATTGTTGCTATTTTTAGAATATTTAAAAAAAATCTCAACCCCTTGGCATACCTTCAAGTACCCCCAGGGGTACGCGTACCTCCATTTGAGAACCACTGGTATATGTCAGTCTAAAACAGGGGTCCCCAAACTAACACTTTTGCACTTTGCATCAGTCCATCTTAGATTAGCTCGGACTCAGCGAAGCCGGCAACGTTTCTGGGTGTTGTTGATAAATGACTTTTGCTTTGCATAGTAGAGTTTTAACTTGCACATTTGTTCACAAAGTGGTGACCCTGGCGCCATCCTTATTTGTGAATGAATAAGCATTGAATGGAAGTTGCTTTTATACCCAATCATGGCACCCACTTGTTCCCAATTAGCCTGTTCACCTGTGGGATGTTCCAAATAAGTGTTTGATGAGCATTCCTCAACTTTCTCAGTCTTTTTTGCCACTTGTGCCAGCTTTTTTGAAACCTGTTGCCGGCGTCAAATTCCAAATGAGCTTATATTTGCAAAAAATAACAAAGTTTTCCAGTTCGAACTTTAGATATCTTGTCTTTGCAGTCTATTCAATTGAATATAGGTTGAAAATGATTTGTAAATCATTGTATTCTGTTTTTATTTACGATTTACACAACGTGCCAACTTCACTGGTTTTGGGTTTTGTAGTTGCAGATGCTAAAAGTAATTGCTCCTTGCAGATTCAACTGCATGGCTGTTACCATAGCTACCTGGCTGCAACATTGCGTGGAATGACCACAGTGACCCTGGTCCACTCTTCATAATCGCCAGTGTTGTATATGCTGGGTTCTCGTAGCTCACGACCGCTGCCTTCGCAGTTGCCTGCTCCTGGGCTTCCAGGGTAACAGCCCTCCCTCACCAAAGCCCACGTGCGACCAGCGTCATGAGAGTACTGCAGCAACACCGGGGCGGATGCACTGAACTCTGACTCGCAACCGATGTTCAACTGGTGGAGAAAAGACAACGGACAAGTACAGTAGTGTGCATGGAGACACATTGAACACACGGTTTGGTTACTTTCACCAAAGGTACCTTAAACTGGAGGGTGTATCCAGGACGCAATGCAAGATCCCTGGTGACCGCCACCCTGTCCCCGTCAGAGCGCCCAAACACCATGGAAGAAGCCGTTGGAGCACAGAAGCTGTTGTTGGTGTCCCTCTCCATGCCTTCATTGCCGAGCATCAGCCACACACTCATCTGGTTCAGTGGGTAGTCGAAAGCTGGCTTCTCATAGAAGTTCTGAGAGAAAAAGGATTTTACAGCCAGTCAATATGAGCATGCTTTAGACCCGGAGTGTCAACCTCCTGATCATTAAATGCTACAAATTAAGTTATGGCTGCCCTCGTAGAGCCGCTTGTAACAGTAAATATTCTGGATATATATAGTACAGGCCAAATGTTTGGACACACCTTTTCATTTCAATGCGTTTTCTTTATTTTCATGACTATTTACATTGTAGATTGTCACTGAAGGCATCAAAACTGTGACACCTGTGAAGTGAAAACCATGTCAGGTGACTACCTCTTGAAGTCCATCAGGAGAATGCCAAGAGTGTGCAAAGCAGTAATCAGAGCAAAGGGTGGCTATTTTGAAGAAACTAGAATATAAAACCTGTTTTCAGTTATTTCACCTTTTTTTTTTGTTAAGTACATAACTCCACATGTGTTCATTCATAGTTTTGATGTGACAATCTCCAATATAAATAGTCATGAAAATAAAGAAAACACATTGAATGAGAAGGTGTGTCCAAACTTTTGGCCTGTACTGTATTTATTATATTATTTATTTTTTACAGATATATAACTCGGAAAAGGGTGGAGTGCCATCTCCGGGTTGGGGAGGAGATCTTGCCCCAAGTGGAGGAGTTCAAGTACCTCGGAGTCTTGTTCACGAGTGGGGGAAGAGTGGATCGTGAGATCGACAGGCGGATCGGTGCGGCGTCTTCAGTAATGCGGACGCTGTATCGATCCGTTGTGGTGAAGAAGGAGCTGAGCCGGAAGGCAAAGCTCTCAATTTACCGGTCGATCTACGTTCCCATCCTCACCTATGGTCATGAGCTTTGGGTTATGACCGAAAGGACAAGATCACGGGTACAAGCGGCCGAAATGAGTTTCCTCCGCCGGGTGGCGGGGCTCTCCCTTAGAGATAGGGTGAGAAGCTCTGCCATCCGGGTGGAGCTCAAAGTAAAGCCGCTGCTCCTCCACATCGAGAGGAGCCAGATGAGGTGGTTCGGGCATCTGGTCAGGATGCCACCCGAACGCCTCCCTAGGGAGGTGTTTAGGGCACGTCCCACCGGTAGGAGGCCGCGGGGAAGACCCAGGACACGTTGGGAAGACTATGTCTCTCGGCTGGCCTGGGAACGCCTCGGGGTCCCACAGGAAGAGCTGGACGAAGTGGCTGGGGAGAGGGAAGTCTGGGCTTCCCTGCTTAGGCTGCTGCCCCCGCGACCCGACCTCGGATAAGCGGAGGAAGATGGATGGATGGATGGACAGATATATAACTTGTTTGGAAATCGGATAATATTGGCTCACATGTAAAATGTCTGACATATGCTCCAATAGAAGCAGTCCTGCAGCACATTTACTTGTGCAAAGCTGGACAGCCAGTTAACATCTTAATGTCCTCCAATAAACACACAAGGTTGGTCTTGTATTTTAGTGTAAGTCATTTACAAAAGGTAAACATAGCTAAAAGAGGAGCTAGCAGCTAAACACACAATAGTACACAAGCTAGACATACGCAATAAATATCCTTAATTGAACAATAGTGCAGTGTAAAGCACACATTTGTCAATATAAACAAGTATCAGACAATAATATATTACGTACACATACAAAGTCTCCAAGGTAAAGGCGATTAGAAAGTATCCAGTATCAAACGTTTCCGTATCATTCAACTTACTGCGTCATGAGCTTAACTTAATTAATTATTGTGGCCACGAAGTGTCGGCAAAAAAAATTATATATATAGGTTTTCAACTCAAACACAACATAAATCCATTCCAAAAGGTTAAAACAAATATGTATCTGTTTTTCATACCCACCATTGTGCACTTCTGCACTGTATTACCTTTAGATTTATTCTCATGTACCAACCTCATTTGGCTGTCCTTTTGGCACTTACATGTCCCATGTAAAGTACCACAGCTTTTTTATTTGTGTGTGTGGGGGGTGGGGGGGGGTCTGTGTTTACTAACAAGACATCATGGCGGAGCCGAAGTCGAGTTTCTTAACATGGAAATATTCTCACTACTTTTCTTTTGTCGAGCACAAAGAAAAGAACATTTTAGTTAAATGTAAGTTGTGTCTAGGATCAAAGATCCCATCTACTACCCAAAACAGCAATTCAAATCTGCTGTAACAGATTTGAATTGCCCTCAAAGCAACAAAAGCAACATGCTTTGACGAAGCTAGTAAAGAAAGACACAGACTCTGATGCCACTTCACCTTCACCTCCACCTAAGGATTTTAACGGAGGGACTGCTAGCCAGGACAACATTGATAGAGCCATTGCAGCGTATGTGCTAGAAGACATGCAGACTATTTCTACAGTAGAGTCACCCGCTTTCAGGCAGCTTATTAGCATGATACCGGGCATCAAACAGCAAATGGCACTGAAAACATTTTCCACGTACCTGGACAGTGAGTACATAAAAATGGAAAGCAAGCTAAAGAAGACACTCAAAACTCTGTCTCTGCTCATCATTCATCACTGAAGACACACACACTGTCAATTCTCTTATATAGTCTTTCATTCTAGACTTCTGGAATGTTTGATTATCACACCACCCTAAATGTATAGACTATAAAGTTCACAAACATAAAGAGGGATCCTAGTGGGCCAGACCAATCTTTTCTTCTCTCTAAACTAAAACTGGGGAAATGCATAGAGTGTTCTGGGCTTCAGTACAGTGTTGATCTCCTGAAGACATGATTTTATTTCACAATTCCTTGAGAGAAAAAAATGCCTGGTTAGGCTTTGCGTGTTTGTCATGTGTGCCTTCCTTGGGTGAAGCCAGGTTTACAGCTACGTTGTTATTATGCGGTTTGTTACTTATGTATGTTATGTTGCAGCTATTTAAAATAGTTTTGTCAATTTGTTCTGGCCTGAAATAAATTTGCCCTTTGAAACATATCTTTGTCTTTGTGTGTTGTATGTAGACCACATTGCTTAGCAGAGTTCAGTGATGCAAATGCATGTCAAGTTGATCAACACATTGTATTATTCTCCAGTGCAATAACAGTACTGAAATGAAGGCTAAAAGGGCATTAATGAGAGCCTTAAAAAAAGAAAAGAAAAAATAAGTAACTAAACAGTTACTTTTCACAGTAACGCATTACTTTTTGGTGTAAGTAACTGAGTTAGTAACTGAGTTACTTTTGAAATAAAGTAACTAGTAACTGTAACTAGTTACTGGTTTTCAGTAACTAACCCAACACTGATTGACACATCATTTTTAGGCTTTCCCGGGCCACATAAAGTTATGTGTGAGGCCAGATCTGACCTCCGGGCTTTGACTTTGACACCTGTGCCTTAGACTTTTCCAAAATTAAGTGATATACCACCTGTGGCAGAGTGGGGTTGGCCATTGGGATGATGTGCTTCTCCCTCTCAGACAGAATGATGACATCATCAATAGCCCACTGGTCATAGCCATCTCCGGAGTGAAGTGGCTGCCACCAGCGAAATCTAGTGCAGGGGGTCTTCGAGGCCAAAGGAAGCTCATAGTGGACAAACCTGAACAGAAAAAGATCAATGCTAATATGCTAATATATGATAAAACAATAATATAATGCATGATTTGAAAACAGCACCGTCTGAAACATTATACTGTAAATGTATAATTTATTTATATTATTTACATGTGAATAAGGCTGTATAATAGACTGTATTTATGTTATTCACATGTTAATAATGCTGTATAATAGACTGTATTTATAATATTCACATGTGAATAATGCTGTATAATAGACTGTATATATATTATTCACATGTAAAACATACCTAAGTGTTTACTGTCTATTGTGAGCGAACTGTGGTGCTGAATTTCCCCCAGGGATCAATAAAGTACTTTCTATTTTATTCTATTATATTCTTCTTGGCCCCGGCTCTCTCACCGAGGTTTGGTGAAATCGGTGAAGTACATTTCAGCGATGAGGCCCCAGGTGATGCCTCCGTCATTGCTGTACTGCAGCAGCACTCCTTCTTCCCTGCTGTCCGCCTGGTTACAGTCGGCCCAGTCTCCTCCCACGCGCAGGTAAAACTGGACAAACTCCGCCCATTCCGTGTCCAGGTCCCAACTCACCAGCTGCCGCAGGCCAGCCTGACGACACACGTGAAATACATGACTTTTTTTTGCTTGTAAGTGGTAGTGAATAATGTACATACACTCACTGGAGACATGAAGTACAAATACATCTATTATTGATTATAATCAAATGCAAGAGATGTATGAGAAGTCTGCCTTTCACACTCATTAGTCAGAAAGGTAAGAATAAATGCTATTATTATACCGTAGCTGCGACATTTAATCGCAAAAAGGTTAAATTGGAAGTAGGCAATAATTGCAGAAAGGCTGTTATTTCCAAACATTTTAAAACTCATTATACATAACTCAATTACAACAATGATTAGACTGCATGCTGAGATAGGCCCCAGCACCCCCGCGACCCCGAAAGGACAAGCGGTAAGAAATGGATGGATAGATGGATTAGACTGCATAAGAAAGTGGAAAGAAAAATGTTGCTCTCTTCGAGCACATACTCATGTAGGACCCTATTCTCCCATGTGTTTCAGTGACAAAAGGTGTGCAACTGTGCGGATTCTGGCTGTGCAGCATTCTCCCACTCGACTTAAGTCTTCATCTAAGATGCGCACTTTGGGTGGAGCAACCCTTAAATGTAGGCGGGTGTTCAGTCTAGTCTGGCCTTCCTCGTATTCTCCCATCGACTTAATTACTTTTGTTCTTACGCACCTCTGGAATAAGTCTAGCGCCACTGGAAGGTGAAGTATTCTATTGCACTTGAAGTTTGGATGCAGTGTACACCACACAATAATACAATTATAACAAACTTCCAGAAAACTATCAAATCTATTTTGATTGCTTTGTTTGAGACACCTGCAAAAGACTAAGGCCACTCTGTATCAACTATCAAAAATCTACATGTACATCGTTGTCTTGTGAGTGAGACCACACAGTGATTATTGAACTACTGCATATGAATATTCAATAGGCAATACATCCATCCATCCATCCATCCATCTTCTTCCGCTTATCCGAGGTCGGGTCGCGGGGGCAGCAGCCTAAGCAGGGAAGCCCAGACTTCCCTCTCCCCAGCCACTTCGTCCAGCTCTTCCTGTGGGACCCCGAGGCGTTCCCAGGCCAGCCGGGAGACATAGTCTTCCCAACGTGTCCTGGGTCTTCCCCGCGGCCTCCTACCGGTCGGACGTGCCCTAAACACCTCCCTAGGGAGGCGTTCGGGTGGCATCCTGACCAGATGCCCGAACCACCTCATCTGGCTCCTCTCGATGTGGAGGAGCAGCGGCTTTACTTTGAGCTCCCCCCGGATGGCAGAGCTTCTCACCCTATCTCTAAGGGAGAGCCCCGCCACCCGGCGGAGGAAACTCATTTCGGCCGCTTGTACCCGTGATCTTGTCCTTTCGGTCATAACTCAAAGCTCATGATCATAGGTGAGGATGGGAACGTAGATCGACCGGTAAATTGAGAGCTTTGCCTTCCGGCTCAGCTCCTTCTTCACCACAACGGATCGATACAGCGTCCGCATTACTGAAGACGCCGCACCGATCCGCCTGTCGATCTCACGATCCACTCTTCCCTCACTCGTGAACAAGACTCCGAGGTACTTGAACTCCTCCACTTGGGGCAAGATCTCCTCACCAACCCGGAGATGGCACTCCACCCTTTTCCGGGCGAGAACCATGGACTCGGACTTGGAGGTGCTGATTCTCATCCCAGTCGCTTCACACTCGGCTGCGAACCGATCCAGTGAGAGCTGAAGATCCTGGCCAGATGAAGCCATCAGGACCACATCATCTGCAAAAAGCAGAGACCTAATCCTGCAGCCACCAAACCAGATCCCCTCAACGCCTTGACTGCGCCTAGAAATTCTGTCCATAAAAGTTATGAGCAGAATCGGTGACAAAGGGCAGCTTTGGCGGAGTCCAACCCTCACTGGAAACGTGTCCGACTTACTGCCGGCAATGCGGACCAAGCTCTGGCACTGAGCATACAGGGAGCGGACTGCCACAATCAAAATGTAATTACATTTTGACGGTTAACATAAAACTGTCAAGCTCTCCTGTGCAAGCTCACACACACACACACACACAAAAGCTGTTTACTAAGCTCTATCACAAGCATGTTGTACTAAACCGAACTCTTAACATCACAAATAACATCAGCGTAGTTATAATAACAAGTAAACAAAGTTTTATCAACAGATTATTATTTATATCGAACCAGGAAGAAGAAGCTGTTGTAGCGTGCATACACACACTACATCTCAATGGTGACACACGTTCACGTGATAAGCACGGCTTTTTAAAATTTTAAATGTTATCTTTTTCATGGAATTTGATGATATTCACAAGTCTTAATAAAAACTTAATGTTCCTCGATTTTTACGCAACCTAGTAAAAAGGGGTCTCGATACAGTCCGCCTCATTAGTAATGAGGCAGACTTTCAGCACTTTTACCCAACTTACGCGGGGTGGACGGGAGAACACCAAAAAGAGGAATGTGCGGAATTTGAAAGATGTAAAAAAAAAAACACTTAAGCGCAAACAGGCAAATAGGACCCTTGCAGCACAGCAGCAACACAACCAATGTCATAGAAGCAAACTGCTGAGCCAGCATTAATACTGCTGATGAGGTCATTGTTGTAATCAACAGTACAACAAGAGTTTTACACCAACAGGTGAGTCGTGCGATTAACATTTTAAAGCACATGCCGAGGCAGGCAGCTGTTGAATGCTCATGATGATTCAAGAGCAGCTCAGGCTATTTTGTGGATCTAATAAAAAAAACAAAACATCAGGAGGTAAAATCAAATGTTTTTGGACCAAATTGATTAATTTACTTTTGTTGAAAACCCACCCGGCAAATCTAAGCGACTCGATTCGTCCGTCAGAATTAGGGTTGTCCCGATATATTATAGTACCGGTACCAAAATGTATTTCGATACTTTGCTAAATAAGGGGGACCACAAAAAATGGCATTAATGGCTTTATTTTAACAAACAATATATGCTTCTTATTGCAATCAAAGAACAATTTTGTCCTTAAATAAAATAGTGAACATACTAGACAACTTGTCTTTTATTAGTAAGTAAACAAACAAAGGCTCCTAATTAGTCTGCTGACGTATGCAGTAACATATTGTGTCATTTATCATTCCATTGTTTTGTCAACATTGTGAGGGACAAACTGTAAAAAATGATTATTAATCTACATTTACTGTTCATATCTGTTTTTCTTCCGTTTCAACATGTTCTATCTATACTTCTGTTAAAATGTAATAATCACTTATTCTTCTGTTGTTTGGATACTTTACATTAGTTTTGGATGACATCAATTTAGGTATTGATCCGATACAAAGTAGTTACAGGATCATACATTGGTCATATTCAAAGTCCTCATGTGTCCAGGGACGTATTTCCTTAGTTTATAAAAAATAATATGAATTTTATAAAAAAGGAAAAAAGATTGTGTGATGATAAAAAATATCGATGTAATCATAGTAGTATCGACTAGATACGCTCCTGTACTTGGTATCATTACAGTGGATGTCAGGTGTAGATCCACCCATGGTGTTTGTTTACATTGTGATGCCGGTGAGCTATTGCATCCTCCTACGGTGTGTAGTGAAGCATGTTTAGCTATTCCTCGTCCTGCAGGGATGATACTTGTAAGAAACTTACTTTATTTGTCGCCATGGAGGTGAGGATTAGGGATTTAGAAGTAGCTAAAACACTGACGACTGCAGAGGAACGTGTTCGCTATTAGTACCGCGATACTATACCAGTACCAGTATACCGTACAACCCTAGTCAGAATTATGCAGGGCAACAACACGATCCTATACCATCACGTTATACCTTGCTGAAGTACAGGGATGAACCAGACGAGACCACCCCGCAGCCCACGTCAGGGCTGACCACCTCTCCGCCGATCACTTCCTGCCATGTGGCCAGCAGCGCATCCTGGGACTCAAAGTCCGAAAGCACACTGGAAGAAAGTGGGGAGGTGGGAAGGCAGTCTGTTCCGGAGAAGTTGTCGTCACACCTGCCGACAGACGGGATTGTTCATTGTCATGAGAGCAATTATGTGTTGGTTTTGTTGGGACATGCTCGCCAAGGCTGACCTGCAGTGTCCATGGTCGCACCATCCGTGTCCATGGCACATATTAGGACATTGCTGGCCAATGTAAATGTCATCCAGGGCCCACTCGTCCTGATCTCCATAGTAGTTCTGGATCCACCGGAACCTTGTGGCACTGGACCTGAACATAGACATCCATTACATGCATAACACTTCATTTCTTGACAAACAGGATATCTCTTGCGCTGTACCCCAACATTTGAAGGTACACAACTCAATCATAATCAATTGTTTAATATTTATATTACGTACCCTAAATGCTCCAATTACCGTATTTTTCGGACTATATGGCGCACTTAAAATCCTTTCATTTTCTCAAAAATCGACAGTGCGCCTTATAACCAGGTGCATCTAATGTACGACATAATTCTGGTTGTGCTTACTGATATCGAAGCAATTTTATTTGGTACATGGTGTAATGATAAGTGTGACCAGTAGATGGCAGTCATACATAAAAGATATGTGCAGACTGCAATATGATGGCAGTAAACAACACGAAAACTTTAAATGTTCCAATAAGAATATATAACATTACACACTGAGCGCTCAAAAATCTGTCAAAATGTTTTTTGTACGACTTCGGTAAGCTATGAAGCCACACCGCTTGATGGAGTGTTGGCACATTAAATATACGAGTATTATTATGGTGTGTGTACAAGGACCGCAAAATGGCACCTATTAGCAGACATGGTATCTGGCGTTTTATTTCGCAATATTATCAAAAAACACCTTTTCTTACCTTCTGGTACCTGCTGATTTGTATTTGGGATCTGCATAAGTCCTGAAAATGTGCGCGCGTCTGCCATTGTAGTCCGTGGAGACACCGTAGTCATAAGCGTCTTCTTTTTCTCTATCTTCTTGTTATGTGGCATTCATCTTCCGCTGTTGCCATTTCTAATATAAAATAGTGTAAAGTTCTTATCTGTCAGTAAACTCGCCATGAAAGCGCTAAAACATACCGGTTTAGTAAGTTTTACATTATTCACCCGGTCGGACGGTTTTTCACGGAACACATTTCCGGCGTTGTTGTTGCACTAGTGAGCCGCGGATGAGGAGATGCTGCTCCGTTGTTGATTGAAGTAAAGTCTGAATGTCATTAAAACAGTTAGCTCCATCTTTTGACACTTCTTCCACCCCTATCCTTGCACGCTACACCGCTACAACAAAGATGACGGGGAGAAGACGCTGTCGAAGGTGAGCCACGAAAATAAGACCGCCCACAAAACGGCGCATCTTGTAGAGACTGTCAGAAAGCGGCTTGAAGATGATCTGTAAAACATCATCTATGTATGTAACATTTTGACCAAAGAACCACCATTACATGTTATGTAGACCACAAGGAAGTCTTTTACATTTAGAAAAAAATCATAATATGACCCTTTTATTGCGCCTTTTGTATGAAAAAAAGACCTGAATAGACCTGCTCATAATCCGGTGCGCCCTATGGTCCAGAAAATACGGTATATGCTTTAAAACGTTTGTTGCACTACTCAGCTATTGGTGTTGCATGTCACACTTGCACTGTTGGTTACAGTGAATTAAACACATTATGTCAAATGAGCAGTATGCTTCTTAGAGGTATGTTGCTGCCGTTTTGCGTAATATATTTGTTAATGTATGATCACATGGTTAAAGAGAGCTATACTTTCCACTTCTTCATGCCCTTTAAATCATTATTAAAGCAATAAAAATATAGGAAATACAATGAGTTTTAAAATGCTTGCCTCCTTCCAATTAACAAATCATCCTCTTTGCAGTTTAGGTAAATAAGCGCCTAGGCAATAATTAGAGTAATCCACAAACAGTATTATAAAGAAAGAGACATTAGCGGATGTACTGTAATGTTGGATAAAGTGTGCAGCATTGTCTGTGCAGCCATGACAAACAGAGCTGGAAATCACCTCAGACCTTCTCCAAACCAATTTACAGCCATGACCCTGTGATCTACAGAGCATCAGATTAGAGAATGCGTCTTTAAGAGCTTAGAAATAAGAATGACATGAAGGTCAAAGTGGTCTGTGTGCTGCAGTATGTGTGTTTTTATTTATGTGCAACCTCCGGCTCATGGCACAAGCAATCATCAAATCTAGGGAGAGATGATAGGGCCATAACATCAACATGTAAGGATTGGAGTTTTAGCAGCTAGTACTCACATAAAGTATTCTGTCGGCTCCTGTGTCATCAGCAGTTTTTAAAGTGTGCCACTTTAAAAAAAGTATTTAAAAAACCCAGCTGGGGTTTCCCCTTATAGCAGGCCTGGGCAATTATTTTGACTCGGGGGGCCAAATTTTGTCTGGGGTCCGGTATATCTATTTTTAGGAACACTAAAACAAAACCTCACAATAATGTCTGATTGAATGCTAAAAACGTTATGACAGATCACCTAAAAAACAGAACTACAAACACATTTATACATATATATATATATATATATATGGACATACTTATATATATATATATATATATATATATGTTTTTGTAGTCTCGTTCCCCTCTTCCATCCATCCATTTTCTACCGCTTATTCCCTTTGGGGTCGCGGGGGGCGCTGGAGCCTATCTCAGCTACAATCGGGCGGAAGGCGGGGTACACCCCGGACAAGTCGCCACCTCATCGCAGGGCCAACAATTTCCTCCTCTTGTGAATTTGGAGCAAATGAATGAACGATCAGCGTCACATGCTTTGAATAACAAGAAAAAAGTGCTTTACAAATCTAACCCATTATTATCATTATTACTAGAATACCAGTATAATTAAAACTGTGAAAACTTACTATGGATGATATTACAATGATGATGCACAAACGAGCATCACATTAAGTGCGTGAAGGTGGCAGAGAGTTGTGTTACCATGTCTTCTGAGGCAGTGACAGAGTGATGCGTCTCCAATTTCGAAACTCTGATGGGTGGTAGACGCTGGGAGCTGTGAACTCCGAGCAGCTCGGCATGCCAGGAAGACAGGCCTAGGTCAAGGATATATAGAGTGCTTAAAAACGGCCCAACACAAATATTATTTACAAGTGCATCACTTTCATAGAATATGTGTTGGTTCCTTCTTACACACGGGAAGTCAAGCAACAGTAAACAATAAAACATACAATATGTTACATTGTGGACTTCATGTTTAGAGGAAACCAGGCACCGCTCATCCCCAGGCCAATACCATCCCTAAAGTGAAGCATGGTTGTGGCAGCTTCATGCTGTAGGAATGTTTTTCAGTGGCAAGAACTGGGAGACTAGTCACGATAGAGGGAAAGATGAATGCAGCAATGTACAGAGACATCCTGGATGAAAACCAACACTTCCCATCCAACCTGACAGAGCTTGAGAGGTGCTGTAAAGAGGAATGGGCAAAACTGCCCAAAGATAGGTGTGCCAGGCTTATGGCATCATATTGGGGCGGTATAGCTCGGTTGGTAGAGCGGCCGTGCCAGCAACTTGAGGGTTCCAGGTTCGAACCCTGCTTTCGCCATCCTAGTCACTGCCGTTGTGTCCTTCGGCAATACACTTTACCCACCTGCTCCCAGTGCCACCCACCCACTGGTTTAAATGTAACTTAGATATTGGGTTTCACTATGTAAAGCGCTTTGAGTCACTAGAGAAAAGCGCTATATAAATATAATTCAATTTAAAAAAAAATTCAATATTACAAAAGACTTGAGGCTGTAATTTCTGCCAAAGGTGCATCAACAAAATGTTGATAAGGGCTGTGTACGTGTGATTGTTGTTTTTTTTTTAATACATTTTCAAAATTAAAAAATCCAGGAAAAGGCAAAAAGCCACTGCCTGACCAGGGCTCAGAAAATCTGCAAAGACTCCTCCCACCCCCACCAAGGACTGTTTTCACTGCTGGACTCTAGAAAGAGGTTCCGCAGCCTCCGAAGCAGAACCTCCAGGTTCTGTAACAGCTTTTTCCCTCAAGCCGTAAGACTCTTGAACGCATCATAATTAAATTATCCCCTCAACTCCCCCCAAAATGGATTAACTCGCTGGCATAAAAAAGACAATATAACATACATCCATAAACGTGGACGCATGTGAAAAAGTGCAATATATTTATCCGTACAGTAATCTATTTATTTATATATATATTTATTTATTTTATATATATATTTATATATTATTTATATATATTTATTTATTTATACATGCACCTTATTGCTTTTTTATCCTGCACTACCATGAGCTTATGTAACGAAATTTCGTTCTTATCTGTGCTGTAAAGTTCAAATTTGAATGACAATAAAAAGGAAGTCTAAGTCTAAGTCTAAAATTAAAAAAACAACCTTTTTACATTGCCATTATGGGGTATTGCCTGTAGAATTTTGAGGACAAAAATGAGTTTATTCAATTTTTTAATAAGGCTGTAACATAAGTGGAAAAAGTGAAGCGCTGTGAATCTGTTCTGGGTGCTCTGTATACGACAAAGTAAAGGTTCATACCTCTTTGACCAGGTGCCAAGTGAGGCCGTGATTGGTGGAGAACTCCAGGCGGACTTGAGTGTCAATATGAGGGGACGACTCCCGACCACAACCCATAACCAGCGAGAACTGCAGACTGTAGGAGGCGCCGATCTGCATCGACTGAGTCTCCACGTAACGAATACTCGAGCCAGGGCTCGGCTCACCAGAGAAACTGACAGACAAAGTCAAGCAGATTATTATCAGGTGTTCATTGGCTGGAAATAACGAGACTTTAAAAATGTGTCGCTGGCAAGTTATCCTGATGTACTGGACAATCTGTACCTGAGGGTCCAGTCGTGCTGGCAGTAGGGCTGAACGTGGCCGAGGTAAAAGCCAAGACTCTGAGTGACATCCAGCACGTTGCTGAAGTCCAGACTTATGGTGTTGAACAGCACAGACGTCATGCTGATTTCATCCAGGGCCCACACGTCATGGCCGCGCCCGGAATGGTACGGCTGCCACCAGCGAAACTGCACGCCAAACTTCCGCGCGCCAGACGGCAGCTCGACAGACACAATCCTGTTCGCAAGAGAAAAAAAGACATTGTTATTATGAATATTTATTGGGCTTCAGGAGGTGGAGGTAAATATAAGTTAAAGGTAGTAAACAAAAATAATCACATGGGGTTTACCCCTCGAAGTTAGAAGCTGCACTCATTTGTAGTAGTAGTACACACATTAGGGTGACACATATCCCCACTTCGTCTGTATTACACAAATAGATGGCTCAATTGGTTCCAGTACCTCAAAGAGTGCAGCAAAGCAAGTATCGTATTTTTCGAACTATAAGGCGCACTTAAAATCTTTTCATTTTCTCATAAATCGACAGTGCGCCTTATAACCGGTGCGCCTAATGTACGGCATAATTCTGGTTGAGCTTACCGACCTTGAAGCAATTTTATTAGGGCACATTATGTAATGATAAGTGTGACCAGTAAATGGTAGTCACACATAAGATATACGTGTAGACTGCAAGATGACGCCAGTAAACAACACCAAAACTTGAAATGTTCCATTGAGAATATAGAACATTAAACATGGTGCTCAAAAATCTGTCAAAATGTTTTTAGTACGACTTCGGTAAGCTATGAAGCCGCACTGCTTGATGGATTGTCGGCGCATTAAACATACGAGTATTATTATTGTGTGTGTATAAGGACTGCAAAATGGCACCTATTAGCAGACATATTATCTGGCGGTTTGTTTCGCAATATTATGCAAAATCAACTTTTCTTACCTTCTGGTACCTGCTGATGTGTATTTGGGATCTGCATAAGTCCTGTAAATTTGCGCGCTTCAGCCATTGTAGTCGGTGACGACCGCGTAGTCATAAGTTTCTTTTTTTTCTCTATCTTCTTGTTATGGGACATTCATCTTCCGCTGTTGCCATTTCTAATATAAAGTAGTGTAAAGTTCTTACTTATATCTGTCAGTAAACTCGCCATGAAAGCGCTAAAACATACCGGTGGAGTGAGTTTACATTATTCACCCAAGGAACTTTAGTTATTAGAGAGTTCCGGTCAGACGGTTTTTCACGGGACACATTTCCGACGTTGTTGTTGCACGAGTGAGCCACGGATGAGGAGATGCTGCTCCGTTATTGATTGAAGTAAAGTCTGAATGTCATTAAAACAGTTAGGTCCATCTTTTGACACTTCTTCCACTCCCGTCCTTGCACGCTACACCGCTACAACAAAGATGACGGGGAGAAGACGCTGTCGAAGGTGAGCCACGATGCTCAGAAAGCGATTTGAAAATGGTCTGTAAAACAAAATCTATGCAACACTTTCACCAAAGAACCACCATTACATGTTATGTAGACCACAAGATAGTGTTTTAAATTTAGAAAAAAATCATAATATGACCCATTTAATGCGCCTTATAATCCGGTGCACCTTTTGTATGAAAATAGACCTGAATCATCGACAGTGCATCTTTTAATCCGGTGCGCCCTATGGTCTGAAAAATACGTTATTGAAGATGTGAGTGTTAAAGTATTTCCATAAACACAAACCTCGGCTCGTGGAAGCCTTGGTAAGCATAGTGCTGCAGCAAAGTCCAGGTTATGCCGTTGTCAGTGGAATAATGCAGTAAGACACCCTCTCCTGGTTGGTCAGGAGCAGGACAGGAGCTCAGGGTGCTTCGGCTGCCCAGTCGGAGGGTGAACTGGAGGTACCTGTACAGACAAGCAAAATTCAATGATAAAGAGGACAACTTTAAAGAGAGCTTTGTTGATAAATGAGAGTAATACAAAGGTATCAAGTGTGTACAGGGAGTACATTAACAACAAGTCAAAGGTTGTGAGGAGGCAGTGGAATGGTGGAGAATGATTTGATAAATGGACTACATTAAGGGAGTGAGGGCGGATGCAAATGTAAAGATCCCAACGCGTCATGGTAAATCAGTTGGTAAGGACACCTGTACCATGGTGGCCATGTTTTTCAACATCTTGTTCAAATGTAACACACATGTGCTTGTGAACCCCTTAAAGGTGTGCACCAGTTTTTGTGGTTTTCCATCCAACACCTTAAAGTTACAGTGGGTGTTTTGTAAAGAACATTGAGCAGTGTGAGAAATTTTAGGTCAGTCTAACTTAGGGGGTGGAACTTTGGAGTACAATAACACCGGCATATGGTTTATTTCGGGATGAGTACCGAAACTGTGTAACGGTACCGGTGCCGACGTAAACAGCAGTAACCAGACCAAAATATTAGGTAGCTATCGGTGCCTTATTTTGATGCTGAATTAATGCAGACTCAGCCCCCCATGCAACAAGTGCTGTGATATCGTATTTTGGATATTTGTAAATTGGATTATATATTATAGTCTGACACTCTTTTCAAACTTCATTCATCTTGTTATGCGCCAATCAACCATCACGACGAGCAAAATGTATTCACCAACACCCGAAATTATAAGCATCAACATTACAACACACTGTGTGTTCTGTATTGCTGCAATAACAATGACAACAACTTGGCATTTTTTTTTTTACTTTTAAATGTATTACTAGTAATAAGGATGGGCACCGAATTGTAGGGTTCCAACAAAAGACAAGACTAGTACATTCAACTTCATGGCAAAGACTACTTCCTGACTACAGCAACACACAAAAGACAAACCGAAATGAATGCATACTTGTAAATCAGACTCAGAAGTGTAAGAAAACAAAATACTGTATTTTTCGGACGATATGGCGCACTTAAAATCCTTTAATTTTCCCAAAACTCGACAGTACGCCTTATAACCCGGTGCGCCTAATGTACGGAATCATTTTGGTTGTGCTTACCGAACTCGAAGCTATTTTTTTTTGTACTTGGTGTAATTATAAGTGTGACCAGTAGATGGCAGTCACACATAAGAGATACGTGTAGACTGCAATATGACTCAAGTAAACAATACTAAAATGTTGTATGTTCCATTGAAAATATAGAACATTACACACGGCGCTCAAAAATCTATCAAAATGCTTTAGTGCGACTTTGGTAAGCTATGAAGCCGCACCGCTTGATGGATTGTACTGTGCTTCAACATAGGAGTATTATTATGGTGGGTGTATAAGGTAAGACATATCATCTGACGTTTTGTTTTGCAATATTATGCAAAAGCAACTTTTCTTACCTTCTGGTGCCTGCTGATGTTTATTTGGGATCTGCATAAGTCCTGAAAATGTGCACGCGTCCGCCATTGTAGTCCGTGACGACACCGTAGTCATAAGATTCTTCTTTATGTCTATCTTCTTATGTGGCATTCATCTTCCGCTGTAGTGTAAAGTTCTTACTTATATATGTCAGTAGACTAGTTATCAGAGCTAAAAACTGTAGTGGGTTTATATAATTCACCCAAGGAACTTTAGTCATTAGAGGGTTCCTGTTGGATGGTTTTTCACGGGACACATTTCCGGCGTTGTTGTTGCACTAGTGAGCCACGGATGAGGAGATGCTGCTCCGTTATTGATAGAAGTAAAGTCTGAATGTCATTAACACAGTTAGCTCCATCTTTTGACACTTCTTCCACTCCCGTCCTTGCACGCTACACCGCTACAACAAAGATGACGGGGAGAAGACGCTGTCGAAGGTGAGCCACGTAAATAAGACGACCCACAAAACGGCGCATCCTGAAGAGACGCTCAGAAAGCGACTTGAAGATGGTCTGTAAAACATCATCTATGCAACATTTAGACCAAAGAACCACCATTTCATGTTATGTAGACCACAAGATAGTGTTTTAAATTTAGAAAAAAATCATAATATAACCCCGTTAATGCGCCTTATAATCCGGTGTGCTTTTTGTATGAAAAAAGACCTGAATAGACCCGTTCATCGGCAGTGCGCCTTGTAATCCGGTGCGCCCTATGGTCCGAAAAATACGGTATATATGTGAGGCTAATGCTGCTATTAGTTAACATTCACTATAATTTTAATTAGTCAACATAGAGGGCACTCTTGTTCCCTGTGTCCATGTTGAAGTGGATTTTCATTAGGAGAGCAGACTGCTGCTCACTCAATGAGTCTGGAAACTGGCATAAAAAATGGTCATCAGGTGGCAGACAAAGAGCCATAACAGGCAATCTAACACAGAAGCCACCTCCAACTTCATCATTCTCCTTTGTTGTCCTTTCCTGCCAGCTTTCTGGTCTGCAATCCTGCCTATAATCACAACCACCCGAATGACCTCATAAAATATGATTGGAAGAGGGATTGACAGGAGGCGGAATGCTGAATGGTCGGAACATCTGTTGGATCAATCACAAGTGAAGACACCTGAGAAATTAGATCCCTAGGCCTTTATGAGCACTTCTACAATCGTGTGTAGTGTGGTGTGGTGCAGCCCTACAAACTACACCCTCAATAACAACATTGAGCATATTGTTCAGTTAAAGCCTGCGTTAATCAAAACTGAGTATTACAAAACCCAAAACTAGTGAAGTTGGCATGTTGTGAAATGGTAAATAAAAACAGAATAAAATGATTTGCAAATCCTTTTCAACTTATATTCAATTTAATACACTGCAAAGACAATATATTTAATGTTTAAACTGAGAAACTTGGACACTAATGCACCCCCATACCATCACAGATGCTGGCTTTTGAACTTTGCGCCTATAACAATCCGGACGGTTCTTTTCCTCTTTGTTCCGGAGGACACAACGTCCACAGTTTCCAAAAACAATTTGCACTGTGGACTCATCAGACCAAAGAACACTTTTCCACTTTGCATCAGTCCATCTTAGATGAGCTGAGACCCAGCGAAGTCGGCGGTATTTCTGGGTGTTGTTGATAAATGGCTTTCGCTTTGCATAGTAGAGTTTTAATTTGCACTTACAGATGTAGCGACAAACTGTAGTTACTGACAGTGGTTTTCGGAAGTGTTCCTGAGCCCATGTGGTGATATCCTTTACACACTGATGTCGCTTTTTAATGCAGTACCGCCTGAGGGATCGAAAGTCAAGGGCATTGCCGCTTAAATGCAGTGATTTTTCCAGATTCTCTGAACCTTTTGATGATATTAGGGACCGTAGATGGTGAAATCCCTAAATTCCTTGCAATAACTGGTTGAGAAATGTTGTTCTTAAACAATTTGCTGCCGCATTTGTTCACAAAGTGGTGACACTCGCCCCATCCTTGTTTGTGAATGACTGAGCATTTCATGGAAGCTGCTTTTATACCCAATCGTGGCACCCACCTGTTCCCAATTAGCCTGTTCACCTGTGGGATGTTCCAAATAAGTGTTTGAAGAGCATTCCTCAACTTTCTCAGTCTTTTTTGCCACTCGTGCCAGCTTTTTTGAAACATGTTGCAGGCATCAAATTCCAAATGAGCTAATATTTGCAAAAAATAACAGAGTTTACCAGTTTGAACGTTAAGTATCTTGTCTTTGCAGTCTATTCAATTGAATATAAGTTGAAAAGGATTTGCAAATCATTGTATTCTGTTTTAATTTACCATTTACACGTGCCAACTTCACTGGTTTTGGGTTTTGTACTATTATTTTTGTGGAGGTGCTCTACACGCTTCCCTGACTCGTCTTTTTATGGCCCCTTCGATGCACATTCTCCGGACTTCTGGAGATACAATGCATGCCTAAATCTCCGCTACTGTAGTGAATGCATTACCTTCAGACGCCGCTTGTATTTGTTTGCTCAGTAAACGGATGATGCAAGAAACACTTCTTGTCCACTACTGATGGGGAAATTTGATATGCCTCTCTACCGTTACACCTTGAGTTGTTCGGAAGTTACCTGGCCTGGGAGCTGTCCAACGGAGCTGTGACCAGGTGTCTCCTGCTGTCCCTGTTGAAGACAAGCGCCTTGCCACTCGCCAGAACCCCACAACCGAAGCTGACCTCAGCTCCGCGGAGGGACGAGAAGCTGTGGTAGGAAGAAAGTCGCGGGCTGGAGAAACCCTCGGAAAGGAAGGCTGGGAATGTCTGGGAAGCGAGCTCACAAGCAGGACCGCTGAAGCCTGGGTCACACCTGGGTAAAAACAGGTAAATTAGAAAAAGAAGGAAACCAATGAGATAATGTAATTGGATTAAATGGTGCTATAAGTCACAGGGGTCAAACTCATTTTATGTGGCCTGCGAAAGACTGGAAATAATATGTGTCAAAGTACTTTATCTTTTCTTACTATAGGTAAAGTATTCATTCTTTCCATTTTGACAGAAAAAAATTAAATACATGTACTTGCATATCTTTTAAGCTTAAATATTAGCTAATAATACAAAAAATATTATTTTATCATACATTACAAACATTTATTGTAAATAGAAGTACACAATTCAATATCTGCTTGACTTACCATTTCAAAGAAAGTTATTCATCAAATTGTACACTGTAAAAATGACACTAGGTTTTACAGTCAAAGACTACAGCTCAGTCAGCACAATTTTACTGTAAAAAAACTGTGAAACCTGTTTTTCTGTTTGCAGTTATACACTGTAAAAACAACAACTGTAGATTTTACGGTACAGCTCAGTCGCCTATTTTTTATTTTATTGATTATCTATTTACAGTAACATGATGTAAAAATACACCGTCAATTTCATGGTGCAATTCTGGCGACTGAGCTGACAGTTTTTTTACTGTAAAGTCTAGATTTAAAAAAAATAATACAATAATCAAGTGCATAGGCAATTATGTCATATCATGAGGCGAATCCTTATACATTTATATTCTTACATACCAAACTATGAAAAAAACTGCGACTTATAGTCCGAAAAATACGGTAGTTGCTTTTAGAAGCGGCCCTCTTAGAGCAGCTACAACTGCGATGTGGCCCTCAATAAAAACGAGTTTGACACCCCTGTATAATGGGACGTTTCTTTAAAATAGCCACCCTTTGCTCTGATTACTTTTTTGCACACTGGTGGCATTCTCTTGATGAGCTTCAAGCACACCTGTGAAGTGAAAACCATTTCAGGTGACTACCTCTTGAAGGTCATGGAGAGAATGCCAAGAGTGTGCAAAGCAGTAATCAGAGCAAAGGGTGGCTATTTTGAAGAAACTAGAATATAAAACATGTTTTTAGTTATTTCAACTTTTTTTGTTAAGTACATAACTCCACATGTGTTCATTCATAGTTTTGATGCCTTCAGTGACAATCTACAATGTAAATAGTCATGAAAATAAAGAAAACACATTGAATAAGGAGAAGGTGTGTACTAACTTTTGGCCTGTACTGTAAATAATACTAAAGTGATTAGATCGATATTTTTCTTTTTTTTGTTATTATCTCAAAATGTATTTATTTTTGGTTGTTTTCATTATTGTTTCCAAAGTCAAGGAGAAAGTCACTGCATACAGGAAGGCTTTGAGAACAAAACCCAAATTATTTAAATATGAGCCAATAGTAGTTTTTCTTTAGCTCTTGTGCAGTCGCCACTTGATTTTGTTTAAAACGTGTATGTTGCATTCAATACCACATATTCAATACATCATCAGACTCACAACAATACTAGCACATTCTATATTTAATAAGATTCACTTTATAAAAATGGTTAAGTGTTTAAGTTAGTTACATGCTATAAAACATTCTCAGTTTTATAATCTATTGTCAAAGTATTGGAATTAAAAATCGGATCAGGGATCGGAGGCCAAAAATGTTGTTCGGGACATCCCTAATAGACATTGTTTAGTTTGATCACACAATGTCTTACTTGCACCCTGTGCGGGAACAATGTCCTCTCCCAGAGCAGAATCGGAGGCAGGACGGACCAATGTATACTGAAAAACACATTTTTGAGTTTTGAAGCATCAAAAAAGCAAGGTTAACAATGATTAGGGCATGCATGTATCTGCTGCTAACCATTATCAATGGCCCACATGTTGCCCACTCCACTGCCAGACTGTTTCCAGCGAAAGCGTGTGGTTTCTGTGAGAGCCACGTTGGGCAAAGGGATAGAAATCCTGGTCCATCTGCAGAAACGTGCCAAAGTATGTTCATACAGATAAACATTCAGTGTGTTTGGATTGAAATACTGTACATGCAGAGGTGAGTCCTACCCGCTGTAATTGTCAGAGGAGTAGATGGTGCTGTGAGGCAAGTGAGGACCCGCACAAAGCTCTGGCAGACACTCGGTGTGGAGCAGAGACCAGGAACGACCGTGATTGGTGGAAAACTCCAGACTGACACTGATGAAGCAGAAACAGCACTTTGACAATTTATAGTTACTGAAGTTGCTTCACTTCAAGTAGTTTAAAGTCACTGCCACACCTTTCCAAGCACTACAGCTGTAGTAAATGATAGTGAATTGAATTCAAATATTTGTATAAACGCATACCGTATTTTTCGGACTATAAGTCGCAGTTTTTTTCTTAGTTTGGCCGGGCTCCAGTGCGACTTATATATGTTTTTTTCCTTTCTTATTATGCATTTTCGGCAGGTGCGACATATACTCCAGTGCGACTTATACTCCGAAAAATACGGTATGTAAGTGAAATAAATGTAGTTGTCAATATAACATAATAAGACATGTATTTTAATATTTACCATTATCTCTATTTAACACCATTTCAACACCTGCAGTGGTGGTTTTAGCTATGGCAGGGCCGGCCCGTGGCATAAACACAGAGGCTGTTTAGGACCACAACCGCTATGGGGGCCACATGATTATAGTCTAGGTTTTTTTTCTTTAATTTAAATCCATCCGTGAGAGAATACGATGTCATAAAAGTTTAGATACAACCAATTTTGCTGTCAAAGTTCAATAATAAGGTTGTTTGAATCAAATTAGGATTGTATAACACAACCTACACCCTCTTACAAAAATGCAAAATGGTTCATTCCTCCTGGTAGCGACAAACCCAGCCTGGAATAATTTACTGTTCACTCAACGCAGACGTCATAACGTCTTCAGAGCTCACATTTATGCATTCACACGCAGCACCAACATGTGGGAACCAGGATGAGGTGATAGGAGAAAAGTACAAATATGATATAACTATTTGGATAAAGTCATGTTAAGTTGATTGGCAACACTAAAATTGGCCCTCGTGTGTGAATGTGAGTGTGAATGTTGTCTGTCTATCTGCGTTGGCCCTGTGATGAGGTGGTGACTTGTCCAGGGTGTACCCCACCTTCCGCCTGAATGCAGCTGAGATAGGCTCCAGCACCCCCCGCGACCCCGAAAGGGACAAGCGGTAGAAAATGTATGGATGGATGTTAAGTTTCACTTTTGCATCTAAGAGCACATAACTGTGGTGCATTCAAGGAACCTGTATTAAAGTTTGAAACAGAGGAATCACAAGTTTTTAAGGACAATGGAGGCTTAACTCCCATTAGATGCATTCATAATTATAATATTATAATGATGTATTATTATGATACTTTTTATCCACTAATAATAATACTACATGAATCAGATTATTCATAATAATTCAAAATGTATTAAAGGTTTTTTCATACAAAATCTTGGAGATATTACAAGTTGCATGATGCATTCTTTTCTATCCTATCGGTCGGACGTGCCCGAAACACCTCTCGAGGGAGGCGTTCGGGTGGCATCCTGACCAGATGCCCGAACCACCTCATCTGGCTCCTCTCGGTGTGGAGGAGCAGCGGCTTTACTTTGAGCTCCACCCGGATGACAGAGCTTCTCACCCTATCTCTAAGGGAGAGCCCCGCCACCCGGCGGAGGGGTGTTTCGGGCACGTCCAACCGGTAGGAGGCCACGGGGAAGACCCAGGACACGTTGGGAAGACTATGTCTCCCGGCTGGCCTGGGAACGCCTCGGGATCCCCCGGGTGGAGCTGGACAAAGTGGCTGGGGAGAGGGAAGTCTGGGCTTCCCTGCTTAGGCTGCTGCCCCCGCGACCCGACCTCGGATAAGCGGAAGAAGATGGATGGATGGATGGATGGATGATGCATTCAAAAATCTTAAGGTTTTACCACTTTTAAAAATGTGTTTTCAACCAAATTAAGTCAATATTTTTTTAGTCCATGTAAATATACTGTGTGTGTGTGTGTGTGTGTGTGTGTGTGTGTGTGTGTGTGTGTGTGTGTGATGTTTAGGTATAGTGAGTGCAGGGCTTTATCTAGTGGTACACCAACGAGTCACTTAATTAAATGTTAAAACACAGTGTTACTTTTCAAACTGTGTGTAGTGTTCCAGTGGCGGAAAATATTAAATATAGTTGTTACATAAAACCTCTGCCTTCTTTTTGATGAATATTTAGGCTAACTATGTTGGTCATTATGGTGGTACTAAGAAACACATTTTTTCTGAGGTGGTACTTGGTGAATAAAGTTTGACAACCACTCATTTGGCGTAATACTAATAATAATAATAATAAATAAGTAATATTAAAGACCAAAATGGGGCAACAAACAAAATCTTGTTTTGGGCAACCCAAAAGCTATATTTAATTTTATAGGTTTGAAAAGGTGTTTCTTTATTTTTCTCAAGCTGCTGCTTCCCCCAAGAGAGCCCTGCCTCACTTTCAAACCACTGATCTACATGTTGCACACCATTTATCATGTTGTACAGTATCATATGAACCTAGAGTATTTGGCAGTAGTTTACATAAAGAGTGTTTAAAGACGAGCTGATTCAGCCGTTTACAAAGGTGTCACACCTGTTGGCAGGCTGGTAGGAGCCGCAGCCGAGGTTGATGGAGAACTGGACGACGTGTGTGTGTGTGCCAGGCAGCACTGGGAGCAGCTGCATGAAGTCCACAGCCCACACGTGGCGGTTGGCACCCCCGTGAGAGTGCTGCTCCATGCAAAACTGGGTGACTGGCGTTTGCAGCTCGTTGGGCAATGCCACTGAAACCACAGCGGGGGTCTGACAGGGAAGACATAGAAAGTATTAAGGCGTGGATTGCAGATCATATATTTTCAGCTTCAATTATTTTGTTTGTAGTTTGTATTTCTTGTTTCGCACTGAGCAATACTGCTACATGATGCTTAGTGTTTCACTAAAGCTGTATTTGTTTAGCGGAGCTTATAAAACATGTAGTCATCCTCCTTATATTCAGGATAAAGGATATAAGTTTCTGGATCATAATGTTTCAAGAAGTAATCTGCATGATTTGCACTATTGTTGGCGAGGAAGGCATCTGCGGTTCCTACTTCTTAGTCACGCGATCATGTGACTTGGTTCCTCATCTCTCAAAATGGGTCAGGAATTATATTTATTATTGTATTATTTTGATCTTATCTATTTATTTGCAAACTTTATAAGTTTTACCGGTGTCATAAATCAGATGTTCATAATATAGAGGCAACTTGTTTTTCTATAAAACTGGTACTTTAAATTAAACTAATAATGCAGTAAGTTGAATGATGCGGACACTTTTGTTACTGAAACTGTTGATTAAGCCACCTTTGAGACTTTGTATTTGTAAGTAATATGCAACTATAATTACTTGATACCTGTTTATATACACAAATGTCAAGCTTTTGACTGCAATTTTGTTCAATTAAGGATTACTTGTGTCTACAGTAGTTTGGGTGCTATTGTGTGCTTCGCTGCGGTGTAGCCTAATTCCTAGTGGACCAACATCTTTTGTGAATTTCTTTAATAAAATACAAGAAAAGACCAACCGTGGGTTTTTATTGGAGGACATTTAGATGCTAACTGGCTGTCCATCTTTGCACAAGTGAACACAATGCAGGACAGTTTGAATCAGAGTGATTATATCGGGGATTTTAAATGCAAGCCGATACTTGTTTTTTTAGCCGATATCGGACGCATTTCCAATATCAATATCGGATCTGGACACCCCAAATAAAAACATAAGAATCAAAATAAAAAGGTGCACTAATTAAAGAATATAATGTCAGTAAATTGCTGTTGGTTCAACAACATTCTCCTTATGTCTCTGACCAAAGTCACGAGTAAATTAGCAAGCATTTGTCAACAACTGCTTATGTCAGCGTGAAAATACTAGCTTGAGGGGTGTGTGCAAGTATTATCATCACGATTAAGTCCAGGTTAATATATCAAACTGTGTTGAGAAAGCTCTAGTACAGACCTGGGCAAATTAAGGCCCGGGGGCCGCATGCGGCCCGTTAAGCTTTTCAACCTGGCCCGCCGGACATTCCCCCCAATTTTTTTTTAGATATTTAAGATGGAAAGTGTAGCTGCCATTATGATGTGCAGTGATGTTTTCAAATGACCGTAAGTCTTGAACTATACAAAGTATTTCAATGGTTGGAATCTGCGATTTTGCATGATATCCTAGTTACTATGGTAATCTAATTAGTTACTATGGTAATCTAATTAGTTACTATGGTGATCTAATTAGTTTCTATGGTAATCTAATTAGTTACTATGGTCATCTAAGTCACAGCAGCTCAGACGAGGCACCAAGCAGTGTGGGTGGGGAGCGTTTCCACAGAGTGTTTCTCGAGTGGCCAGCCTGAAATGTGGGTGTCAGGGACAGACGCGGAAGGAGATTTTCACAACAAAGTTCTAAAGCTTAGTGATATATCAGATGTATCAGATTGTAGGTGGGTTTTTTTACCCTTCGCGTTCATATTTCGTTGTGTTTGTTGCATTTTTGTAGCGTTTCGCTTGATTGTAAAATATGTGGATGGAGAGGGGGTGTGACGTTCATAAGTTGTCAATATTCAGTGTTTTATCCTTCATAGTTAATATTGTAAATCCCACATTCTTTATTTTCATGTACTTTCTGGGTGTTTCATTCAGTAAAAAAAATTTAATTGCCGTTCCGTTTTTTAAGGCGGCCTGTTATAACGTTTTTAGCATTCAATCAGACATTATTGTGAGGTTTTGTATTAGTGTTCTTAAATATAGACATACCGGCCCCCAGACACATTTTTTTGTCTAGATTTGGCCCCCAAGTCAAAATAATTGCCCAGGCCTGCTCTAGTATCTTACCCTGTAGGAGGAATAGGGAAGGGTGTCTAGCACCACACGTTCCCTCCTGCCTTCTGACCTTCCGAAAAGAATCACATCGTGATCATGTGACTCTCCTGGGTCGCATTCACCACCGCCTGCAGAGAAAAATACTTTGATTCGCATTTACCATGCAAACATGCTGTTCAAATGACTCAAAGGCATAGGATGGATGATTTTTTTTATACCCATAGAAAAGTGGAAGCGAAGGTTTCCATAAGATGTGGTGTCAATGTACGGCGTGCACACCCTCCTGCGGCCGTCGCTCTCGAACACCAGCGAAGAGCCCGACTCGATCTCGCCACAATGGCTGCCATAGACAGCTCCCTGTATGTCCCAGCTGAGGGACACAAAACAGAACTTTAATTAACATCAGTGTGGGCGCAAGGAATTTTTACAAAATGGGGTCCTAGGGACCCCATCAAGTCATAAAAATGGGGTCCCACAGTACATTTTTGGAGTCCCACTTTTTTGTAAGCGTTCTGAAAACAAATGATAAATGTACGCATTATCCTGTTATATCTCACATTCTATATTGTTTTGGAAAAAGGTTGTCAGAAACGTTACTTAATTCATTAAAAGAATAATACAAAATAAATAATTTTTTTATGCATATGTACATTTATTCAGTTATAAACATTCATTCACTTTTTTCTTTCCTTCATGGATCCAAACCTTATCCCCGCCACCCTAAAATCAAAGTTCTCTGGCTGACGAGGACCACTGACACATCTCATCTCTGCATATTTTACTAGAATACCCTTATTTGCATTTCATATACCAAAATCAATCAAAATCACATACAAAAACCGATAATCGATTGCCAGAAGTTAGACGTGCACTGCTATGGAAATGGAAATAAATGCGCCAAAGAATTAGTTCCGGAAATGATTAAAATGACCAAAATATGGTAAATATTGTACAAATTACATATTGTTATGAACATGCCTGTTACTAAATTATATATAGACTTGAAGTGTGTATATAAAATGTTGATGGAGGGTTTTGGAGTTGTTTTTGAGGGCTTTGAAGGCTACAACGGTGACTCCTATTAGCCACATCTTCTTAGCATTTATTTAAAATAAAAAAAGACGTGTGTTCTTGTCTCTCATAATGATTGTGAACAATAGGCAAAATTCCCCCCAAAAAGTGCAGTTCCTTTTTAAAAACGATATGAATTAAAAATTGAAAAAATACTCTGACCAATATCCAATATTGATTCGGTACACTCTTACTACTAAGTACATATATTTGCTCGCAAACACATACAGTACAGGCCAAAGGTTTGGACGCACCTTTTCATTCAATGGGTTTCATTATTTTTATGACTACTTACATTGTAGACGATGCTCCAACACATATGGACCTTATTCCCGCCACCCTAAAATCAAAGTTCTCTGGCTGACGAGGACCACTGACACATCTCATCTCTGCATATTTTACTAGAATACCCTTATTTGCATTTCATATACCAAAATCAAGTACCTACTGTACTGTTTACTTGTTGAAATACCCTTTTTAGAGCAAATATCTACCCAAACAACCACTTTTCTGCTGCCAAAAATTTATTTGAGGGGTATTTCAACAAGTAAACAGTATAGTAGGTACTTGATTTTGATCTATGTAATGCTCAAAAAAGTATTCCAGTAAAATATGCAAAGATGAGATGTGTCAGTATCAAAATATTACTTGAAATACATTTTTGGCAGCAGCAAAGTGGTCGTTTGTGTCACGTGGGGGTTGCATGTTACTGAGGGGTCGTTCGTTCTCCCAGGATGCAGACGGACAACTCCGAAAGAAGCGTGAACGTAGGATATGATTTATTCCTCATAAATCATAGCACATACAAAAAAAAGGAAACAAACAGAGACACGTGCCAATCGCACGGGAATCTAAGGCAAAAACTTAACTCAAGGAACATAGAAGCAGGAATTACCCAACGTAACCTGTTGCATACTGCAAATAAGGAAGCCAGACTGAGTGTGGCGCACAAGGTAAATAAATAGCTTTCTGATTAGTGCCTGGCAGCAGGTGAGCATGCCGAACACTAATCAGAGGCTGGTGAAACCAATCAGCACCCATGGTAACCACAACAAACCCAGGGGTGCACAAAACAGGAACTAAACAAAAGATGACTAAACAAAACATGATCCGGGCCAAGGATCATAACAGTTTAGGTAGATTTTAGCTTTGTAAAGGGTATTTCAACAAGTAAACAGTACAGTAGGTACTTGATTTTGATATATGTAATGCTCATAAGGGTATTCTAGTAAAATATGCCTGTGTAAATATGCGATGTGTAAATATTAAAATATTACGTTGAATCACTTTTTGTCAGGCAATATTACATTTAATGAAAATTTTACATAAATGAATACATCCAAACACTTAATTAATATTCATTATGTGCACAAAGAAATAACAGTTACAATTGTATGTATCTTTCAAAAAAGAAAGAGGTTTTATCACATCAACATCGGACTAACAACAATCCTTTAAATCTCATTAATTCCGGACACGATAAAGGCTTAAATAATGTCAAACACGGGAGAAGGGGGGGGTTAAGGTGGTGGTGGTGGTGGTTGGGGGGGGGGGGGGGGGTTAAGGGCGGGGGTGTATATTGTAGTGTCCCGCAAGAGTTAGTGCTGCAAGGGATTCTGGGTATTTGTTCTGTTGTGTTACGGTGCGGATGTTCTCCCGAAATGTGTTCGTCATTCTTGTTTGGTGTGGGTTCACAGTGTGGCGCATATTTGTACCAGTGTTAAAGTTGTTTATACGGCCACCCTCAGTGTGACCTGTATGGCTGTTGATCAAGTATACCTTGCAATCACTTATGTGTGTGTCAGAACCGCATATATTATGTGATTGGGCCGGCACGCTGTTTGTATGGAGGAAAAGCGGATGCTATAGGCAGCGCCTTTAAGGCACGCCCCCAATATTGTTGTACGGGTGGAAATCGGGAGAAAATCGGGAGAATGATTGCCCCGGGAGATTTTCGGGAGGGGCACTGAAATTCGTGAGTCTCCCGGGAAAATCGGGAGGGTTGGCAAGTATGCGTAGCGTTACAATAACCACAAAGATAAAGTGTTTGTCTTACACAGAGTAATCCCCTGTGGACAGACCAAGCCAAGCAATGCAGGTTTAGCGAGCGGTGCGCGCTCCCGCGAAGGAAATACATTTTTGGCAGGCAAACGTATTTTGGCACAACACCGGCAAATATAAACAAAACAAAACACCGGCGGAAAGCGATAATCGATGAAAAAAAAAACCAAGCAAACCGGAGTTTTTACCCGAAGAAGGCACTTCTGGAAATGCACGTCCTAAAAGTGCGTTAACGCCAACATTGAACATGCCTATGGTGTTCGGTATAAATCACCTGGAAGACGATGCACATGCAGACACATTCGTGCACAGTGGAGAGAGCATGCTCATTAGCACTGACAGAAGTTACCTCAGTATGTCACCCCGCTCCTGCCACCCACCGCCCCCTTTATATTTTCCACCAAATTTACATGAGAACAACAAATTCTGCTTGCACAGAAGTAAGCCCCTGACACCTGACGGGTGTGACCGGGCCTGCCGTGCAGCAGGATGGCGCACTGCATGATAGTGTAAAGCACAGTGGTGGAAAAGCCCCACTGGTGTCAGGACTGTCTCATTGATGCAAAAATGCACAGGTAGGTAATTGCTGTCTGCTAGTAACACATCGATCCTCTCCATTTTTAGTGCCGCTCTGCAAGCTACGAGCTAATGATGGGACCCTCTTGCTTTCTGCTGTGCTGGGTATGCGTAAGGTGTCTGACTGCGAACAGATGGACTGCTGCCTGTGAAGCAGCCAGAGCCATGGCATTCACCTGTGGAAGTCACTCAAACACACAGCGTGTCACGTCAGATTGCAGGTGACACGTGACAGGTGTCCTACCAAGTGCATGTGCACAAGGCACGCTCGTCTCAGAATAGATTTGGTCTCTCCATCAGTTGAGACTTATTTTACTTCTCGAATCAAGCACAACAGTGTCAGAGGTTAATTACGTGTCTTTGGAGTCATTGTTCTTTTATCACAGTGAATTAAGAAAATCCCAGCAGGAATTAAACCACCGGTGTAAAAAACGAGGCACCTGCAGCGCTCCCAAGAGCCCTAAGATTATGTTTAAAGCCCCCCAGTGGTTAAGCTGTGTAATATGGCTCTGATCCTTGGCAATTGTCAGACACAGGCTTTTAAGTTTCATTCCCGAGAAAAAAATGTGTACAGTAGCGACACATTTGATCATCTCAGATATTGTGATTGTCACTTAGAAAACTTTCTATTGCGCTGTTTCCATCCATGCAGTACAGTTGGTTACTATTTTTTCAAATGTTCTTGTGCTCAGACCATATTTTCGTATATGAATAAGAAGACATAATGAACCTTTTTGAGCAAGTTGGTTACTAGTTACCAAAGTAATGTATTTTTCAGACCATATGGCGCACCGGGGCCAGCATGGTGGAACAGGGCTTAGTGCATGTGCCTCACAATAAGAAGATCCTGGGTTCGATCCCCGGGCCTTTCTGTGTGGGGTTTGCAAAAATGTGTTTTACTTGTGCAATGACAATAAAGATCCATCTATGTTCTATCTGGGTACTCCGGCTTCCTCCCACCTCCAAAGACATGCATCTGGGGATAGGTTGATTGGCAACACTAAATTGGCCCTAGTGTGTGAATGTTGTCTGTCTATCTGTGTTGGCCCTGCGACTTGTCCAGGGTGTACTCGCCTTCCGTGCAGCTGGGATAGGCCTTTTGGCCTATACTGTATATACAGTATATATATATATATATATATATACAGTATATATACAGTATATATATATATATATATATATATATATATATATATATATATATATATAAAGGATGATCTTTTTTGTGGCTAGCGACTGGTGACCCCGCAATGTTAAACTTATTCTTACGCCCCTGACCGCATGTTTTGCTGCCATAGTGCTAATAGTAGTAACTACATCCCAATCACAACGTTGTTGTTCATCATTGTTGTTGCTGACAGCTGTTGCGTGCCTTCTCCTCTTTTTTTTATGGTCACGTTATCGTGATGGGACGACAACACGGCGGGAACGTCTTCATTCTCAGTTAATACTCGTGGCTTCCCTGTTCACATGTCAACAATCAGACATTGCCACTCTGGAGCCGTTTTCAAAAACTCTAGTTTTAGACCACCCAGAATGCTGCTATGTGAGTATAAAAGATGGAAACCATAAAATGATTTGCTGTTAAAGGGGAACATTATCACAATTTCAGAATTGTTAAAACCATTAAAAATCAGTTCCCAGTGGCTTATTATATTTTTCGAAGTTTTTTTCAAAATTTTACCAATCACGCAATATCCCTAAAAAAAGCTTCAAAGTGCCTGATTTTAACCATCGTTATAAACACCCGTCCATTTTCCTGTGACATCACATAGTGAAGCCAACACAAACAAACATGGCGGAAAGAACAGCAAGCTATAACGACATTAGCTCGGATTCAGACTCGGATTTCAGCGGCTTAAGCGATTCAACAGATTACGAATGTATTGAAACGGATGGTTGTAGTGTGGAGGCAGGTAGCGAAAACTAAATTGAAGAAGAAACTGAAGCTATTGAGCCATATCGGTATGAACCGTATGCAAGCGAAACCGACGAAAACGACACGACAGCCAGCGACACGGGAGAAAGCGAGGACGAATTCGGCGATCGCCTTCTAACCAACGATTGGTATGTGTTTGTTTGGCATTAAAGGAAACTAACAACTATGAACTAGGTTTACAGCAAATGAAATACATTTAGCAACAACATGCACTTTGAGAGTGCAGACAGCCCAATTTTCATCAATTAATATATTCTGTAGACATACCCTCATCCGCGCTCTTTTCCTGAAAGCTGATCTGTCCAGTTTTGGAGTTGATGTCAGCAGGCCAGGGAAGCTAGGGTCGATAGGGGGTTTAGCTCGCTCGTCTGCGGGAACAAACTGCCGCCATTGCTTGCCGTGCTACCGAGGTCCTTTGTCCCTGAACTGCTCACACACTCCGGCAGATTCAATGGGGGTATGGCGGCAGATTTCTTTGACTTTATCGTTGGAAATGCATCTGCTTTGAGTGTCGCAGGATATCCACACATTCTTGCCATCTCTGTCGTAGCATAGCTTTCGTCGGTAAAGTGTGCGAAACAAACGTCCAATTTCTTGCCACTTTCGCATCTTTGGGCCACTGGTGCAACTTGAATCCGTCCCTGTTCGTGTTGTTACACCCTCCGACAACACACCGACGAGGCATGATGTCTCCAAGGTACGGAAAAAAGTCGAAAAAACGGAAAATAACAGAGCTGATTTGACTCTGTGTTTGAGAAAATGGCGGATTGCTTCCCGATGTGACGCCACGTTGTGACGTCATCGCTCCGAGAGCGAATATTAGAAAGGCGTTTAATTCGCCAAAATTCACCCATTTAGAGTTCGGAAATCGGTTAAAAAAATATATGGTCTTTTTTCTGCAACATCAAGGTATATATTGACGCTTACATAGGTCTGGTGATAATGTTCCCCTTTAAGGTGGGGACAGGCCCTAAAACCTATGGAATTTAACATGAAAACTTAAATTGGTACTTGAATCTCAATCTACTCAAAGGTTCAAATACCGTGTTATATCCAGGTCTTGACTTACTTTGATGGTGGACTCTCAAAGTCCTCCTCCCAGTAGCTTCTTCCCTCCTCCCGGTGCAGGTCAATGTCTCGACTGGATGCAAAGCTGTGACCAACACCTTCACCACCATGGAAATACAGAGAGTTTCCCTCAGACTGGCAAGCATGCTGTGCAACACAGAAAGATAACATTTGAAGGTGACATACAGGAAGGAACAGAAGCAATCACTCGAGAAGAAATCGTATTTTTCTAGCCATACCTTGACAGTAGCACCAGGAAAGAATAGCCAGTTGGCAGTGTCTGGAGGATCCAAGTTGTCCTCCATGAGGGGAGCTTTATGGGCAGCATTGACCAGCAAAACATTATCCAGACCCCAGCAGGATTCGTAACCTTCTGGACCTTGAGGAGCCCCCTGAGACCATCGGAGGCGAACATTTTCAGCCCTGGACTGTACTGGCATGGGGACCAGGTGGATGAAGGTGCTGCTGTTGGTAGGAGCTCTAAAGGAGCACAATATAATCGAGTTACTTAAGATAAACTCACCCAGAACTACCGAACCATGGCCAGGACTAAGAAAGAAGCAAGGGATTGATAGAGACCTGATCTTCTCAAGTGTGATCCAGTCAGAGTTGTTAGCATTTCCACTGAGGCTGTACGACACAGTGATGCTGGGGTCTGAGTAACTGAATCGACAGGAGCCTGACCCTGGGTAACATAAACACAGCAAGGTCACATCTAATATCATAATATTTTATTAGAGCGTATCAAAACACGTATTGGTATGTCAGACTTAGCCTTGTCGTGGTTTAACTCTTTTCTTACTGACAGGATGCAGTGCGTCTCCCATAATAATGTGACCTCGGACTATGTTAAGGTAACGTGCGGAGTTCCTCAGGGTTCGGTTCTTGGCCCTGCACTCTTTAGTATCTACATGCTGCCGCTAGGCGACATCAAACGCAAATACGGTGTTAGCTTTCATTGTTATGCTGATGACACCCAACTCTACATGCCCCTAAAGCTGACCAACACGCCGGATTGTAGTCAGCTGGAGGCGTGTCTGAATGAAATTAAACAATGGATGTCCGCTAACTTCTTGCAACTCAACGCCAAGAAAACGGAAATGCTGATTATCGGTCCTGCTAAACACCGACATTTATTTAATAATACCACCTTAATATTTGACAACCAAACAATTACACAAGGTGAATCAGTAAAGAATCTGGGTATCATCTTCGACCCAACTCTCTCGTTTGAATCACACATTAAGTGTTACTAAAACGGCCTTCTTTCATCTCCGTAATATCGCTAAAATTAATTCTATTTTATCCACTAGCGACGCTGAGATCATTATTCATGCGTTCGTTACGTCTCGTCTCGACTACTGTAACGTATTATTTTCGGGTCTCCCTATGTCTAGCATTAAAAGATTACAATTGGTACAAAATGCGGCTGCTAGACTTTTGACAAGAACAAGAAAGTTTGATCATATTACGCCTATACTGGCTCACCTGCACTGGCTTCCTGTGCACTTAAGATGCGACTTTAAGGTTTTACTACTTACGTATAAAATACTACACGGTCTAGCTCCAGCCTATCTTGTCGATTGTATTGTACCATATGTCCCGGCAAGAAATCTGCGTTCAAAGAACTCCGGCTTATTAGTGATTCCCAGAGCCCAAAAAAAGTCTGCGGGCTATAGAGCGTTTTCTATTGGGGCTCCAGTACTATGGAATGCCCTCCCGGTAACAATCAGAGATGCTACCTCAGTAGAAGCATTTAAGTCCCATCTTAAAACTCATTTGTATACTCCAGGTCCGGTGGCCATGGATTAAGTGCTGGCTGTCCAGAGTCGGGACCCGGGGTGGACCGCTCGCCTGTGCATCGGCTGGGAACATCTCTGCGCTCGGGATGGTTTCCTGCTGGCCCCACTATGGACTGAACTCTTACTATTATGTTGGATCCACTATGGACTGGACTCTCACAATATTATGTCAGACCCACTCGACATCCATTGCATTCGGTCTCCCCTAGAGGGGGGGGGGGGGGGGGTTACCCACATATGCGGTCCTCTCCAAGGTTTCTCATAGTCATTCACATCGACGTCCCACTGGGGTGAGTTTTTCCTTGCCCTTATGTGGGCTTTGTACCGAGGATGTCGTTGTGGCTTGTGCAGCCCTTTGAGACACTTGTGATTTAGGGCTATATAAATAAACATTGATTGATTGATTGATTGATCTACACAAGTCTGTGTGACGGAGTGAGGACAACCTTTGGATGTGCGATGTAGCGTGGAGGAAAATATCAGCATTCACACCAACTGATATTTTCCCAACTTTCCTGTTGTGTGTGTCTCCGTACAACTTTTTCACTTCCGATACAATACCCAATTTTTTTGTAGAAATGACCCCTTTGGGTCACAGATTTTATGTCAACAAAAGCAGTCGGCTATGTATTGCATGCACTTTTTAGTTTTAAGAAGAACTTTAACGTGGGACTTGGTGTGTTGGTTGACATAGACAAGCTGTCCACATACCAAGGACCGAATCAAGAGGGTTCCTTTACTCCTCTTTACTTTTTACTCGAGACTGTGTAAATGTGAAAATCATTCTTTAAAACATTGATGTGACCACCTGTGTGTCTTAGAAGTCTGTTGTTTGTCAGTGTGTTTTAAAATATGATGGGGTCAAGGGTCACTAATGGAGGAAGCAAGGGCCTGTGTCTTCAACTATTGACTACCCCTGATGGTGTGCAGCATCCATGTCTTTATGCAATGCACTTGTCCATCCCCACCTGAGTACAGCTAAGCATTAATGTGCATCCTGAGTGTATGACTTGACTCAAAATGCTGTATTTATGACTGATCATAAGTGAGTAAGAGAATAGGAGAGAAATAATGTTCAAAAACAGGAACACAAGGTACATGGATTTCTATTTCCCGTGAGAACCTAATGCATATGGTCATGAAAAATACAGCTTGTCCTCAAACTCTGCCATGGTCTTTAAGGTGCCTTGTGTAAAAGATTAATGAGACACAATGACAGCATTAGGCAAAAAAAAACTCCCAAAAAAAGCAAAATATGTTCCTGCAGCTACCTTAGCATTTGCTAGTACGTTATTGCGCAGACTAGGGTTGTCCCGATACCAATATTTTGGTACTGGTACCAAAATGTATTTCGTTACCTTTCGAAATAAAGGGGACCACAAAAAATGGCAATAACGGCTTTATTTTAACAAAAAATCTTACAGTACATGTTTCTTATTGCAATTTTGTCCTTAAATAAAATAATGAACTTTTCTTTTTTTAGTGAGTAATCAAACAAAGGCTCCTAATTGTGTGTCCTGGGACGTATTTCCTGACTTTATAAACATAATATAAATTTTTTAAAAAACGAAAAAAGATTTTGTGATGCTAAATCGACTAGATACGCTCCTGTACTTGGTATCATTACAGTGGATGTCAGGTGTAGATCCACCCATGGCGTTTGTTTACATTGTGACGCCGGTGAGCTACGGTGTGTAGTGAAGCATGTTTAGCTATTCCTCGTCCTGCAGGGATGATATTTGTAAGAAACTTACTTTATTTGCTGCCACGGAGGCGAGGATTAGTGATTTAAAAGTAGCTAAAACACTGCAGACTGCGACTG
>NC_084557.2:10005000-10027500 GCF_033978685.3 Nerophis lumbriciformis | reverse complement strand
TTCTTTATTTTCATGACTATTTATGTACATTGTAGATTGTCACTGAAGGCATCAAAACTATGAATGAACACAGGTGGAGTTATGTACTTAAAAAAAGGTTGAAATAACTGAAAACATGTTTTTTTTTCTAGGTTCTTCAAAATAGTCACCCTTTGCTCTGATTACCGCTTTGCACACTCTTGGCATTCTCTCCATGAGCTTCAAGAGGTTGTCACCTGAAATGGTTTTCACTTCACAGGTGTGCCTTATCAGGGTTGATTAGTGGAATTTCTTGCTTTATCAATGGGGTTGGAACCATCAGTTGTGTTGTGAATGTGTCCCAACTTTTGGCCTGTACTGTATGTACAAATGTTGTTTAAACCACAATTATTATAAGAATGTTTACATAAAACATGTTGATTAAGACATACAGGTAGATTTGAAAAAAAAATAATGAGTTAAAATTAGGGATGTCCGATAATGGCTTTTTGCCGATATCCGATATTGTCCAACTCTTTAACTATCGATATCAACAGATACCGATATCAACCGATATATACAGTCGTGGAATTAACACATTATTATGCCTAATTTGGACAACCAGGTATGGTGAAGATAAGGTACTTTAAAAAAAAAATAAAAATAAAATAAGATAAATAAATTAAAAACATTTTCTTGAATAAAAAAGAAAGTAAAACAATATAAAAACAGTTACATAGAAACTAGTAATGAATGAAAATGAGTAAAATTAACTGTTAAAGGTTAGTACTATTAGTGGACCAGCAGCACGCACAATCATGTGTGCTTACGGACTGTATCCCTTGCAGACTGTATTGATATATATTGATATATAATGTAGGAACCAGAATATTAATAACAGAAAGAAACAACCCTTTTGTGTGAATGGGGGAGGGAGGTTTTTTGGGTTGGTGCACTAATTGTAAGTGTATTTTGTGTTTTTTATGTTGATTAAATAAAAATAAAAATTAAAAAATTAAAAAACGATACCGATAATTTCCGATACTACATTTTAACGCATTTATCGGCCGATAATATCGGCTATTATCGGACATCCCTAGTTAAAATCATTTGCTGAAACTTTGTTCCCCCAGTCCAAAAATCCCACCTGCGTTAAATATATGCATATATTAGTTTTTTTTTAGCTTTTTATTAAAAAAATAATATATGTAGGGCTGCAACTAACAACTAATTTGATAATCGATTAATCTGTTTATTATTACTTTGATTAAAGAGATCGGATAAAAGAGACAAACTACATTTCTATTCTTTCCAGTATTTTATTTTTTAAAAAACAGCATACTGGCACCATATTCTTTCAACTTGCCAAATAAAACAAGGGAAATGTTCCAAAAATGTTTTTTTTATAAAGTGCACCATTGTCATGCACAATAGCAATAATGTTGCTTGGGGGAATTTCAAACCTGGCTACTACCTATTCCAACCATTCTGCAATGTTGGATGCTGAATGTCTTTCCTCTAGTGGCATGGTCGTAAGGCAGACTGACTTCATGTTCCATTCGTGTCCAATGTAATGGCATGTATTGCCAAGGTAGGCTTCCGTGGCTACACTTGTCCACACATCAGAAGGGAGAGCAATTTTGCTCTGGGTGGCTTTTATGTCAGACTACACTGCTTGGAACGTCTGCTCGTACTTCCTCTCCATCACTTTGGTAAAATGGGTCCTGGAGGGAAGAGTGTAACCAGGGTTGAGGACGTGAATCAATTGTCTAAAACCTTCATCCTCCACCATTGATAGTGGCCTCATGTCAGTTAGCAACATATCCAGGATAGCATCAGTCAATGCAGCCGCTTGCTGTGGTGTGCAGACCTTCCTTTGTAGCAAGTTGCTAATGCTGGCTTGTTTCTTTCTGAAATGAGAGAAACCATATAATGAACGTACACAGTAGCATCATTTACATGTAACTTAATACATACCTAGTGGATTTAATTAATCATTTCTGACGTAAAAGGCAAATACGCCACCACATTAAAAGCTAAATTAAATAAATGGACATTGGGGATGCAGCATACACCAATAATAACACAGAAATTAAACTCATCAGGTCAGGTCAAGTTCAAAACCCGGCCGAGTCATACCAAAGACTATAAAAATGGGACCCATTACCTCCCTGCTTGGCACTCAGCATCAAGGGTTGGAATTGGGGGTTAAATCACCAAAAATGATTCCTGGGCGTGTCCACCGCTGCTGCTCACTGCTCCCACACTTCCCAGGGGGTGAACAAGGGGATGGGTCAAATGCAGAGGGAAATTTCACCACACCTAGTGTGTGTGTGACAATCATTGGTACTTTAATTTAATTAATTTAAATTTGAAACAAATGTGTTTGTCTGTTGCTGGTGTGAAAGCATGGAATTATCAAAAGAAAGACTTAAAAAGTTGCAAGAATATTTTTGAATTTAAAAAGAGACAACTGGAATTATATCAAACTGATTTTTGATTTTGATTGGACGTGTCGTGAAAATGCTTAAACGAAAATTAAAAAGTATGTTGGAGTTCGGGTGTTGGTGGAGGGAACAGTGATAAATGGGTTGGGTTTTACTTGTATAGCGCTTTTCTACCTTCAAGGTACTCAAAGCGCTTTGACACTACTTCCACATTTACCCATTCACACACACATTCACACACTGATGGAGGGAGCTGCCATGCAAGGCGCTAACCAGCAGCCATCAGGAGCAAGGGTGAAGTGTCTTGCTCAGGACACAACGGACATGACGAGGTTGGTACTAGGTGGGGATTGAACCAGGGACCCTTGGGTTGCGCACGACCACTCTCCCACTGCGCCACGCCGTCCCTGATAAGGTACATCCATCCATTTTCTACCGCTTGTCCCTTTTTTGGGGTACGCGGGGGGTGCTGGACCTATCTCAGCTGCATTCGGGCGGAAGACGGGGTACACCCTGGAGAAGTCGCCACCTCATCACAGGGCCAACACAGATAGACAGACAACATTCACACACTAGGGACCATTTAGTGTTGCCAATCAACCTATCCCCAGGTGCATGTCTTTGGAGGTGGGAGGAAGCCGGAGTACATGGAGGGAACCCACGCAAACTCCACACAGAAAGATCCCGAGCCCGGGATTGAACTCAGGACTACTCGGGACCTTCGTATTGTGAGGCACAAGCACTAACCCCTGTTTCACCGTGCTGCCCAGTGATGAAGTCATTTTAGATGACAGTGATGAAGTCATCTAAAATAATTGGTGTTAAAAAGGGGGCAGATAAATATAAGAATATTATTCTTCTGATCATGGAAATGTATAAGAAACAAAAAAACAATGAAAGTGTCAACTATACGCGGTTTGTATATATGCATTTTCATGAAAGGAATTAAAAGAAATGATGATGATGATGTGAATGTTGTCTGTTCATCTGTGTTGGCCCTGCGATGAGGTGGCGACTTGTCCAGGGTGTGCCCCGCCTTCCGCCCGAATGCAGCTGAGGTAGGCTCCAGCACCCCCCGCGATACCGAAAGGGACAAGTGGTAGAAAATGTATGGATGGATGTTAAGTTTCACTTTTGCATCTCAGAGCACATAGCTGTGGTGCATTCAAGGAACCTTTATTAAAGTTTTAAACAGAGGAATCACACGTTTTTAAGGACAATGAATGCTTAACTCCCATTAGATGCATTAATTATAATATTATAATGATGTATTATTATGATACTTGTTATCCACTAATAATAATACTAAATGAATCAGATCATTCATAATCATTCAAAACGTATTAAAGGTTTTTCCATTCAAAATCTTGGAGACATTACAAGTTGCATTCAAAAATCTTAAGGTTTTACCACTTTTAAAAAGATGTTTTCAACCAAATTAATTCAATATTTTTTTAGTCCATGTAAACTGTGTGTGTTTGTGTGATGTTAGGTATAGTGCAGGGTTTTATCTAGCGGTACACCAACGAGCAACTTAATTAAATGTTAAAACACAGTGTTACTGTTCAAACTGTGTGTAGTGTTACGGTGGCGGTGTTGTACCGAAATCTGTTACCCATCGGAATTTGTAACTCCAGGAGGCGATGTTCCCAAGGCGTTTGTTTGATGGTTAAACGGCAAGCCCAAAGAGGAGGAGAAGAAGAACGCTTGCGTAAATGGCGTAAACTATCCTTAATGCTGAAACGTCAGTTGTCAGAATTTCAGCATTAATAAATTACACATATTCTGGAAATCAATGACTTACTTTCATTATAGTATGAGTCCATTGTATCAGCTGTTGATTCTCTCTCACACACATACATTTTCCAATATAGATAAGGCTATACATGCACATGCAGTTGTTCTGGCTGTATGTTCCCTATTCTTAAGCCAGGCAAGTCATTGATTTCAATGAATATGTGTAATTTATTAATGCTGAAATTCTGACAACTGACGTTTCAGCATTAAGGATAGTTTACGCCATTTACGCAAGCGTTCTTCTTCTCCTCTTTGGGCTTGCCGTTTAACCATCAAACAAACGCCATGGGAACATCGCCCCCTGGAGTTACAAATTCCGATGGGTAACAGATTTCGGTACAACAGCGGAAACTATTAAATATAGTTGTTACATAACACCTCTGCCTTATTTTTGATGAATATTTAGGCTAACTTCGCCACTGTAATGTAATGCTGGTCATTATGGTGGTACTTAGAGATACATTTTTTCTGAGGTGGCACTTGGTGAATAAAGTTTGAGAACCACTGGTTTGGTGACCCCAAAAGGGACAAGCGGTACAAAGTGGATGATGATGATGAACAACACAGAAAATGAAGTCGTCGTCGCACTCTGCAAAAAGGTCCCAACACTCTGAAAGTTAATACACAACAGTTGCTGCTGCGCTTCCTTAAAAAAAATCTCCTCGTTAACAAAAGATTAAAAACACACAACGACGGACACAACGATGGACTTAAAAAGTTACGTACCGTGAGTTCTTCCCTTCATCCATGGCTGCAACATGTTTTCCTCTTCAGGTGCTCCCGAAGCGATGTTGTACTTCCGTGCCATGCACATTTTGCAGGAAACGGTCTTCTTTTGAAGTCTTTAAAGTAAAGTGTTCCCGCACTTTTGACGTCGTACACTTTTCTCCATTTGAAGCAATAACCTCAAGATGTTTCTCCGCTAAACTGTTTTCCTCCGCCATTTTTCGAATGTTTCCAGGCCAAGGAGACGGCGTGGTCACGTGAGCTGCACATGACACGTCATTGGCTGGCTTACTGCCACCTTATGAGACGTAGCCGCAGCGCATGCGCATAACATAGATCCAACGAATCGATAACGAAATTAATCGCCAACTATTTTTATAATCGTTTCTAATCAATTAGTTGTTGCAGCCCTAAATATATGCACATGCGTCTTGTCCAATTATGCACATTTCCTGTGGGAAATACTTACAAAGACTTGGCCTCAGTGGGGACTCTGTTGGAGCTGAAAAAAAAAATGAAAATAAAGAGTTAATATTAAACGTCAAACAGACCTTGATTAAACATGTAGTTAATAGTGTTTCTACCTTAATATGGTTAATACAAACTGATTTAAAGATGAGTTGCATGTATGAGGTCAAACTTTGAAAAGAGGCATAGAGTAGAACTTTATGAAAATGGCCAAGTAGACACTGTAAACCACAGGTATCAAACTCAAGGCCCGGGGGCCAGATCTGGCCCGCGACATCATTTTATCTGGCCCGCAAACACCTATAGATGATACGTGTCAATAAAGTACTTCATATTTTCATTTTTCATTTTGACAGAAAAAAATACATGTACTGCTTGAAATTGCCTACCTTTCAAACTTTAATAAATATTACAGTATATTATCATACGTTCCAAACATGGTTTTGTCTAAATAAAAATAAATAAAAATACTGAACTTCACAGCAAACTGTCCATCAAATTAATAAAAATTACAATACATTTTACGTTTTTCTTTACAGCATATTACTGTAAATTGAAATGAACTACTACTGTTTTTTGCGTTAAAATTCGGTTGACTGAGCTGCCTGTTTTTGACTGTAAAATCTACGGTTATTGTTTTTAACGGTGTATTACTGTAAATGGAAAGACGGTATATTTGTTTTTATGGTAGAAAAACTGGCAGCGAAGTTGCCAGAATAAAAAAAGAACTTGTACTGTTTTTCCATTAACAATATAATGTTGTAAAAAAAACAATGTAAATTCAACACAAAAATTCTGGCAACTTTGATTGATTGAAACTTTTATTAGTAGATTGCAAAGTACAGTACATATTCTGTACAATTGACCACTAAATGGTAACACCGGAATACGTTTTTCAACTTGTTTAAGTCAAGGTCCACGTTAATCAATTCACGGTAAAACTAAGCTGCCAGCTTTTTCCGTAACCCCCCCCCCCAAAAAAAAACAGTGGTACTGTTTTTCCATTTACCGTGAAATGTAAAAAGAAAAAAAACACTGTATTTTACAGTAAAATTTTGTAAATGTGAAGTTTTTACTGTAAAATGGACTAGCTTCTTAAAACAATTTATATAATTAATTCATACATTATTCACTATTACAAGCGGCCCTCTGATGGCAGCCATAACTGCCATGTGGCCCCTCAATGAAAACCATTTTGACATCCCTGCTGTAACTGCAATGTCTACACCAAGATGAATATGCTGTATTTACTGCATGATGTATGTATTTCAAAATATGTCACACCCCCTCCTTGAGTAGTGTTTCCAGTGCAGACACACAAACATGCTCTGTGTGTACAAGTCGTCACTCAACATTTCTGCGGGCTCCGTTTGAAACTATTTGAGGGCAGAACAAACTTTCTCCGTGTCCTGGCCAGCCGCAGCTGTGGTCTCCTGGCTGCAGATGTTAATTCCTTTCAGCCACAAAGTGCCGGGCGGCCATGATTAACGGTTCACTGCCAATTAACCGCCATTCTCCCCAGAGACTCTGCGTACTGTAACACTATAATCCACAGGCGAGGCCAAGCTAACACACTGAACCATCACTCTCCTCGGGGATGCATTCTGCAGGTCTAGGAATTAATGAATCAAACATGACTATTTCAAAAATACAGTCTGACAGCCTGAAATGTCTTTAAGTTACACTTGGTTTATGTCTGTGACCTTCAATGCTGAAGTGGTCGTAAGTAATGAGTCTAAAAAAGGTACAGCGTTCAGAATTTTGGATAGACCTTTGGTTAGAGCAGGCCTGGGCAATTATTTTGACTCGGGGGGCCAAATTTAGAGACAAAAATGTGTCTGGGGGCCAGTATATCTATCTATCTGTATATATATATATATATATATATATATATATATATATATATATATATATATATATATATATATATATACACACACACACACACACACACACACACACAGGTAAAAGCCAGTAAATTAGAATATTTTGAAAAACTTGATTTATTTCAGTAATTGCATTCAAAAGGTGTAACTTGTACATTATATTTATTCATTGCACACAGACTGATGCATTCAAATGTTTATTTCATTTAATTTTGATGATTTGAAGTGGCAACAAATGAAAATCCAAAATTCCGTGTCACAAAATTAGAATATTACTTAAGGCTAATACAAAAAAGGGATTTTTAGAAATGTTGGCCAACTGAAAATTATGAAAATGAAAAATATGAGCATGTACAATACTCAATACTTGGTTGGAGCTCCTTTTGCCTCAATTACTGCGTTAATGCGGCGTGGCATGGAGTCGATGAGTTTCTGGCACTGCTCAGGTGTTATGAGAGCCCAGGTTGCTCTGATAGTGGCCTTCAACTCTTCTGCGTTTTTGGGTCTGGCATTCTGCATCTTCCTTTTCACAATACCCCACAGATTTTCTATGGGGCTAAGGTCAGGGGAGTTGGCGGGCCAATTTAGAACAGAAATATCATGGTCCGTAAACCAGGCACGGGTAGATTTTGCGCTGTGTGCAGGCGCCAAGTCCTGTTGGAACTTGAAATCTCCATCTCCATAGAGCAGGTCAGCAGCAGGAAGCATGAAGTGATGGTGGAAACTTTACACTAGACTTCAGGCAACGTGGATCCTGTGCCTCTCCTGTCTTCCTCCAGACGCTGGGACCTCGATTTCCAAAGGAAATGCAAAATTTGCATGGTTGGGTGATGGTTTGGGGTGCCATGTCATCTGCTGGTGTCGGTCCACTCTGTTTCCTGAGATCCAGGGTCAACGCAGCCGTCTACCAGCAAGTTTTAGAGCACTTCATGCTTCCTGCTGCTGACCTGCTCTATGGAGATGGAGATTTCAGGTTTCAACAGGACTTGGCGCCTGCACACAGCGCAAAATCTACCCGTGCCTGGTTTACGGACCATGGTATTTCTGTTCTAAATTGGCCCGCCAACTCCCCTGACCTTAGCCCCATAGAAAATCTGTGGGGTATTGTGAAAAGGAAGATGCAGAATGCCAGACCCAAAAACGCAGAAGAGTTGAAGGCCACTATCAGAGCAACCTGGGCTCTCATAACACCTGAGCAGTGCCAGAAACTCATCGACTCCATGCCACGCCGCATTAACGCAGTAATTGAGGCAAAAGGAGCTCCAACCAAGTATTGAGTATTGTACATGCTCATATTTTTCATTTTCATACTTTTCAGTTGGCCAACATTTCTAAAAATCCCTTTTTTGTATTAGCCTTAAGTAATATTCTAATTTTGTGACACACGGAATTTTGGATTTTCATTTGTTGCCACTTCAAATCATCAAAATTAAATGAAATAAACATTTGAATGCATCAGTCTGTGTGCAATGAATAAATATAATGTACAAGTTACACCTTTTGAATGCAATTACTGAAATAAATCAAGTTTTTCAAAATATTCTAATTTACTGGCTTTTACCTGTATATACAAACACTATATTGCCAAAAGTATTTGGCCACCTGCCTTTAATCACATATGAACTTGAAGTGCCATCCCATGGAACTGTCCAAAATGTTTTGGTATCCTGGAGCATTCAAAGTTCCTTTCAATGGGACTAAGGAAACCAATCCCAACTCCTGAAAAACCAACCCCACACCATAATTCCTCCTCCACCAAATTTCACACTCGGCACAATGCAGTCCGAAATGTAGCGTTCTCCTGGCAACCTCCAAACCCTGACTTGTCAATCAGATTGCCAGATGGAAAAGCATGATTCATCAGTCCAGAGAAGGCGTCTCCACTGCTCTAGAGTCCAGTGGCGACGTGCTTTACACCACTGCATCCCACGCTTTGCATTGGACTTGGTGATGTATGGCTTAGATGCAGCTGCTCGGCCATGGAAACCCATTCCATGAAGCTCTCTGCGTACTGTACGTGGGCTAATTGGAAGGTCACATGAAGTTTGGAGCTCTGTAGCAACTGACTGTGCAGAAAGTCTTTGCGCTATCCGCTGACCCCTCTCCGTCAGTTTACCTGGCCTACCGCTTGGTGGCTGACTTGCTGTTGTTCCCAAACTCTTCACTTTTCTCATAATAAAGCCGACAGTTGACTTTGGAATATTTAGGAGCGAGGAAATGTCACGACTGGATTTGTTGCACAGGTGGCATCCTATGACAGTTCCACGCTGGAAATCACTGAGAGCGGCCCATTCTTTCACAAATGTTTGTAGAAACAGTCTCCATGCCTAAGTGCTTGATTTTATACATGTGGGGTCCCCACATCTGCGGTCCTCTCCAAAGTTTCTCATTGTCATCCCATTGGGTTGAGTTTTTTTCTTGCCCTGATGTGGAATCTGAGCCGAGGATGTCTTTGTGGCTTGTGCAGCCCTTTGAGACAATCGTGATGTAGGGCTATATATGTAAACTATGATTGATTGATTGATTGATTGATTGACAGTGGGTTCAAGGAACGCCAAAATTAGTAGGACAAAGCGGCGATCGCTAAATAGTCTCTAATCAGTGAAGCATGTTTAATATAATCAGTGGGATTTCTAACAATTAGGAAAGTTTGTGTCATGTTTGTCCTCCTACAGAAACCATATTTATATATAATATATATATTTTTTCCCTCATCTTTTTCCATTTTTCATACATTTTTGAAAAAGCTCAAGAGAGCCACTAGGCCCGGCGCTATAGAGCTGGCGCTAGGCCGGAGCTAAAAGAAGCAAAGTTAAATCATGAAATGCAACTTTACCCGGGCAAATACGAGACATGATTTATTATTCAGAGTCTTTATACCAATTTTCTTGAACCAGCCAGAATCAAAGAAGTTGTAGACCTCCATGCTTTTTGAAGTTTTCATCTGTTTTGTCGTGTAGAATGGCGTCTGGGAACGCGACCGACATATAATTCGTGATGTCACTCGACAAATCTTTTTTTGATAAGGTATAGGGATCTATTCCACTGTATAGTTCGATTTTTTGCTCGTATCTGCTTTTTGCAGGAAGACTTAAGCCTCTTTTGTACTCAGATAGTTCACGTGCTGCTTGCTGTACAACAGCCATCTTAGCTTGGTTGACCACCACTGGTTTTCACTTCCGGGAAAAAGTCAAGTGTCGGAATACAAGCAATTCATATCTCTAAAGTCAAAATCGGTTATTGGTTTGTACCACCCCTAATGTTTAGCTATTCCTTATCCAGCAATAAACTCATTGCACTTTAACCATGAATTAATTAATGTGGACCCCGACTTAAACAAGTTAAAAACTTATTCGGGTGTTACCATTTAGTGGTCAATTGTACGGAATATGTACTGCACTGTGCAATCTACTAATAAAAGTTTCAATCAATCAATTAAAATGTAGAAATAAGTTTTATTGGAAGTAAACCTGGATGAGTTTGTTAATCTGTTTACTGTAGCAAACAGGACACAAGAGTAGTTACTACAGAAACATATTTTTCCCTTGTTCTACGCAAAGTCTGATTGAACACATTTAACTTTTCTTCATAAATCTCATTACTAGTTTGAAACTTTGACTTTCCGTAAAGACATGTAGACCGAAGATGTGGTTAATCTGCAACACTATTCTTCATCTGGGATGAGTCTCAGCCCTGATTAGACACATCCAGATAAAACTCTGGGCTTTGAAACTCAGATACTGTACCTAATCCTAAACCTCTTTCAAACTAATGCTGCTATCGTTTGAAAATGAATAATGATCATAGTATTCAGAGATCAAATTGAGATACAGTTGTACCTTAACTTAAGAGTGTTTTGAGATAAGAGCTGTGTCTCGGCTATTTATTATGCTTTCAGTCACAAGCAAAACTTAGAATTACAAGCATCCTGCCATTAGTTGGCGTAGCAAATGTCACATTTGCATGGATTTCCTACTACAAATGGTGTGTTCAAAAATACAGAAAACGTACGCACAAAAGTATTCAGATGTATTAAAGTGTGCGCACACATTAATCCCAGCACATTTCTTTTGTACATCTCAATGTGTTGGTGTGGCTCACCACTCCTTGTCCACACCTCCATTTAAATATCATAAAATCCTATTTAAATTAGCCATGTGACATAAAATAATAATTCCACCGACTAAAAGTTGGAGGTGCTTCTTGCTGGAGTGTAAAAAGTTACTCTTTTCCACTATTGTTGCAAGTTAGTGCAGCAGTGAAGTGAAGTGAATTATATTTATATACAGCTTTTCTCTTGTGACTCAAAGCGCTTTTACATAGTGTAACCCAATATCTAAGTTACATTTAAACCAGTGTGGGTGGCACTGGGAGAAGGTGGCTAAAGAGTCTTGCCCAAAGACAGAACGGCAGTGACTATGATGGCAGAAGCTGGGATCGAACCTGGAACCCTCAAGTTGCTGGCACGGCCACTCTACCAACCGAGCTATACCGCCCCACCACCGCAGTGCGTTTGCCGGGGGGAAAAGTGCGGTTTTGTGTTTCACACTTTACACCCTGATTTTTATAATGAGTATACTTTGCACACAGACACAATCAGGGGCTTGTTTGAAGGATCTTCAATTAAGTTTATCCAGGAAATACAACTAGTGTATTGTGTTTGTTTTTACAACCACGGGAAAGAAGAAAGCGAGCGTGAAGTACATTGCTGATAAGAAGCCGAGCGTGTTGCCAACTTGTCGAGGTGAATCACTGCTGGTCTGCACCATACTGAAGCAGAATGAGTTGATTACAGCAGTGAAGGGCAATAAAATAATATCTCCATGGCAGACATTTATCCATGAAAATATGGAAAAGTTGCTGATGGTGTATTTGGCGGCAAAGCAGCTTAAAGGAGATGCCGTAGAAGTTCACTCTCCAAGGTAAATGCTGTACATTCCATCATAAAACTACTGTAGTTGTTTGTATTAAATTATATTATATTTAATTGTTTTGATACAATATTATTGGATGTCAGTTTTCTTTTTAAAAGGCATGTTACATGTTAAGCTAGCTGTCCAAAGTGGGGACCCAGGGTGGACCACTCATCTGTGCATCAGTCTCCACTCAAGATGACCTCCTGCTGGCCCCACTATGGACTGGACTCTCACTATTATGTTAGATCCACTATGGACTGGACTCTCACACTATTATGTTAGAGCCACTATGGACTGGACTCTCACAATATTATGTTAGATCCACTATGGACTGGACTCTCACACTATTATGTTAGATCCACTATGGACTGGACTCTCACACTATTATGTTAGATCCACTATGGACTGGACTCTCACTATTATGTTAGATCCACTATGGACTGGACTCTCACACTATTATGTTAGAGCCACTATGGACTGGACTCTCACAATATTATGTTAGATCCACTATGGACTGGACTCTCACACTATTATGTTAGATCCACTATGGACTGGACTCTCACACTATTATGTTAGATCCACTATGGACTGGACTCTCACAATATTATGTTAGATCCACTATGGACTGGACTCTCACACTATTATGTTAGATCCACTCTGGACTGGACTCTCACACTATTATGTTAGATCCACTATGGACTGGACTCTCACACTATTATGTTAGATCCACTATGGACTGGACTCTCACACTATTATGTTAGATCCACTATGGACTGGACTCTCACACTATTATGTTAGATCCACTATGGACTGGACTCTCACACTATTATGTTAGATCCACTATGGACTGGACTCTCACACTATTATGTTAGATCCACTATGGACTGGACTCTCACACTATTATGCTAGATCCACTCGACATCCATTGCACCGGTCGCCCAGGGGGAGGTCCCCCCACATCTGTGGTCCCCTCCAAGGTTTCTCATTGTCATCCCATTGGGTTGAGTTTTTTCTTGCCCTGATGTGGGATCTGAGCCGAGGACGTCCTTGTGACTTGTGCAGCCCTTTGAGACACTCGTGATTTAGGGCTATATAAGTAAACATTGATTGATTGATTATGTCGCCGCTATAAATAGTTCTGCGTAAGTAATTATAATAACAACATGACTAATACTTGGTTAATATACAAGTCACGAAATGTAAATTGAAAATGGACATGTGAGGCAGCGGTATTAACCACCTCAGCACCGCGCCAGATCTTAATGCTGGACAAATCCTACACAGCTGGCTGAAGTGTGCTGTTGACTTTACAAGTTTAGTCGGTGTTGCTCAATTTCATGTTGGCAGCCTGCGATCCACGGCGGAGCCTGTTTAAGTGGATCAAAAGGCCGTTTTCCTTCACTGCTAATCCTGCGACGTCTACTTCTAAACACACTTAGAGCAGCTGTGTCGCAACCAAGTATTGCATTCTTGTTGTTCACAAACTGTGATACACATGGAATAAATAGTTGTGTAACTAGTTTACATTAGCATGCAAAGCCTTCATTCCTGCTAATCCACCCCAGTCGCTATGAAGCGTATGCTTAGTTGATACTTTTGCTCTCTTTGACAAACCTTCTAAATCGCCTTTGGTCTTTTTTAAAGAGGCCAGCGGGCTGAATTTCCTTCTTTTTTTTTTTTTTTTGAGTGGGTAATCCTGACTTTGTTCCCAAAAAAAGGCCTCATTTACAGTTCTCTTTCTCCATGCTTCATCAAGCTCTGCGCTTCCTGACCAGACATTCGGTCTCATTTCACTGGGATTAATCCCCTCTCACTTCCTTAAAGACTTCAATTACTGCCTTCTCTATTAGCCGCTCATCTCTGCTAATGCCTGTATCTGCCCAGCCGGGGTCTACACTCCACATACACGCACACACATACATGTGGAATACTTTTCTTTTTTTTTGCTAATATTCACAAGAACTGAAGTACAATGAGCGAAGTAAATATAAAAAAAAATAAAAAGTTGCATGCGTGTTGCTGACGAGAAGGTTTTTGGGTGGATGAATGCTTTGGGGGCCTTCGACATCCGTGCACAAAGGACACAAGTTAAATCCTCTATTCTGTCTGTCTTCTAATCTCCCCCCTTGCCCTGCATTTTCTCATCACACTGTAAATGTCATCCATCTTCCATTCCTAATAAAATAATTGAGAAAGTTGTCCTCCAACAACTAAATCACTTCTTGGCTTCCACTGGCTGCCACAACAACTTCCAGTCAGGATTTCGACCTCTTCATAGCACAGAGACGACCCTTCTTAAAGTTATAAATGACATCCGTCCAAACACAGACTCTGGCAAAACTTCAGTATTAATGCTATTGGACCTCAGTGCTGCATTTGACACTGTCGACCACTCAATACTTTTGGACAGGTTGGAAAACTGAGTGGGGATCTCAGGCACAGTTTTAAGCTGGTTCAAGTCATATCTACAAGATAGGAACTATTTTGTTTCCATTGGTGACTTTGTATCAGAACCAACCAATGTAACGTGTGGAGTCCCCCAAGGTTCAATCTTGGGGCAGACTTTATTTAACATCTATATGCTCCCACGAGGACAAATCATGCAAAATAATAACATTGACCATCATTGCTATGCCGATGACCATACTTGCCAACCCTCCCGGATTTTCCGGGAGACTCCCGAAATTCAGCGCCTCTCCCGAAAACCTCGCGGGACAAATTTTCTCCCGAAAATCTCCCGAAATTCAGGCAGAGCTGGAGGCCACGCCCCCTCCAGCTCCATGCGGACCTGAGTGACGTGTTGACAGCCTGTTCACACGTCCGTTTTCCCACAATATAAACAGCTAATGGTTGAGGGCGAGTTCTTGGTTTCTTATGTGGGTTTATTGTTTGGCAGTTTCATTAACGTCCTCCCAGCGCGGTAACAACACACAACAACAGCAGTCAAGTTTTCGTCTACCGTAAAGCAGTTCGTCTGCCGTAAACAGCAATGTTGTGACACTTTTAAACAGGACAATACTGCCATCTACTGTACATGCATATGTGACCCACCCATAATGTGTCACATTTTTGTGTTGATTTATTTATTTTATTTTGTGGTTTGAATTCGTTTTTGGAGCTGTCATTACACATTTATCAGTATTCACATTGGTCAGTAGGGGGCAGTAGGGCGTTTCTTCCCAAATGAATGCTATCACCTGCAGACCGGAAGTGTCTTGTCATTCTGATGAGCGTGACCAGTCTGTGAACAATTGAAACGTCCTGTGTGCTTTTTCCTCCTGTATAACAGGTTAGTTTTGGTGAATCAACTCACTGAATAATATCCATGTGATCTTTATAAGTTTAAGTACACATTCTGATGGTGGAGCCTAACTCTAAAGTGTTTGTGAGTTGTAGTTTGTATTTGTGAATGAATCCAGTGCACAGCTGCAGTAATCAATACAAAAAGGAGACGTGAGTGCGCAATGTTTATATAGGAACTTCTGATCCTAATTCAGACTCCCAAATTAGAGCTCCCGTTTTTTTTAATTTTTTTATAATGTATATTTGTATAATGTGTGTGTTCTGAAATAGTGACAGAGAATAGAACAAGGATGGACAATTCAACCCTTAACTCAACAATGAGTAGATGAGTGTTATGTGTGTGTTTATGTGTAAATAAATGAACACTGAAATTCAAGTATTTATATATATATATATATATATATATATATATATATATATATATATATATATATATATATATATATATATATATATATATATATATATATATGTATGTATATGTAATTAAATATATATATATATATATATATATATAGCTAGAATTCACTGAAAGTCAAGTATTTCTTATATATATATCTTAACCACGCCCCCAACCCCGACCACACCCCCCAACCCCCGAAATCGGAGGTCTCAAGGTTGGCAAGTATGCCGATGACACCCAAATCTATGTAGCGCTATCACCAAATGACTATCGCCCAATAGATCTTCTGTGCCAGTGCATTGAGCAAGTCAAACACTGGATGTGCTAAAATTTCCTACAACTAAATGAAGATAAAAATGAGATAATTGTTTTTGGTGCTAAAAAAGAAAGGTTTGAAGTCATCCAACACCTTCAATCACTGTCCCTGAAAACCTCAAATAATGCCAGAACTCTTGGGGTTATTTTAGATTCTGATTTACATTTCGACAGTCACATCATATCAGTAACAAAATCGGCCTACTATCACCTCAAAAATGTAACAAGACTTAGAGGGCTCATGTCAGCTCGAGACTTAGAAAAACTTGTACATGCCTTTATTACCAGTAGGCTAGACTATTGTAATGGTCTCCTTGCAGGTCTTCCCCAAAAAAACTGTCAGGCAGCTACAGCTTGTTCAGAACACTGCAGCTAGAGTTCTAACAAAGACCAAAAAATGTGAGCACATTACAGCAATTCTTAAATCCTTACATTGGCTCCCTGTACATCAGAGAATTGATTTCAAAATCCTCCTGCTCAAATATAAATCACTACAAGGTCTAGGGCCGAAGTATATCACTGATATGCTCCCACTATATAAGCCCTCTAGATCAGTGGTTCTCAACCTTTTTTCAGTGATGTACCCCCTGTGAACATTTTTTTAATTCAAGTACCCCTAATCAGAGGAAAGCATTTTTGGTTGAAAAAAAGAGATAAAGAAGTACAATAAAGCACTATGTCATCAGTTTCTGATTTATTAAATTGTATAACAGTGCAAAATATTGCTCATTTGTAGTGGTCTTTCTTGATCTATTTGGAAAAAAATAAAATAAAAATAACAAAAAACTTGTTGAAAAATAAACAAGTGATTCAATTATAAATAAAGATTTCTACACATAGAAGTAATCATCAACTTAAAGTGCCCTCTTTTGGGATTGTAATAGAGATCCATCTGGATTCATGAATTTAATTCTAAACATTTATTTTGTTGAAGTAATATTCAATAAATATATTTATAAAGGATTTTTGAATTGTTGCTATTTTTAGAATATTTAAAAAAAATCTCACGTACCCCTTGGCATACCTTCAAGTACCCCCAGGGGTACGCGTACCCCCATTTGAGAACCACTGCTCTAGATCACTAAGATATTCTGAGACCAATCTGTTAGCGGTTCCCAGAGTAAACTCAAATCAAGGGAGAGCATCATTCAGTCACTATGCAACAAATAGCTGGAATAAACTTCCTGAAGATGTCAGGCTTTCCCCCACTCGGACTCTTTTAAAACTAGACTGAAAACTTTTATGTTCACCTTAGGCGTCAGCTAAATCTTTTAACTTTTAACGTACGCACTGTTTTTATTTTTATTGTCTGCATTTTAATTTTGCTTTTATTTTCTTTCATTTCACTTTGTTGTCTGTGAAGCACTTTGAGTCTGCCTTGTGTATGAAAAGCGCTATACAAATAAAGTTGCCTTGCCTTGCCTTGTTACCCTCTAGCCTGGTCTCTTTAACTTTTTTTTTTTGAGGCGAGCCACGTTTGAAGTTGCCTCAACTGGCGCTTGCAATTACGCTCCCACCTGGACTCAGGCTGCTGTTGTTTTAGCTTCAATGAATGCAGAAATGAGATGGCTCTCCAAGGTTAGATTGCAAGCACTCCACCCCACTCTGCAAAAAAGTGTGTGGGCTTCAATGGCCATCATTACAGTAATCATATAGCGGGGTAGAGAGGAGGAAGGCAAATAAACACCTAGCCTTACTTTCTCCACGAGGGTTTTTAACTGCAGGTGGAATCAAAGAGGTTGTTAACTATAATAATGGGAAATAGGGAGGCTTTTTAGTCCTTTGTGGTAGAATTCATTGACTTTGTTGTTTGCATGTTTACTTCGTGTTACCTTGGTGTCAAAGGGACAAGCCAGAAGAACAAACTCAAGTCTAGGTCAGAACTTTCAACAGGTCCTGGGTCAATCAGTTTACGGTTAAACTGTACAAACCCCAAAACCAGTGAGGTTGGCACGTTGTATAAATGGTAAATAAAAACAGAATGATTTGCAAATCCTTTTCAACCTGTATTCAATTGAATAGACAAGATATTTAGCGTTCAAACTGCAAAACGGTGTTATTTTTTGCAAATATTAGCTAATTTAATCCTACATACCGATGTGATAAATATTTAAAAGATTATAGATATTTATTAATTATATATTATTTATTTACAATTAGATAATTATTTTTTAAAGCTTTCCATTTCAGCCCAATAAGATTAGTGGTGTTATAGTGAAAATCATAAACTAATCCAAACTCTGCACAAGTTAACACATTTAGTAGCATATACAAACCCCAAAAGCAGTGAAGTTGGCACGTTGTGTAAATGGTAAATAAAAACAGAATACAATGATTTGAAAATCATGTTCAACCTATATTCAATTGAATAGACTGCAAAGACAAGATACTTAACGTTCGAACAGAGAAACTTTTTTTTTTTTTTTTGCAAATAATCACTAACTTCGAATTTAATGGCAGCAACACATTGCAAAAAAGGGGCATTTTCACCACTGTGTTACATGGCCTTTCCTTTTAACAACACTCAGTAAACATTTGGGAACTGAGGAAACCAATTTTTGAAGCTTTTCAGATGGAATTCTTTCCCATTCTTGCTTGATTATTTTTTGCAAATATTAGCTCATTTGACGCCTGCAACAGGTTTCAAAAAAGCTGGCACAAGTGGCAAAAAAGACTGAGAAAGTTGAGGAATGCTCATCAAACACTTATTTGGAACATCCCACAGGTGAACAGGCTAATTGGGAACAGGTGGGTGCCATGATTGGGTATAAAAGCAGCTTCCATGGAATGCTCAGTCATTCACAAACAAGGATGGGGCGAGGGTCACCACTTTTGAACAAATGCGTGAGCAAATTGTCGAAAAGTTTAATAACAACAATTCTCAATGAGCTATTGCAAGGAATTTAGGGATTTCACCATCTACGGTCCGTAATATCATCAAAAGGTTCAGAGAATCTGGGGAAGTCACTGTTCGTAAGCGATGATATTATGGATCTTGGATCCCTCAGACGGTACTGCATCAAAAAGCGACATCAGTGTGTAAAGGATATCACCACATGGGCTCAGGAACACTTCAGAAAACCACTGTCAGTAACATCGCTACATCTGTAAGCACAAGTTAAAACTCTACTATGCAAAATTAAGTTTCTCAGTTCAAACATTAAATATCTTGTCTTTGCAGTCTATTCAATTGAATATGAGTTGAAAAAGATTTGCAAATCATTGTATTCTGTTTTTATTTATGATTTACACAACGTGTCAACTTCACTGCTTTTGGGTTTTGCATAAGACCGGTTTTCCACAAATAATAATTATTATTAATATAAATAATATGATAAAATATACAAAACAATACATTAACTGTCATGTCTTGTTTATGTTTTTTATAGTTCTCCTGTGTTTAGTTTCCACTCTTTTCCACTCTTAGTTAACTCTTGTTGCTAGGAGCACTGATTGTGTACACCTGCCTTTGGTTGGCGATCAGAACACTCACCTGTCACTGATCACTAATCAGAGGGCTTTATATATCGGTCCCCGTATCCAGTCGGCGCTTTACGTTACTGTTTACGTTTCATGTTTTACTCATGCTATGCTAGGAGATTAAAGTCTTTGCCTTAGGCTTCACATGCGTTTCCCAGCAGCACAACTCATTGTCCTTTTGCCTGTTGAAAGGGTTTAATACGTTTCTTTCTTGGACGCGCTCTCCTTGCCTCCGCATTTTGGGATCATGAACACCACCAACATGCTAAGACGTGACAATAACATTAATAAAAGTAATAACTATAATTGGTTATTTTCAGGGCTGTCAAAGTTAACTACATAATAAAGAGTTAAACAGAAAGTTTCTTTCACGGCACTATTTAAAAATAAAAAAGGCAGCAGCGAAAAAGCAGCTGAGTTGAGTCACAGGAACGAATAGAGAGTAAAAATGAACAAAGAAAATGTATATTGAATGGTATGTTTAGCTTCGAAGTAGTATTACAAGTATTGCAAAGTTGACGGTTTATGGGCTTGTTTTGGAACCTGCGCTTGCTGTTTGGTGCTTGCTTTTCAAGCACACCTGTGAAGTGAAAACCATTTCCGGTGACTACCTCTTGAAGCTCATCGAGAGAATGCCAAGAGTGTGCAAAGCAGTAATCAGTGCAAAGAGTGGCTATTTTGAAGAAACTAGAATATAAAACATGTTTTCAGTCATATTACCTTTTTTTGTTAAGTACATAACTCCACATGTGTTCATTCATAGTTGTGATGCCTTCAGTGACAATCTACAATGTAAATAGTCATGAAAATAAAGACAACGCATTGAATGAGAAGGTGTCTCCAAACTTTTGGCCTGTACTGCATATATATATATATATATATATATATATATATATATATATATATATATATATATATATATATATATATATATATATATATATATATATACACACATATATACATATATATATATATATATATATATATATATATATATATATAAATACCGTATTTTCCGGAGTATAAGTCGCTCCAGAGTATAAGTCACACCGGCTGAAAATGCATAATAAAGAAGGGAAAAAACATATATAAGTCGCACTGGAGTATAAGTTGCATTTTTGGGGTAATGTATTTGATAAAAGCCAACACCAAGAATAGACATTTGAAAGGCAATTTAAAATAAATAAAGAATAGTGAACAACAGGCTGAATAAGTGTACGTTATATGAGGCATAAATAACCAACTGAGAACGTGCCTGGTATGTTAACGTAACATATTATGGTAAGAGTCATTCAAATAACTATAACATATAGAACATGCTATACGTTTTCCAAACAATCTGTCACTCCTAATCGCTAAATCCCATGAAATCTTATACATCTAGTCTCTTATGTGAATGAGATAAATAATATTATTTGATATTTTACGATAATGTGTTAATAATTTCACACATAAGTCGCTCCTGAGTATAAGTTGCACACCGGCCAAACTATGAAAAAACTGCGACTTATTGTCAGAAAAATACAATATATATATATATATATATATATATATATATATATATATATATAAAAGATTGAGCACTCATGGACTGGATTAAACCCAAGGCGGAATTGTATTGCATCTGTGTGCATGTGCGTCTGGTTTGTGTTGCGCTTGTGTAAATTTTAAGGTACAACTATTAAAATATGATTAAAAAAAGTTCTACTTCTGATTAATCACCATTAATTGTGAGTTAACTATGGACAAAATGCGGCATTAAATGTGTAATTGAGGACTTCAGCTGAAAAACTGGATAAACCCGGGGGTCTTGATTGTAAATGTGATTGACTTCTTGATGGTAAGCACCCAACAATAAACCAGCACTATGATGGCAGACAGCGTGGGTGGGTGGTTATGTCTGTTGGAGAAGAAAGGGTCCTACATCACTACTCTTCTGCACCGTGATCAAGCTCACCTCAATGAGCAGTGGCCTCTTTGAGTTATACGTCCCCCTAATAATCCATCTGGGTTGCGGTGTACTGGGCCGAGCCCATAAAAAGCTGATTTATTCTCCTACTGGAAATGAGGCCCTGACGACGGCGGGCAGAAATCGGCGACGTCTGGCCGTGCTGTCAGGAGGTGGAGCTGACGGACGGCCGGCGGGGTCTATACCTGCAGTCTTCAGCATAGACCTCCTCATCGCCAGCTCAGCATTTTTTTTTTTTTTTTTTAAACACAGTGGACAAACTGAAACACTGTGCTGAACGCTGGCTTGAACTATCAAAATGTAAAACATGTTTTCTGTGTTGGGTAAATGAGTGTGTAACAGGCATAGATCTAAGCAGGAGGCAAGTGGAAAGGAATGAAATGAAGGTTGAATGGAAGGAGGATAGCCAGCAATGAAAAATGCTCTAATCGCAGACTGGATCCAAGGTGGCACAGCAGGGAGGTCTCTAGTACCAAGCACCAACAACAAGACAAGACTATCTGGCACGCACGCACGCCATACTTGCCAACCTTGAGACCTCCGAATTCGGGAGACGTGGGGTTGGGGGGGCGCGGCGTTTGGTGGTAGCAAGGGTGTATATTGTAGCATCCCGGAAGAGTTAGTGCTGCAAGGGATTCTGGGTATTTGTTCTGTTGTGTTTATGTTGTGTTACGGATGTTCTCCCGAAATGTGTTTGTCATTCTTGTTTGGTGTGGGTTCACATAGTGGCGCATATTTGTAACAGTGTTAAGGTTGTTTATACGGCCACCCTCAGTGTGACCTGTATGGCTGTTGACCAAGTATGAATTGCATTCATTTAAGTGTGTGT
>NC_084557.2:9900000-10000000 GCF_033978685.3 Nerophis lumbriciformis | reverse complement strand
GTTCCCTTTAGCTGCAAATGAAACCCTACACGCCCCACCCTTTCCAAAAGTATCGGTTAGTATCTTTTGAAAAAAGGTACAATGTTTAAGTACAGTACAGGCCAAAGGTTTGGACACACCTTCTCATTCAATGCGTTTTCTTTATTTTCATGACTATTTAAATTGTAGATTGTCACATCAAAACTATGAATGAACACATGTGGAGTTATGTACTTAACAAAAAAAGGTGAAATAACTGAAAACATGTTTTATATTCTAGTTTGTTCAAAATAGCCACCCTTTGCTCTGATTACTGCTTTGCACACTCTTGGCATTCTCTCGATGAGCTTCAAGAGGTAGTCGCCTGAAATGGTTTTCACTTCACAGGTGTGCTTGAAGCTCATGGAACTCATCAAACTGAATTTCATTAGATGGCGTACATTTTCAAACGGTGAAAACAAAGCCAACAACAATGGGATACCCAGAAACAGTTCTTCTCCACGAGAGGAGAATTACAACCTTAGGAATAAACGTCATCTGAAGCACTTGTTGGCACACATGACACTGACTGAGTTTAGTGTATCTGTGTGCAGAATTGAACTACAGGGCGTTGTGGCTCAGCGCTGGGCGGCATGGCTTTGAAGGATTGAGTGACCGTGCCAGCAACTAGCGGGTTCCTGGTTCGAATCCAGCTTCCGCCATCTATGTCTCAGCTGTTGTGTCAAACTTCTTTTTTCTACTACTTTTAAATATTTATTAATTGAGCTTGTAAATTTGTTTTACATGTTCCAAATAAACTGATTGAAATGACTTAAACAGGTTCCACTTGAGTAAAGTTAAAGTTAAGTTAAAATAAGTTAAGTTCAAGTTAAAGTACCAATGATAGTCACACAGACACTAGGTGTGGTGAAATTTGTCTTCTGCATTTGACCCATCACCCTTGTTAACCCCCTGGGAGGTGAGGGGAGCAGTGGGCAGCAGCGGTGCCGCGCCCTGGAATCATTTTTGTTGATTTAACCCCCAATTGCAACCCTTGATGCTGAGTGCCAAGCAAAAATACGGTAACATGTTTATGTGTGCTACGGCTATGAGTTTTTTTCCCTTGGCCTCAGTCTGGACACCCTCCCTGGAGTCTAGCTTTCACTAATATTTTTTTTACCAACGTTTACCTATTTATCACCTTTTTTTTTGTAAGGTACGCCGGAAGTTGGCAGACCGAATGGTCTTGTGCTGAAAATCTAATTTCCCCTCAGGGATTAATAAATTACTTCTGAATCTGAATCTGAATCTGATCACATTCACATTGCAGGAGAGCAGTCAAATTCTGATGTCATAGCATTAAACAGTTTGTAATGGATTGAGTGTGTCGTTATTCAGGTAAGTTGTGTGACTTTGTACTCACCTCCCTGTTCGCAGAGCTGCTGGGCCAGAGCATCCTTGAAGAGGATCTGTCCTCGATGTGTCGCTGTCGCTCTGAAAGAATAGGAAAGAACACATGAGTGACATCAGACATCGACCGCCAAAAAAGACTTAACCATACAAGAAAACACCTGACTCTTATTATTGAATTAGTTCGTAATGTTTTTTAAAGAAGAAAAAAAGGCCCGTATTATACATAACAGTCCTTCTTAGTGGCAACATTTACACACTTTTATTCCTTCGTTGGTCATCAAGGTCATGCCATTATTTTTGTAGTGATAAAGAATGAATGAGTGTAGAAGTTAAAAGTATTTCATTTCCCTGCACATGTTGTTGCATGTCAAAGAAATATGATGTACTGTGTTGCACGTATGGCATGAATTTCCTACTGCACACATCAAGTGCATTATTTAGTGTATATGAGCATGCGAGCTCTTTCTACATACGTGCTCAGATCCTGATGCACGCTCCACTGCACTGCAGCCACAAAAGATATAAAGTTATTTATAATTATAAGCCTGTTTAAAGTCAATTGCGTCAAATATAACTAATTTCCAGATTATGCTGCTTGGCCAAATGAATCGTAAAATTCAATGTCCTAAAACGGAACACACAAAAATAGTTGACGAATGCTATATGCTACTAAATACAAAACCCAAAACAAGTAAAGTTGGCACGTTGTGTAAATGGTAAATAAAAACAGAATACAATGATTTGCAAATCCTTTTCAACTTATATTCAATTGAATAGACTGCAAAGACAAGATACTTAACGTTCGAACTGGAAAACGTTGTTATTTTTTGGCAAATATTAGCTCATTTGGAATTTGATGCCTGCAACAAGTTTCAAAAAAGCTGGCACAAGTGGCAAAGAAAGACTGAGAAAGTTGAGGAATGCTCATCAAACACTTATTTGGAACATCCCACAGGTGAAGAGGCTAATTGGGAACGGGTGGGTGCCATGATTGGGTATAAAAGCAGCTTCCATGAAATGCTCAGTCATTCACAAACAAGGATGGGGCGAGGGTCACCACTTTGTCAACAAATGTGTGAGCAAATTGTTTAAGAAAAACATTTCTCAACCAGCTATTGCAAGGAATTTAGGGATTTCACCATCTACGGTCCGTAATATCATCAAAAGGTTCAGAGAATCTGGAGAAATCACTGCACGTAAGCGATGATATTACGGACCTTGGATCCCTCAGACGGGACCGCATCAAAAAGCGACATCAGTGTGTAAAGGATATCACCACATGGGCTCAGGAACACTTCAGAAAACCACTGTCAGTAACATCGCTACGTCTGTAAGCACAAGTTAAAACTCTACTATGCAAAATTAGGTTAAGGCTGAAATCCAACATTGGATGCCCGTGACCTTTGATCTCTCAGGCGCTGCTGCATCAAAAACCAACACCAGTGTGTAAAGGATATCACCACATGGGCTCAGGAACACTTCAGAAAACCACTGTCAGTAACTACAGTTTTTTTTTTTTTTTTTTTTTTTATAAATTAAATCAACATAGAAAAAAACACACGATACACTTCCAACTAGTGCATCAACCCCAAAAAAAAACCTCCCTCCCCCATTCACACTCATACACACCCACTCACACAAAAGGGGTTGTTTCTTTCTGCTATCAATATTCTGGTTCCCACAACATGGACAACACTTCTGCAAGGGACACAACACAATCCCTGAAGCACACTTGATTGTTTGTGCTGCTGGTTCACTAACATTTTCATTTAATTACTATTTATTTATTTTTTTTCTCCCTTATGTAATTATTTTTATATTGTTTTACTTTCCCTTTTATCCAAGAAAATATTTATTTATCTTATCTATAAAAAAAAAAAAAAGGAAAGAAAGGACCTTATCTACAGTAACTACAGTTTGTCGCTACATCTGTAAGTGCAAGTTAAAACTCTACTATGCAAAGCTAAACCCATTTATCAACAACACCCAGAAATGTCGCCGGCTTCGCTGGGCCCGAGCTCATCTAAGATGGACTGATCAACCCTGATAATCAACCCTGATAAGGCACACCTGTGAAGTGAAAACCATTTCAGGTGACTACTTCTTGAAGCTCATCGAGAGAATGCCAAGAGTGTGCAAAAAAGTAATCAGGGCAAAGGGTGGCTATTTTGAAGAAACTAGAATATACAACATGTTTTCAGTTATTTCACCTTTGTTTTTGTTAAGTACATAACTCCACATGTGTTCATTCATAGTTTTGATGTCTTCAGTGACAATCTACAATGTAAATAGTCATGAAAACAAAGAAAACGCATTGAAATGAGAAGGTGTGTCCAAACTTTTGGCCTGTACTGTACATTAAAACCATAACCATTCTTTTGAGGCCATCTGTTTTGTGTTCTGGCTGCAACATGGCTGTGTTCCATTCGGCAGTCACATTGCCAGACGAGAAACTTCAGAAACTGAGATTTTTCCCCTTCGTGGTTACTTAGCTGTGAAAAACTGATACAGTCCAATTTAGTTAGCGCTCATATTTCACCATCCAGCGCTATAAATATTCTGTATGGAATTCTGCAACATGTACACCTGCCCCAGCATGCAGACCTTTTATGCATACCTACATTTCTACTCATAAATAATGAATACAGCCTCTTCATTATTTAGTAATAGCTTTTGTGCCGGTGCAAAGCAGGGGGGGAAAAACAGACTTAATTATACTCATATTTCAGAATTCTTTGAAAACTAATTTGAGTTTGGTATCTATGAATAAAAGATGATGCCTTTCCAACAGCGGTTGGTAATGTGGGAGCAAGCCCCTTAAATATTTACCAAACACGGACTTAGCTCGGGTCCACTTAACATGGCTTGTTAAGTGCCGGAGGACAAGCATACAAAAACACGTCGTTGCAAACACACACGTCACCCGAACACAACCTGCACAGCTGAAAGATGCATGAATATGATCAATGATTGACAAGTGATAAGGTACTAAGAATAGTGGACTAGTCGACGATTTGGTGGAGTCTCGTTTGACTATCAACCTTGCAGTCGAATCATCAACTCTGTGGGAGGGAGGCGAGTGAGGAATGAATGTAGGGACCTCCATTAGCTCTGTACACATGTGTTCCTGTGTACCTACTACTTCTACTAGGTACAACCCGGAGCCTGTTGATTAGATTGCGCACTGCTGCCACCTAGTTGAAGGCTTGTGTAATGTTGTAACATGAATACTAGAGTATGCTCAAATAATGAAAACATATATGTGTCATGTCTGTGTGATCATGTTTTGTTTTAGTCATGTTCGGTTTTGTTTTTGGACTTTTTGTGCACTTTTGTTTTGTTTTGTCACCATAGCAACCCATTAGTTTTCACCTGTTTCACGTTTTGAGTCACGCACCTGTTTTCGTTAATCATGTAGGTAGTATTTAAGTTCATTGTTTTCAGTTCGTCGTCCTGGCGAAATCGCGTATTCATACCCCTGTCACTCTCTGTCTACCTCTGCGCACTTCATGCCATGTCCAAGTAAGTTTTTTTTTTCTATTAATGCCACAGTTAGTGTTTTTGTTTAATTGTTCACAGTTTTTTGCCCACGTGCAAGTCTTTTTGTTTCGTTAGTCAAGTTTGTACATCCGCCGTGAGCGCGTTTTTTGTTCCTTTGAGTGTTATAAATAAATATGTATTCACCTTCACGCCATGACCAGTCCAGCTTTACTTGCATCTCGGGAAAACAAACACACCATAGTCCACGTCTTGACAATATGTATATGTATATATTAAAAAGGTCAAAAACATTTTTGTTGGCTACACTAAATGGGTCCAAGTGTGTGAAAGTGAGTGTGATTGTTGTCTGTCTGTTTTGGCCCTGTGACCTCCCGCGACCCCAAAAGGGACACACGGTAGTAAACTGATGGATGGACATGTGTTTTAAAAAGCTGGTTTCAACTAAATCAATGGAATAAATATATATATATATATTTTTTTAAATGCATTTTTAGGGCGATGTTGGGTTTATCCTGTAGGAGTCTTGTGTATGGGGGCCCAGAATTTGGTGCTACACACACGGCTAATGTTATTAGGTGAAGTTCATACAAATCAAGAGGTTGCCTACAGCTGTTAATGGCATTCAATGTTAATGCTGTTTACACAAAAGCTTAACGGCTTTATGTTTTGCATTTTGTTCCATTACTGTACTGGAAATGAAACGAACCGTGAACATGAATTGGGGATAATGATGTACTGTTACACCCCTGTGTGGTAGTGCATTGATATCATGCCAACAGAAAAATAATGCATTTAGTATGTATGTATGTGTGTGTATGTGTGTGTGTGCGTGTGTGTGATTGTTATGGCGTGACGCTGGCGTCTGCCCTGCTGTCACACTCCGACAGGCCTCTTTACGTATCCCTCATTACACACACACACACACACACACACACACACACACACACACACACACACACACACACACACACACACACACACACACACACACACACACACACACACACACACACACACACACACACACACACACTTTCTTGTATGTGTCACCTTCTTGAGACCTCCGAAAAATGCCTACCTCTTTAGAACCACCCTCTCTTAATATATAAAGATTTGTATTTACAACATTAATAATATATACATACTATGCAGATATAAAAAAGATAATCTTTCAGTTAATTTGTATTTTTTTGTTTGTAATTGGTTTTTAATATTCATTATTTACTTTAAGTTATTACAGTATGTCTCTACATACATATTTACGCATTTCAATTTCTTACACACACTTGTTATTACACGGGGGAGCACTTAACATTTTAACACCATCCATCCATTTTCTACTGCTTGTCCCTTTCGGGGTCGCGAGGGGTCGCTGGAGCCTATCTCAGCTGCATTCGGGCGGAAGGCGAGGTACACCCTGGACAAGTCGCCACCTCATCACAGAACATTTTAACACACACTTGTTATTTCATATTTTGACCAGAGGGGGCGCACTTTTAAAACCGACAAGTCAATTTGAAAAATCCCTCTTTTTTGGGACCACCCTAATTTTGATAGATTTCACCACCAGGGGTGCAAATGAGACATTCTCTATTAGATGCAATGGTTTTCCGTATTGGGACCATGATTTATGTCCTAACTTGTTCACACCTCCTCATATGGAAGGTACTTTTCCTTGTTGATGTTTCAAGAAGGGTGGAAATACAACACACACACACACACACACACACACACACACACACACACACACACACACACACACACACACACACACACACACTAGAGATGCGCGGATAGGCAATTATTTCATCCGCAACCGCATCAGAAAGTCGTCAACCATCCGCCATCCACCCGATGTAACATTTGATCAGAACCGCACCCGCCCGCCATCCGCCCGCACGTTGTTATATATCTAATATAGACGATGCAAGGCATTAGTGAGGTTATAAAGCTTTTGCCTGTTAAAGAAAGGAGACTGATCCAATGCAGCACAGACATTCGCGTGCCACGCTGTCACGACCCAGACGCACACCAGTGCGCAATCATATGGGAGCCGCGCTGAGCGCACCTCCAAGCGCGTCTCGCTGCCGGCGACGGCCGGGTATGGGCCCAACGCTCCAGCGCCATCCATTTTCAGGGCTAGTTGATTCGGCAGGTGGGTTGTTACACACTCCTTAGCGGGTTCCGACGTCCATGGCCACCGTCCTGCTGTCTATATCAACCAGGGTGAGCCCCACCCCTTTCGTGAGCGCACTGCGCGCGGAGTGACCCCTGTTACGCGCCCCCGGCAACAGGGGTGGCGGGCAGGTAAGCTGCGCGGGCGGAGCGCGCGGAGTGACCCCTGTTACGAGCCCCCGGCCACGTGGGTGGCGGGCAGGTAAGCTGCTTACCTGCTGCGCGTGACGCCGGCCGCGGCGAAGGCGGACAAGGCGGGGTGTCGGTGCGGTGAGCGCGGTGGTGAACCTGGACGTGCGTCGGGCCCTTCTCGCGGATCGCCTCAGCTACGGCTCCCGGTGGGGCGAGGCCCCTTCCCCCGGCGAGGCGTCGGGGGCCTTCTCCGCTGCGTAAAAGTGTCCATCTCTTTTCTTTTTTTTCTTCTGTTGTGGCATATGCAGCAGGTGCCTGCTCGTTTTTCGTATGTGGGTAACAACATTTAACTATGTATATATATTTCCGAATTGGTTTAACTGCCACCCGCCTGAATCTATTTAAAATCTAATTTTTTTTTATTTCAACCGCCCGACCCGACCCGACCCGCGGATAAAATCTAATTTTTTTAAATTTCATCCGCCCGATCCGCGGATAATCCGCGGTTGTGCCCGCAAACCGCGCATCTCTAACACACACACACATTCTTGTATTTGTTACCTTCTTGAGACTTCCGAAAAATGCCTACCTCTTTAGGACCACCCTTACTAGATATATAAAAATGTGTATTTACGACATTAATAATATATACATACTATGCAATTATAAAAAAGGTAAGCTTTTAGTTTTTGTTTTTTTAAATTTTTGTTTGTAATTGGTTTTTAATCTTCATTATTTACTTCACTTTATATACTATATACATATTTATTTATTTTTTATAATTAATTTTGGCCAAAGGGGGCGCATTTCAATTCCTTACACACACTTGTTATTACATATGTTGGCCAGAGGGGGAGAACTTCAAATTTGAACACACACTTGTTATTTCATATGTTGACCATCGGTCCTCATATGGAAGGTACTTTTCCTTGTTGATTCCTCAAGAAGGGTAGAAATACAAGAACACACCCAAAAATACATTCTTGTATTTGTTACCTTCTTGAGACCTTCAAAAAATGCCTACCTCTTTAGGACCATATAGATTTAGATATATAAAGATTTGTATTTACAACATTAATAATATATACATACTATGCAAATATAAAAAAGGTAAGCTTTTAGTAAAAAAAAAACGTTTGTGGAATTTTTCGTTTGTAATGGTTTTCCGTATTGGGACCATGATTTATGTTCTAACTTGTTCACCGGTCCTCATATGGAAGGTACTTTTCCTTGTTGATGTCTCAAGAAGGGTAGAAATACAAGAACACACACAAACACACACACACACACACACACACACACACACACATACCCACCCACACACACGCACCCCCACACACAATACTTATTGAACATTTAAATGTTAATTGGAGTTTGGTTGGGGAGAAAAAAGCAATTAGGGGCCTAAATGTTTCCTCCTTGTCCCTCAACAAGGAATCATTCATCTTGTGAAAATAAGTGTCATCCTCTTCCTTCTCATTAGACTCAAGGAGAACCTCAGCGATGAAAAGAGAAACGTGATAAAAGAGGATACGCGGAACATGCTGAAAAAGGATACAAGCAAAAAAAAAAAAAAAGGTTTGGTTTAGACGAAACCGACCAGTTTTCAATGACCTTGTCTTCAAAGCCCACAGCCTTCTTTCACATTTCCATACTGAATATTAAACCTGGGAAATAGCCGACACATACACACGTGCACACAAACACACGCACACTTCCAGCCAAATATGAGCTCTAACATGTATGCAGATGGACAGCCTGTCACTCAAAAAGCTCCCAAAAGGGTCTGGTGTGGGTAATTACCAGCCATGTCTTCCATGTTAGATTACATGTTGCTGTTGGCCATGAGCATCCCCCAGGAGCCACTTTGACAGCACACACACACACACACACACACACACACACACACACACACACACACACACACACACACACACACACACACACACACACACACACACACACACACACACACACACACACACACACACACACACACACACACACACACACACACACACACACACTTACTAGGTCTACTCACGGCCGACAGCTGATTTAACCTCAAGCTACACATGCAGTTAAACATAGCTACTTGACGACAACATATAAGGAACTAGATGGTGAATGCTGAAGTTGAACTGAAATACTGATAGAATGTAATATGAATGTAAGAATAGTTTGAATGTTTGGATGGTTTGAATGTTGAGGAGTTTGAATTTCCAGGAGAAACGGAATTTGGTTTGGAACATGGGAAAGTGTTAGATGGATGAGTGGAATGTGTTGATGTTGGAGTGGTTTGAATAAGTTGAAAAATGTGCGAATTGTGGAAGTTTAAAAAAAATGAATACTTCATTTTGAATGGGGACAATGTTCCCGAAAACTGGGAATTCTTAGAAATCCGGGAATTTTTTTAAATTGTTGGAGGCAATGACATTTAATAAAAATAAAGTACAAGGTAGACAATACATAATAATATAAATTAATATAATGCAAAAGGTAATGTACAGCATGTTCATTTTAAAGTTAAAGTGCCAATGATTGTCACACACACACTAGGTGTGGCGAAATGATTCGCTGCTTTTGACCCATCACCCTCGATCACCCCCTGGGAGGTGAGGGGAGCAGTGAGCAGCAGCGGTGGCCGCGCCCGGGAATCATTTTTGGTGATTTAACCTCCAATTCCAAGCCTTGATGCTGAGTGCAAAGAAGGGAGGTAATGGGTCCCATTTTTATAGTCTTTGGTATGACTCAGCCGGGGTTTGAACTCACGACCTACCGATCTCAGGGCGGACACTCTAACCACAAGGCAAGCATGATTGTCCAGTTTTGCCTGAATGTGGGAATGGTGGAATTTTGAACAACGTCCCATTGGTTTAGATGAGAATTTCCCCCAAAATTGGGAATTTCTGTAAAAGCGGGAATTTTTTTGAAAATGGTAAAAAAAACTTGAGTAGTCTGAATGAGTTGACATTGTTGGTGTTTAAGTTTTTCAAATTGGTCGAGAAATGTTGAAGTAGTAACATGTTGAATTGAGAAATGGTATTACGGAATTCCTGGAATTTGGGGAAAAAATGATTTTTTCCAGTTCAAAAAACAACTTAGTTTTTTGTCCTGATTAAAGAGGAATGTTTTGATGGTAGAACGATTGAAGTGTGTTGAAAAATGTGGGAGGAGGAGTCGCCGGAAAAAAGGGTGGAAATAGGGTTTTGGAAAACCAGGAATTCTGGAAAATCCTGGAATTTTTTTTAACTTGGAAAAAGGGTAGTTTGAATTTCCAGGATCAGTTGAATGTGTTGAAGGTAGAATGGTTTGAATCGGTTGAAAAATGTGGCAATGGCGGAAGTTTGATAAATGACCAATTCATTTTGAATGGGAAAAATGTCCCCGAAAACCTGGAATTCTGGGAGATCTGGGAATTTTTGGAATTTGTCAAGGCAAAGCCCGTGATTACAGAATAGGCTGAACAATTAGAAGTTGGAACGGTTTGTATCGGGTGAAAATATGGAAGGTAGAGCGCACCAAAACCTGGAGAAGAAGAAGAAGTTGAAGAAATAGATGAATTTTGGTGTAGAAAACCATGTGTGTGAATGTTTTGGAGCATTCACACAATGATGTGAACACATGCAGACCCATTGGTGCAGTACTTGAAAGGAACATTTTTCTACTTAAATATGTTCAATTGGGGAAAGCAATTCGCTTCAATGGCTCGCAAATCATCACAACTCTACTTTATCAATCAATCAATCAATGTTTACTTATATAGCCCTAAATCACGAGTGTCTCAAAGGGCTGCACAAGCCACAAGGACATCCTCGGCTCAGATCCCACATCAGGGCAAGGAAAAACTCAACCCAATGGGATGACAATGAGAAACCTTGGAGGGGACCACAGATGTGGGGACCGCCCCTCCCCCCGGGCGACCGGTGCAATGGACGTCGAGTGGATATAGCATAATATTGTGAGAGTCCAGTCTATAGTGGATCTAACATAATATTGTGAGAGTCCAGTCCATAGTGGATCTAACATAATAGTGTTAGAGTCCAGTCCATAGTGGATCTAACATAATAGTGTGAGAGTCCAGTCCATAGTGGATCTAACATAATAGTGTGAGAGTCCAGTCCATAGTGGATCTAGCATAATATTGTGAGAGTCCAGTCCATAGTGGATCTAACATAATAGTGTGAGAGTCCAGTCTATAGTGGATCTAACATAATATTGTGAGAGTCCAGTCTATAGTGGATCTAACATAATATTGTGAGAGTCCAGTCCATAGTGGATCTAACATAATAGTGTTAGAGTCCAGTCCATAGTGGATCTAACATAATAGTGTGAGAGTCCAGTCCATAGTGGATCTAACATAATAGTGTGAGAGTCCAGTCCATAGTGGATCTAGCATAATATTGTGAGAGTCCAGTCCATAGTGGATCTAACATAATAGTGTGAGAGTCCAGTCTATAGTGGATCTAACATAATAGTGTGAGAGTCCAGTCCATAGTGGATCTAACATAATAGTGTGAGAGTCCAGTCCATAGTGGATCTAGCATAATATTGTGAGAGTCCAGTCCATAGTGGATCTAACATAATAGTGTGAGAGTCCAGTCCATAGTGGATCTAACATAATATTGTGAGAGTCTAGTCCATAGTGGATCTAACATAATATTGTGAGAGTCCAGTCCATAGTGGATCTAACATCAGGGCAAGGAAAAACTCAACCCAATGGGATGACAATGAGAAACCTTGGAGGGGACCACAGATGTGGGGACCACCCCTCCCCCCGGGCGACCGGTGCAATGGATGTCGGGTGGATCTAGAATAATATTGTGAGAGTCTAGTCCATAGTGGATCTAACATAATATTGTGAGAGTCCAGTCCATAGTGGATCTAACATAATAGTGTGAGAGTCCAGTCCATAGTGGATCTAACATAATAGTGTGAGAGTCCAGTCCATAGTGGATCTAACATAATATTGTGAGAGTCCAGTCCATAGTGGATCTAACATAATAGTGTGAGAGTCCATAGTGGATCTAACATAATAGTGTGAGAGTCCAGTCCATAGTGGATCTAGCATAATATTGTGAGAGTCCAGTCCATAGTGGATCTAACATAATAGTGAGAAAGTCCAGTCCAGAGTGGATCTAGCTAAATATTGTGAGAGTCCAGTCCATAGTGGATCTAACATAATAGTGTGAGAGTCCCGTCCATAGTGGATCTAACATAATATTGTGAGAGTCCAGTCCATAGTGGATCTAACATAATAGTGAGAGTCCAGTCCATAGTGGATCTAACATAATAGTGTGAGAGTCCAGTCCATAGTGGATCTAGCATAATATTGTGAGAGTCCAGTCCATAGTGGATCTAACATAATAGTGAAAAAGTCCGGTCCAGAGTGGATCTAGCTAAATATTGTGAGAGTCCAGTCCATAGTGGATCTAACATAATAGTGTGAGAGTCCAGTCCATAGTGGATCTAACATAATAGTGAGAGTCCAGTCCACAGTCGGGCCAGCAGGAGATCATCTTGGGCTTGAACTTTAATGTTCATTATCATATCCCAGAACTCAAAATGATCATTTACATGTATTTGGATTGAATTTCCTGAAAACAAAACACAACCAAACTGCTTGATTTATTGTTGAATGTTGTGGACCAGCTGTGGTTGTGGCACCAAAACCAAACAAAGGAGAAATCTTGGCAGTGTGAGAGCTGACATCCCAGTCAGGTCGTTTCATTCACATTTTCCATTCTAAACTGAACTTGTGTCAAAACCGCAGGAATCGTATTCCCAATTAGACAATGGTTGGCCAAAAATCTCATTTATGCAAGTGATTTATTCCTTTAAGCCAGAGCTGGGAACATATTTTGACTCGGGGGCCACATTGAGAGAAAACATGTGTCTGGGGGGCCAATGTGTATGTGTGCATAATTATACATACACATTTAGCTGTAAAAATCTGCTGTACAGTATGTTTGTTTGGGTCCCTTTTTTTCAGGAACACTAATACCAAAAGTCACAATGTCCGATAGAGTTCTAAAAACAGATCACCTCAAAAAAACGGAATGGAATTTTGCAGTTTATTACTGAATGGGACACCCAAAATGTACATGAAAATAAAGAAAGTGGGATTTACAATATTAACTATGAACAATAAAACACTGAATATTAACAACATACTCTTTTACTTCTGAGACCAACTCCTCGATAGTTGTGTATCTTTTACAATCAAGCAAAACACAACACAAATGTAACAAAAACAGCAAAATATGAATGCAAAGTGTAATGAAACACCTATAATATGATATATTCGCACATAAAAATCTGCTGCCGCATCTGTTTCTGACACACGCTTTTCGGGCTGGCTGCTCTGAAAACAAACCCCGCCCACTCGTATAACACTCAAAAAATTAAGTACCAATGATTGTCACACACACACTAGATGTGGCAAAATTATTCTCTGCATTTGACCCATCACCCTTGTTCACCCCCTGGGAGGTGAGGGGAGCAGTGAGCAGCAGCGGTGGCCACGCCCGGGAATCATTTTTCGTGATTTAACCCCCAATTCCAACCCTTGATGCTGAGTGCCAAGCAGGGAGGTAATGGGTCCCATTTTTTATAGTCTTTGGTATGACTCGGCCGGGGTTTCAACTCACAACCTACCCATCTCAGGGCGGACACTCTAACCACTAGGCCAGTGGTTCTCAAATGAGGGTACGCGTACCCCTGGGGGTACTTGAAGGTATGCCAAGGGGTACGTGAGATTTTTTTTTAATATTCTAAAAATAGCAACAATTCAAAAATCCTTTATTAATATAAATAAAAACCTATCTTTTTTTTCCAAATAGTTCAAGAAAGACCACTACAAATGAGCAATATTTGGCACTGTTATACAATTTAATAAATCAGAAACTGATGACATAGTGCTGTATTTTACTTATTTATCTCTTTTTTTCAACCAAAAATGCTTTGCTCTGATTAGGGGGTAGTTGAATTAAAAACAATTTCACAGGGGGTACATCACTGAAAAAAGGTTGAGAACCACTGCACTAGACCACTGAGCACAGATTTCAACCATTGAAGTACTTTCTATAGTTCAAGACTTACAGTCATTTTAAAACAGCACTGCACATTAGAATGGTGGCGACAGTTTTGACGTTAAAGAGCTAAAAAAAATTATGTAGAACGTCCGGCGGGCCGGATTGAAAATCTGGTCGTATTTTGCCCAGGTCTGTTTTAAGCAGTAGTTTTGACTCACAAGCTTATATAATTCATTGTGTGAATGCTGGAAAGCAAGCAGTACTGTATTCAAATTATTATTCCATCCATCCATCTTCTTTTGCTTATCCAAGGTTGGGTAGCGGGGGCAGCAGCCTAAGCAGGGAAGCCCAGACTTCCCTCTCCCCAGCCACTTCGTCCAGCTCCTCCCGGGGGATCCCGAGGCGTTCCCAAGCCAGCCGGGAGACATAATCTTCCCAACGTGTCCTGGGTCTTCCCCGGGGCCTCCTACCGGTCGGACGTGCCCTAAACACCTCCCTAGGGAGGCGTTCGGGTGGCATCCTGACCAGATGCCCGAACCACCTCATCTGGCTCCTCTCCATGTGGAGGAGCAGGGGCTTTACTTTGAGCTTTACAGAGCTTCTCACCTTATCTTTAAGGGAGAGACCCGCCACCCGGCGGAGAAAACTCATTTTGGACGCCTGTACCCGTGATCTTGTCCTTTCGGTCATAACCCACAGCTCATGACCATAGGTGAGGATGGGAACGTAGATCGACCGGTAAATTGAGAGCTTTGCCTTGCGGCTCAGCTCCTTCTTCACCACAACGGATCGGTACAGCGTCCGCATTACTGAAGACTCCGCACCGCCTGTCGATCTCATGATCCACTCTTCCCTCACTCGTGAACAAGACTTAGAGGTACTTGAACCTTTTATTTCATACTATATATTATTATTTTTCTACATTTTTCATCCGATTTTAGCCAATCCACTTTTAAAATGTTCGACTAATTCATGGTAAGCGTGCTAACATTTTTTATTTTCCAAAAATTCCACATTTTTATGAAAATGTTCCCCATTCGAAGTGAACGCTAACGTTAAGTCAATAACTAGCATGCTAACATTAGCATATTAGCATGCCAATATTAGCATGCTTTATTTTATTTATTTTTTTTAGCATATTTTTGATGTTTAAGCCTCAGAGTCATATATTCTGGTGCTTGAAGCATGCCAACTGTCAGCAAGCTGATGTTTCATGCTAGCTTGTGTAGTTCATTTTGCAGGTGTACATGTAAAAGTTGCTTTTTTTTTTTTAGCTGGCGCAATATGGCTAGCGCGCTACCTTTTAGTATTTTAGCTCAGCTTCAGCTTTTCAGCATTCAAACGCAATTTTTTAAAATCAAAATTGCTTTTTCTAGTTGTGCATGTGTCAGGCTCAAACACTGATGACATCTATTAAACAGACAAGAAGCAAGGAATCATGCAGAGTTAAATTTAGCTCAATGAGGAGAGACGTATTGGGCTGTACACTCAGTTACAGTTACCATGAATTGATTACGTGGACCCCGACTTAAACAAGTTGAAAAACTTATTCGGTGTTACCATTTAGTGGTCAATTGTACGGAATATGTACTGAACCGTGCAATCTACTAATAAAAGTTTCAATCAATCAATCAACAAAGTTCCAACCTACGGTCTAAGGCACAGCCCACGTGCTCCACTATTTATTCGAGAGGTTTCTGGCTACATCACAGAGGCTGCTTCTGAAGGAAGGGGGGTAGTTTCAGCAGCCCCAGTTAGACACAATATATGATTATTCAGAAATGGAAATGTGCTGACACTCGTGATATCGCCCTGTCTCTGCTTTGTCTGCGTCAAGGTACTCGATGTTCGCCCTTGGCAGTCAGCAGGCCGGGTCTGGACACAAACACTGATACGAGACGACAATCCAAGATTTCAAGTTGTCCCTTTGCACAGATAGAAAAGTACAACTTCAGCACAATTGATAATAACTATAGCAACGGCCTTTAAGCATAAGAGTTGTGTGGTAACTTATACATAATTATTCTAACAGCATGTGCTATATTTTTTTGTGTATAGACAGTCAAATATATTGTATAATTAATTTGTGTACAGGTTGTCCTCATGTCACGATATTACGTGTTATGTCATTCCTTGTTACACCTATATACTGTAACTGTGCTGCTCAAATAAAAATTAAACTTATTTTCATTTAAAAGAGAAAACAGCCAAAACGCGGGTAAAAAATACATATTTTAGTGTAAACAATGAACAAAATTGCAGGTATAAAAACAAAACAACACCAAGTCTACCAAGCCTCCTCAAAAAGAAAACAGTATTTTGGGATGATGATTAGTTGGCAGGATAACATATTACCGTATTATCCGCACTATAAGCCGCACCTAAAAACCACAAATTTTCTCAAAAGCTGGCAGTGCGGCTTATAACCCGGTGCGCCTTATATATGGATTAATATTAATATTCATTTTCATAAAGTTTAGGTCTCGCAACTACGGTAAACAGCCGCCATCTTTTTTCCTCGTAGAAGAGGAAGCGCTTCTTCTTCTACGGTAAGCAACCGCCAAGGTAAGCACCCGCCCCCATAGAAGAGGAAGCGCTTCTTCTTCTACTGTAAGCAACCTCCAAGGTAAGCACCCGCCCCCGTAGAAGAAGAAGCGCGCGGATATTACGTTTCATTTCATTTGTGTGTTTACATCTGTAAAGACCACAAAATGGCTCCTATTAAGAGACACGCGTACAACGCAGAATTCAAACTCAAGGCAATAAGTCACGCAGTAGAACACGGAAATAGAGCAGCAGCGACAGAATTGAACATAAATGAATCAATGGTGCGTAGGTAGAGGAAGCAACAAGATGACCTGTGCCACTAAGACAGGGAGACAGCGCCGGACGACATACGCTAACATCTGCCAGTGGATTGTAAATGCCTGGGCGGATATATCGGTCTCAACTGTGGTCCGAGCTTTCCGGAAGGCAGGATTCACGGAACTGCTGGAAAACAACAGCAACATTGACTCTGATGACTTCGACGAGACGGAGCCGGCCATTTTGGATGCCGTTTTCGCCCAACTTTTTAATTCAGACACTGAAGAAGAATTCGAGGGATTTATGGATGAGGAATAACTTCAGAAAGTGGGCTTTAAATGTTTATTTTGTGTGTTGTGTGACATTAACGTTCGAGCAACGTTGAGTTATTGATGTTGCTATTGCACTGCACTAATTTGAGTGTTACTATTTTTGTGATTGCACATTTGCACATTACATTTTGGGGGTGAACAGAGTTGTTAGAACGCTGGTTTGTAATATATTATTAAAGTTTGACTGACCTATCTGACTGTTTTTTTTGACATTCCTTTTAGCGCAGCGTAGGCGCGGCTAATAACCTGGGGCGGCTTATAGGTGAACAAAGTTTTGAAATATGCCATTCATTGAAGGTGCGGCTAATAACCCGGGGCGGCTTATAGTGCGGAAAATACGGTAGTAAGAAATTATAATAAAAAATATATTTGGTATATTGATTAAAGGGGAACATTATCACAATTTCAGAATTGTTAAAATCATTAAAAATCAGTTCCCAGTGGCTTATTATATTTTTCAAAGTTTTTTTCAAAATTTTACCCATCACGCAATATCCCTAAAAAAAGCTTCAAAGTGCCTGATTTTAACCACCCGTCCATTTTCCTGTGACGTCACATAGTGAAGCCAACACAAACAAACATGGCGGAAAGAACAGCAAGCTATAGCGACATTAGCTCGGATTCAGACTCGGATTTCAGCGGTTTAAGCGATTCAACAGATTACGAATGTATTGAAACAAATGGTTGTAGTGTGGAGGCAGGTAGCGAAAACGAAATTGAAGAAGAAACAAGCTATTGAGCCATATCGGTTTGAACCGTATGCAAGCGAAAACGACGAAAACGACACGACAGCCAGCGACACGGGAGAAAGCGAGGACGAATTCGGCGATCGCCTTCTAACCAATGATTGGTATGTGTTTGATTGGCATTAAAGGAAACTAACAACTATGAACTAGGTTAACAGCATATGAAATACATTTGGCAACAACATGCACTTTGAGAGTGCAGACAGCCCAATTTTCATCAATTAATATATTCTGTAGACATACCCTCATGTCAGCAGGCCAGGGAAGCTAGGTTCGATATTCTTCTCTTGATCATCTTCGGGACGGTGTGAGCCTAGACATCCAGGGGGGTTTAGCTCGCTCGTCTGCGGGAACAAACTGCCGCCATTGCTTGCCGTGCTACCGAGGTCCTTTGTCCCTGAATTGCTCACACACTCCGGCAGATTCAATGGGGGTCTGGCGGCAGATTTCTTTGACTTTATCGTTGGAAATGCATCGGCTTTGAGTGTCGCAGGATATCCACACATTCTTGCCATCTCTGTCGTAGCATAGCTTTCGTCGGTAAAGTGTGCGGAACAAACGTCCAATTTCTTGCCACTTTCGCATCTTTGGGCCACTGGTGCAACTTGAATCCGTCCCTGTTCGTGTTGTTACACCCTACGACAACACACCGACGAGGCATGATGTCTCCAAGGTACGGAAAACAGTCGAAAAAACGGAAAATAACAGCTGATTTGACTCGGTGTTTGAGAAAATGGCGGATTGCTTCCTGATGTGACGTCACGTTATGACGTCATCGCTCCGAGAGCGAATATTAGAAAGGTGTTTAATTCGCCAAAATTCACCCATTTAGAGTTCGGAAATCGGTTAAAAAAATATATGGTCTTTTTTCTGCAACATCAAGGTATATATTGACGCTTACATAGGTCTGGTGATAATGTTCCCCTTTAATCTATCGTGTTGGTTTTAGTGTCTTTAATTCAGTGTTTTTCAACCACTGTCCCACGGCACACCACTTCACCTAATTGGTCCAAAAAATATTTTTGGCAAATCAATAATTATGTTCTGCAAATAATGTGCCGTTGTCAAGTGTCTGTGCCGTATAGTGCTTGGCAGGGTAACCATGTGTCTGTGCCGTATAGTGCTTGGCAGGGTAACCATGTAGTACTCCATATCAGTAGGTGGCAGCAGGAGGTTCATTGCTTTGTAGAAGTCGGAACGCATTGAGGATGGTTTGTCGTGACCCCAATATGCAGAGCACAGCGGGAGACGGCGTGCAGGTAAAAAGATATGTAACGCTTAAACCAAAAATGAACAAAACGGAAAGGAAAAGGCAATGAAGCATAGGGATGGCTATGCAAAACGAAAGTAAAACTGAACTGGCTACAAAGTAAACTAAAACAGAATGCTGGACAACAGCAAAGACTTACAGTGTGTGGAACAGAGATGGCGTCCACAAAGTACATCGGTACATGACATGACAATCAACAATGTCCCCACAAAAAAGGAAAGCGTCCGCACAACTGAAATAGTCCTGTTTGCCAATAGAAAGCAGGTCAGGAAATAGCACTCAAAGGAAGACGTGAAGCTGCTACAGGAAAACACCAACAAAACAGGAAGGGCCACCAAAATAACCGCGCAAGACATAAACTAAAGCACTACACACAGAAAAACAACAACAAACTCAAAAAAAGGCATGACAATCTGGTGGAGTTTCATTTTTTAACGTTTTCTGCTGGTGGTGTGCCTCCGTGTTTTCTTTATTAAAAATATGTGCCTTGGCACAAAAAAGGTTGAAAAACACTGCTTTAATTTACAATAACTTCAATTCTTCTGCATGCGGCCTTCACTGGAAAACCCGCCTAGCATATTTGTCTTGCTGAGATTGATGTTTTTGTAGTGCAACACGGTCATGATGATCGGACATTCTTGAGCAGGTGCAAATGACCTCCTGGAACAACATTCAGCCCTTCCTCTGCGCCATTAAATTACTAGAAAAAAGCCCTCGGAGGGCATGTCAATTTAATGAAGCTCAACAGAGCAGCATTTGGAAGTTACTTGGCCCATTACCTGCTTGTTAACACGGGTCATATAGAGTTATGAGAACTTCCTCGTCAGAGCAATAACTGTGGAGATTAGGTGAGGTGGAAGTAAATAGTACAAACAATGCCGACATTCGGCTCTGTCAAATCCTCACTTGGCTTGGCAGACAGCGTAGAAATAGGGGAAGAGTAAAGAAGACTTCCCGCGGTGTCAACAGCAACGTTACGTCTTCCATTGATCCTGTCACTCCAGAACAGGCAACACAAAATGGATCATTCCACACCAAATTCATGCGGAGACGACTCCACTCCCCTGCGGCATGCTTGACTTTGCTGCATTTCAAATCAAGTGGCTTTCCTTTTTCCTTCTCCATGCTCTATTTCATCTGGAATTCATAGTTCCCAGCAGGTGGGACGGCCCCCCCCTGACGAGACCGTTGATGTTGCTTCAGCATGGAGGAGACGTGGGACAGTTTGTGGCGCATTAAACTGAGATGCAATATGCATGTCGACCTAACCGTGTCTCGGGTGCATACAGTATGTACGATTACTGGGGTCACGGATCGTCCAGTGCATCTCCTCATCCGTGGCTCACTAGTGCAATAACAACGCCGGACATGTGTCCCGTGAAAACTCTCTAATAACTAAAGTTCCTTGGGTGAATAATGTAAACTCACTACACCGGTATGTTTTAGCACTTTCATGGCGAGTTTACTGACAGATATAAGTAAGAACTTTACACTACTTAATATTAGAAATGGCAACAGCTGAGGATGAATGTCCCATAACAAGAAGATAGAGAAAAAGAAGACCGTATCGACTACGAGGTCAGCACGGACTACAAAGGCGGAAATTTTCAGGACTTATGCAGGTCCCAAATACAGATCAGCAGCTACCAGAAGGTAAAGAAAGTTGCTTTTGCATAATATTGCGAAACAAAACGCCAGATAATATGTCTTACCTTATACACACACCATAATAATACTCGTATGTTGAGGCACAGTACAATCCGTCAAGCGGTGCAGCTTCGTAGCATACCAAAGTCGTATTAAAACATGTTGATAGATTTTTGAGCGCCGTGTGTAATTTTCTATATTTTCCAATGGAACATATAAAATTTTTGTGTTGTTTATTTAAAGTCATATTGCAGTCTACACATATCTTTTATGTGTGACTGCCATCTACTGGTCACACTTATCATTTCACCATGTACCAAAAAAAAATAGCTTTGAGGTCAGTAAGCACAACCAAAATTATTCCGTACATTAGGCACACCGGGTTATAAGGCGCACTGTCGAGTTTTGAGAAAATTAAAGTATTTGAAGTGCGCCTTATAGTCCAGAAAATACGAGATATATATATATATATATATATATATATATATATATATATATATTTATTTATTTTACGGCTGCAACAACTAATCGATTAAATCGATTAAAATGGATTATAAAAATAGTTGGCGATTAATTTAGTCATCGATTTGTTGGATCTATGCTATGCGCACGCGCAGAGGCAATTTTTTTTAATATATATTTTTTTTAATTTGTATTTAAAAAAATTTTTTTTTATAAACCTTTATTTATAAACTGCAACATGTACAAACAGCTGAGAAACAATGATCAAAATAAGTATGGTGCCAGTATGCTGTTTTTTTTCCAATAAAATACTGGAAAGGATAGAAATGTAGTTTGTCTCTTTTATCCGATTATTAATCGATTAATCGAAGTAATAATCGACAGATTAATCGATTATCAAATTAATCGTTAGCTGCAGCCCTAATATATATATATATATATATATATATATATATATATATATATATATATATATATATATATATATATATAACTTAACCTTTAGTGCTTTCTTCAACTCATGTGTTACTATTTTTTTCATTGAAAGCTTAAATCTCAAGATTAACTTCAGGTCTATGTCAATATAAAGTTGTTTTTTCTTCTATGTTTCATGTCGTTTTTTGTCAAAACTCCGTTTTTGTTGGCAAAAACATAATATGCAATATTTTCCCCACAAAAAATATTTTCAAGTGGAATATTTGATGTGAAGTGATTGGAGCCTCAAACAGGTCACACATAGGTTTCTAAAACAACTTTAAATGCATTAATACGTTTTTATAATTATTTTCATGGGCTCCAGCACCCCCGCGACCCCGAGTGGGACAAGCGGTAGAAAATGGATGGATGGGTGGATGTTTTGATTGTTTAATGCCATTTTTGTCAAATAAAATGTTTTTTTAATGGCAAACACACAAAATATGCAATATTGTTCCCAGGAAATATTTCAAAGTGGAATATTTTAAGTGAAGTAATTGGAGCCTTGAATAGGTCAATAAACCATAACAACATTGATTCTTTTTTTTCATAAATGACAGTAAAAAAAAAAAAAAATCTGCATTGCAGCTTTGTGTTATTAGAGTCAACATTGTAACTTTTTCTCATAACATTTGACCTGTTTGCTATTTAATGTTTTTTAAGTATTTGTAAAATGTGCTGTGGGTCATTAAAACATTAGCTGCGGGCCACAAATAGCCCCCCGGGTCACACTTTGGACACCCCTGCTCTAAATTGTCCAGAAGTGCGAATGGTAGTTTGTCTACATGTGCTTTGTTGCCCAAGTCAGCTGGAATAGGCTCCAGCTCCCTCATGACCCTAAAAGAGGACAATATAGGAGATTGATGGATGTCAGATTTGAACATGTTTATTGATCCTTAAAGTCCCAATTACCTTCAATCATCTTTACTGGAAAATGTCTCTAGTGGATTTTTCACATGGCCTCAAGCCAGGAGCTTAAATGTAAAGGGTCAGTCATTGACTATCCATTTTCTACCGCTTGTCCCTCAGTGATTTTTTAATCATGTGATCGGGAATACATAGGAAATCAATGGCAAAGACTATCTACGACAGAAATGAGGTTCCAGATCGGACATCTGTCAGCCCAAATGTCTGAACTCTGACCTTTGACCTCGGAAAAAATCAGTAGTTGTTCATTATCAGTCAAGGACATGTGGGTGATGGATAGCGGCATTAAATCGAAAGGCCAAACAAAATACAATTATTGATCATTTTAAAGCTGGATTAAAGTATAAATAACTACAAATGTGCGCTATATTCGTTAACCGTGTTATAAAAAAGATCAATTAGACTGATACATAATGTTGGATATAGAGAACATACACACCCTTTATTTATTGAGTCAAAACTATTAAAGTTCAATGATTTGGTAAAATTGCAAACAGCTAAAATGATGCACAAAGCAAACTATAACCTGCTACCAAAGAATGTACAACAATTCTTCTCAACTAAAGAGGAGAAATATAACCTGAGAGGAAAATCTAATTGAAAACATGTGTATGCACGTACAACACTTAGAAGTTAAACATTGTACTGATATGACCCAGTTTAAGAGTTGTTCAAATTAATAGAGCTTACAAAGTACAAAGAAGAAGAATTATGAGAAATACTTTCAACCTTATTAAAAATAAGATATTCATCTCAGTATGTTAATAATGACTGACTTAATTAATTACATATTACAAACTGTTGTATTACTTATTCACAGATGTCATTTTACTATAAAAAGGTCAGTAAATGAATGTATATATTTGTAAACGCTCTGAAGTGGGAAAGGGGTAGGATTAAATAAGCTTTGCTTCTTCCTACTCCTTTTCGGACATGATGTAAAGAGAAATTATATGAAATTGTGTGATGTATTATGCTGTAAGTGTGTTCATGTTCGAAATAAACTAAAATAAAGAAAGAAAGAAAGAAAGAATATTGAGATAATTATATGCCTTTTTTTCCCGTGAGAGACACACGCACACGCACACACACACACACACACACACACACACACACACGCACACACACACACACACACACCCACACACACACACACACAAGCACACACAAAGTTGTGAACGCCTGCACAATAGAGCACAATAAAAGTAAAGAAAGGAGACACACACGAGAAAGTCTTAGCATTCAATTAACCATTCAGCAGTCAGATCCATTATAATGCCGTGTGGTCTGTTCAATGCCTGCACAACAAAATGAGGTCCACGGCTGCCAAGGACACACACATTAATTTAAATACATGTATTAGTGTATAACTACAATCAGGTCAAACAAATGTTCGGTTGACTTTGTGTATGAATCTAATGAATGCTCCCAGTTCCTCTCCTCCAAGGCCTCCTCTTCCCTTCCAGAGGAAATTTACAGCCTGGGAGAAAATGAGTTCTTCTGGATGTCCACGTCACTGCACTCCATCATGCTCCTCACAATGATGTGTTACCACCAACCCTCCCACAATATCGGCCATAAAACTGTTCCGCAGCCGCATTTTCATGCAGTGACAGAGCGGCTTTTGGCCCTGTGAAGGGCATAGGGTGTCTGTGGCTTTAATTCAAACACTCACGGACACTGCGCGGACACTCAATCAAAGCTGGAATGCCGCGGGCAAGGGCAGGACATGATCAAGTGTAATTTGTGTTCCACCCAGAGGACCATTTTTTATAATGTGAGCTTGTTCTCATCTCAGGTTGTCAAACGGCCATGCTTTGTCATGGCCTGAGTGTCTGAACAGAAGCATACTTCTACCGACAGATGCACTTAAAGGTCCCCTATGTTGGAAAGTTGGCTTTATTCATGACTTTATAAAGTGTGATGTCTCACTAAAATGTGAGCAAAATTTAAGACTGTCTGTCACTGAGGATTTTCATAGTCAAATCTGATTATTTCGATTTTGCCCATCGTCAACGATCAGTCTGTCAATTTCTTTTTAAAGAGTAATAAATGATAAGCAGTACTCTACTGATAGTTTAATGTTTTCATGACGTCATAAAAGAAAAACCTCCTTCAAGCATCAGTGCGGCGAAGACACAACAAACTCCCTTCTTGTCTCTCATGGACACACACCTGTTGTTGTCATACTTTCCAACCTTGAGACCTCCGATTTCGGGAGGTGGGGTGTGGGGGCGTGGTCGGGGGTGGGGCAGGGCGTGGTTGGGGGCGTGGTTAAGAGGGGAGGAGTATATTGACAGCTAGAATTCACCAAGTCAAGTATTTCATATATATATATATATATATATATATATATATATATACATATATATATATATATATATATCCTGAAAATATGCAAACAAAACTGTGTTTAGATCATTGATACTTCAAACTTGCATAAATAAATATTAAGGAATATAACATAACTTGGCTTCTGAGAGTTTCAAAAATGTAATGAATAAAATGCTAAAGTTGTTGATAAACAAGCAATTATTTTAATAATTAAATATGGTCATTTTAAATGAATTATGATAATTTAAAATCAATTATTTCAAATATGTTTATTTTAATGTATAATTCTATGGCTGGATGTTATAAGGCGTCACAAAAAAATACAAATAAAAATACAATTCATTTTGATGTTTTTAGCAAAATATAGTAAAAATGTATTTATTTATTTATTTATTTTTTAATTAATAAATATATTTATTTTTAGGTAAAATAAACATAATAATACAATTTATCTCTAGTCTGGATGATTTAGTTCTTGTCACCCTGTTGTCCTCCCGTCATGAAAAAAGGCTGTCCTCACTCAGGTCTGCATGGAGCTGGAGGGGGCGTGGCTTCCAGCTCCGGCTGAAAATCGGTAGATTTTCGGGAGAATATTTGTCCCGGGTGGTTTTCGGGAGAGGCGCTGAATTTCGGGAGTCTCCCGGAAAATTCGGGAGGGTTGGCAAGTATGGTTGTTGTTGACTTTGGACTGACTGGCGGCTGCAAGAACACCAAGGCCGCGGAACAGAGACACGCTGCAGGCTTACACACACCATCCACAAAAAATATACGCCACACACACACGCACACACACACACACACACACACACACACACACACACACACACATATCCCGCTTCCCATCCAACGCCCTTGACGCGAATTCCTTAGGGGTGCTGGACGGCTGGGCAGAGCTTGAAGAGCTGCAGCCCGCCACCGTAGCCCCCACTCCCTCCCCTCTGTTGCAAGTCTCCAGTTGTATGTTTCAATATGTATATGTGCTTTGCTATGGAGTTTTTTTTCCCACTCCAGACTGGGCCCCCTTAGGAGCCCAGTCTAGATTGATAGATTTTTTACTCATCCTCCCCCAGCGTTGACCTTTTTCCCATATTTTACGGGGCGCCCTGTGCCACTGTTTGTTTGTCTAATCTTGAACAGGTTTGTGCTGAAAACAAAGTTTCGTTGTACTTGTGCAATGACAATAAAGACCATACCATCTACCATACCATACCATCTGACCCGACCTAGTTAGATGAGCTTGCTCATATATAGGTCCACCAGAAAACAGCTTTGGAAAACAATCAGGCTTTGCTACACATTTCTGCCAGGTATCCATCAGTCATGTCCTCCTAAACTTCTTTTTTTCAAGAGACAAAAAGAAGTTGATATGACTGACTGCAAATACTTTGTGTAAGATATCACTTGTACCTGGCATGTGGTAGATCATCCTCTTGTGACAATTAGATTGTTGGTCATAGCAGTGGTTTGTATAGACTGCCTACTACAGGAGTCAGTCAAAGTAACAACACTATAGAAGGTAATTTTACATTTAACGCTAATTCTAGGACTGTCAAAGTTAACGCGATAACGAGTTAAAGAAAGTTTCCTTTAACTGCACTACTTTTTTTTATTGTGCGTCCTGTGTGAGCCTAAGTCCATACCGTTCCGGCTGAGGTTTAGTCACATCAAGGAATAGAGAGCATAAATGGACAAACAAAAAGTCACATTTAATGGCAAGTTTAGTTCGGAAGCCCTGGCAGGTTGCTCTCTCCACAAGACCAAAGTTATTTCCATCCACATCGTTAAGTGTTATCCACATCGTTAAGTGTTATCCACATCGTTAAGTGTTATCATGTGAGTTCCTAGCGGTTAGCAACAGCATTGTTGCCAAGTCCACGAATTACAAGTAACTTTTTTTCTAAAGTCGCTTATAAAGTTCATTGAGTTGCGTTTTTTTGGGGCTTGCCTTTTTATGCCCACAATAAAGCAAAACCCAAAACCAGCTAAGTTGGCACATGTGGTCTGACGAGTCCACTTTTCAAATTGTTTTTGGAAACTGTGGACATTGTGTCCTCCGGAACAAAGAGGAAAAGCACCATCCGGACTGTTATAGGCACAAAGTTCAAAAAGCCAGCATCTGTGATGGTATGGGGGTGTATTAGTGCCCAAGGCATGGGTAACTTACACATCTGTAAAGGCACCATTAATGAAAGATACATACAGGTTTTGGAGCAACATATGTTACAATCCTAGCAACGTCTTTTTCATGGACGCCCCTGCTTATATCAACAAGACAATGCCAAGCCACATTCTGCACGTGTTACAACAGCGTGGCCAATACCAGGCATGTGATTTGACCACAATGAAAAAGACTGAAAAAATTTCCGGGGGTCTGGGGGACGAAGGCCCCCAGCCAGGTCCAGGCTCCTGGTTTTTCACCAATTTAACATGCTAAAATTAACAAAGACAGCACCATTTGAAGAAAATATTTTAGTGTTTAAAGACATGAAAACATCATTAATAGAACATACATAACCCAATTATCCTAATGAATCACTGTATATGGTTCAGTCCCAACAGTATTTAGTCACTAATATTTACATCTTGTGTTCATTTCACATCCACAGGTGTCACATTGATCAGTGTTATTATCTACAGTTTACTTACAGTATTACCACATTACTTCAGTTCACTTCACACATTAGCTTTCTCGGAGAGCTCTAACATGAGCTTTCCTTGCAAATTTCTGAGCAGCCTCCATTTTCCTTTTGGTCTCTGCTTTTGTAGCTTCTTTTTTGGATTTCACTGCCAACTTCTGCCTCTTGGACTCTCTCTCCACTTCCATCTGCTCTAGATCATACTTCCAAAGCCTTGAAACCTCATGATCCATAGTCAATATTATCATGACACCACGTGCACAAAACCTTTCCGGGACGATCGATTTTCCGAATAAAATCACCGAACAAAGTCATAACTTCCTTCTTCCCAACAGTATCAGTGATTTCCCTTTCCATCCAGTCCCATCGAAACTTATTTTTGACATGTTTATCAATTTCTTTTACTCGTAAAGCGTCCTTTCTCTCGAGAACCGACATCGTTTACATATGGAAAATGGCGGTAATAACCATTATGAATGATGACGTTATTAACGTCATCATTCATAACAGATGTCCTGATTGGTCACAAGGAACATATCGACCAATCAACTACGGCGTAATATAAACTACGTCTCGAATCTTGATTTAGGGTCGGAAAAAAAAACCGAAAAACGGGAGATAATTTTTTCCCCCCCCGAGATTAAAAAAGACTGAATTCCGACTTTAGACGGAAAAATCACATGCCTGAATACATGCCAAATAAATAGGTACACTTAGAACTCTTAAGTAGACCTGGCAGTATACTAAAACTATAAACATTGTTTATTCACTCCAGACCTCTAAGCGGAGCTCCACCTGCTAGAAATGGTTGATGTCAAAAAGAAGAAAAAAAAGATTCAAAAATCTAAAACGCAATGACAATTTTAAATAAATACCCTTACATGGCTATCCAATCTTTGCCTACCCTTGGCATTTGCAACCACTGTATCATAAAGATGCAATTAAAAAGCTGTGTCATATACCACCAGCCTCATTTTCTTTTATCAAGTAACCCTAACCATTTCTTTCTTTAAATGTCAGACTTTTGTTGGAATTTATGACATGCCTACCAAGGTTGGGTCATGCTTTCTGCCTGTTGTTGAATTCCTCCCAAGAGACACATCAATGACCACCAGGGACTTGGTGTTAGACGCCATCAATTAACTGGTGAAGTTGGAGAGCTATTGACCGGAACTGAGTGTGTGTGTGTGTGTGTGTGTGTGTGTGTGTGTGTGTGTGTGTGTGTGTGTGTGTGTGTGTGTGTGTGTGTGTGTCGGCCATCAGCACTGACACACTGCTGCAAACAAACACACAATAGCTGGAAGTGCACCCTCCTCATGAGCTGACACATGCTCAACAGTAAATGAGGTTTCTGGCCAAGACAAAATCCTGTAAATCTGCTTGGCTTTGTGAATATTGACTAAATAGCAGCTCCGCTTTACCAAATTCTCCCTCTGAGCCCTTTTGTGACAGTCTGTCCATAAAAGTCTCTGTCAGACAGCCTGTGGTCTCTGCCCAGGAATTCATTAGGGTTTTTAATAGTACTGCCAAAATGCTTATTTCTGTTGAGCTTTTCCTGATGTATGATTGGTTTGTTTTTCCAGCCTAGGATGACTGCTAATGAAAAAGTAGAAATGCAGGGATTTATGAGAGTTATTTACAAACTCAAAAGGATGTTTATATAAATGAAGTGTACTGTACTTGAATTTGAGTAAGTACATATTTGTTACTTGAGACAAAGCACTTTGCATGACACACTGGAATCCCTCTTAGGTCCAAGCCTACACGATGCTAATTGTGTCTGACTGATAAATAGCATGCATCAGTAAAGATGCATGCTATTTATCAGTCAGACACAGTCAGGGTTTACCAACAGTGTTAAAGGCAAATACTTTAATTGGCTTTTGGATTAAAGGCCTCATCTTTTCCCCTCCAAACATATTGCTGGGTATTGTGGCCAAACAGCTCAATTTTTGTTTAATCTGATCACTAAACTTTCCTTCAGAAGGTCTTATCTTTGTCCATGTGATGTCAGATGAAACAAAAATTTAGCTGTTTGGCCACAATACCCAGCAATATGTTTGGAGGAAAAAAGGTGAGGCCTTTAATCCCAGGAAGACCATACCTACCGTAAAGCATGGTGGTGGTAGTATTATGCTCTGGGCCTGTTTTTCTGCCAATGGAACTGGTGCTTTAAATGGGACAATGAAAAAGGAGGATTAACCTCCAAATTCTTCAGGACAAGCTAAAATCTTCAGCCCGGAGGTTGGGTCTTGGGCGCAGTTGGGATTTGACCCCAAACACACGTCAAAAGTGGTAAAGGAATGGCTAAATCAGGCTAGAATGAAGGTTTTGAAATGGCCTTCCCAATGTCCTGACTTAAACGTGTGGACAATGCTGAAGAAACAAGTCCATGTCAGAAAACCAACACAATTAGCTGAACTGCACCAATTTTGTCAAGAGGAGTGGTCAAAAATTCAAGCAGAAGCTTGTGGATGGCTACCAAAAGTGCCTTATTGCAGTGAAACTTGCCAAGGGACATGTAAGCAAATATTAACATTGCTGTATGTATACTTTCAGTGTTTCCCACAGGGCAGGCATCTATTTGTGGTGGTGTGGTCGGGGGGTGGGGGGTGGCGGCGGCAGCGGCGATGACCAAGAAGAACGCGGAGTTGGAATATAATTACAACACTTTATGTACATATTTATATACAGATTTGAACAATTAGTTATTCACTGAAATATATTTATTAATTGTGGTTCTTACAAAAAATATATCTTATAAAATATAAAAGCTAAAATGTCTCTTAAAGCTCTGCCCCTTTAATTAGTGCATACTAAATAATTTAACTTTAGCCTACTACTACAACCATATTATTTACCAGCAACATAAAGTGAAACAGAGGCAGAGGTGTATGTTTTGTCGTGGTCCTCTCTATAAGGCACATAAGAATATAAATTAGGACCCTTTTCATGAGAAAAGTGCATTTCTGATCTGACCCTGCTTTATTTTTCAGTGTTTGCTGAGTCTCACCTGTTCCCTCCGCCCTAATTTTTCTACTTGCCCGACTTCTCAAATCTACTTGCCCCAATATTTTTACTTGTCCTGACTAGGTTTTTTTCTGGCTGTGTAGTGCTCATGGCTTATATCTTACTAAAATCCTTCCTGTTGACTATTTACAACACTACACAGTATTTATTATTATTATTATTATCTATAATTACATTTAAATGGCATTGCATACATGTAAAATTAAATGCTATTTCACATTATTTGACCAGTAGCAGTTACACTCATCTGAACAGGTCAGCCACCTGTTTAAAGCCCGATCACAGTTGAAATCTTGAAATGAAGGGCCTTTAATGGCCAAAACATTAACCTGGACAACATTTTAACAGCTGGTTGTCTCAGATTTGATTCTTTTCATTGCATTTACATGCTGCAGTGGACAGTGGACAATTTAGCGTCAGTATTAATGCAGTATCTGAAGCACCGTCTCCACGTGTGTTTATTGACAACAGGGTTATAACCTGGACACGTTAGCTCGTCGGTATGAAAACAGATGATTGTTAATACGTCCGTCTGCCCCGGTCCCAAGTCATACAGCAGCGGTGTTAATGAAGCAGCGTCAGGCTGCTCACCGTCAGTGAAACGCTCGGTGAAATCGCGGATTAACGTTAAATATATGACGAGCCGCGAGCGATGCAGCTATAACCTATCTACCATAACCTATATTACCCTCGTATTTTGATCCGGTCCGCCCGTCCGTCCGTCTTCGTCTTCTTCTGGCCCACCAGGTGAATTAAGTGCTATTGGCGGAGTTACAATGCATAGTAGGCTACCGCCACCTACTGCACCGGAGTTGTAACTACAAGGTACATTCACAGACAGAGTCCCATTGCTTTTATGAGCGGTCGAGCGAGTCAAAAGCCGAAAAATTCATTTGTGGCGGACGTAATTCTTTCGTGGCGGGCCGCCACAAATAAATGAATGTGTGGGGAAACACTGACTTTTGACCATGCAGATTTGCTCACATTTTCAGTAGACCCATAATGAATTCATAAAAGAACCAAACTTCATGAATGTTTTATGTGACCAACAAGTATGTGCTCCAATCACTCTATCACAACAAAATAAAAGTTGTAGAAAGTATTGGAAACTCAAGACAGCCATGACGTTATATTCTTTACAAGTGTATGTAAACTTTTGATCGCGACTGTATATGTATGTATATAAATATATACATACACAAATTTAGACACTCTTCTTCATCTTACACACACACAAAGTAGGCAAGAGCCACTTACAAGAAGTTGACGCAGCCAGTTCCAGGAGGTGGAGCGATCCAGACGAAGCTGAAACTGGTGGAGGGCTGGTGGCTCACATGGGATGCGACCACACTGCAGACATACTGGGTGCCGCTAAACTGACGCTCTGGTATCACACCTAGAAGAGAGATGTCATTCAATGTTATTGTTGCAACTTTAGTGCCACTGCGTAAAAAAAATCTACATGCAAAACATCTTTACAGATGTATTTTACTGTAAATGTTTCTGTTTGTGGGAAACGAAAGCGCGTCACAAAAGTCGGCAAATGTAACCTTCAAGACTCCATAGCCAGTGTCACATTTTTAATTAAAATGTTTAAAATAACTGTAACCATTGTCCAGGGTGTACCTTGCCTTCCGCCCAAGGGCAGCTGGGGTAGGCTCCAGCACCCCCACAACCCCAGAAGGGATACGCGGTAGAAAATGGATGGAATTGACTAAATTACTAACTGGTTCAACATGACCGATCCCAATCCGATTTTTTGACCTCATGGCCAATCTGATTTCGAGTCCCGATACAATACTTTGACAAGTGAGGTGAAGTGAATTAAATTTATATAGCTCTTTTCTCTAGTGACTCAAAGTGCTTTACATAGTGAAACCCAATATCTAAGTTACATTTAAACCAGTGTGGGTGGCACTGGGAGCAGGTGGGTCAAGTGTCTTGACTTAGGACACAACACTGACGAGAATGGATGAATGAATGAATGAAATAAGTTTATTTCGGTCAAATAATCAACCAGCAACCATTTTGTGTGATCGGTTTAACAGTACAGATTATACATATTTAACAATCATACACATCTACACTCAAAAATAAAATAAAAAGAATGACCGAAAAAGGAATAGGCTGAAGCCAAGGCTTATATTTGCCTATCCTATACATTCACTGAAAATAAGATTACCGTATTTTTCGGAGTATAAATCGCTCCGGAGTATAAATCGCACCAGACGAAAATGCATAATAAAGAAGGAAAAAAACACAAGTCGCACTGGAGTATAAGTCGCATTTTTTGGGGAAATGTATTTGATAAAAGCCAACACCAAGAATAGACATTTGAAAGGCAATTTAAAATAAATAAAGAATAGTGAACAACAGGCTGAATAAGTGTACGTTATATGAGGCATAAATAACCAACTGAGAACGTGCCTGGTATGTTAACGTAACATATTATGGTAAGAGTCATTCAAATAACTATAACATATAGAACATGCTATACGTTTACCAAACAATCTGTCACTCCTAATCGCTAAATCCCACGAAATCTTATACGTCTAGTCTCTTATGTGAATGAGCTAAATAATATTATTTGATATTTTACGGTAATGTGTTAATAATTTCACACATAAGTCGCTCCTGAGTATAAGTCGCAAACCCGGCCAAACTATGAAAAAAACTGCGATTTATAGTCCGAAAAATACGGTACCTGGAACATAAATGTTAAAAAAAATAAATGGGATGAAAGTAATTGTTACTATATTTTATAATTTTTTATTATTTTCTTAAACCTTAACAAAAAACTACAAGTCTTCAACTCATCACTGAGCTTGTTCCACCATTTAACTCCTAAAACTGAAATACATTTGTATTTTATATTCGTTCTTACTTGACCTATTTCAGAAATCAATATCCCCCGTAAATTATAGTTTTCTCCTCTTAATTCAAATAACCTAAGAATAGGCTGTTGTTCTTTACTCGAAACATAATTTCCATTGCTTTTAAAAACACAATATCTGAACATTCTAACACATTAGGACTTATGAATAATGGATTGGTATGTTCATAGTAGCACACTTTGTGTATTATTCTAATGACCCTTTTTTGAAGTTTAATAATTGGGTCTGTTTGTTTATAAACATTTCCCCAAACTTCAACACAATATGCTAAATATGGAAAAATACAAGAATAATATAACATATGCAGACATTTCTTATTCAGCATGTCTTATTTTATAAAGATTTGCAATGGATTTGGATATTTTACCCTTTATAAATTCAATATGCGGTTTCCAACATAATTTATGATCAATTATTATTCCCAGGAATTTAGTTTCATATACTCTATCAATTTCCACTTGATTTAATTTGAATTTTGCTTCACAATTTCGATCGAACTCTCTCTCTTTGTGTATGTATATATATATATATATACATATATATATACAGTACAGGCCAAAAGTTTGGACCCACCTTTTCATTCACAACAGAACTGATGGTCCCTACCCCATTGATAAAGCAAGAAATTCCACTAATCAACTCTGATAAGGCACACCTGTGAAGTGAAAACCATTTCAGGTGACTCACTCTTGAAGCTCATCGAGAGAATGCCAAGAGTGTGCAAAGCAGTAATCAGAGCAAAGGGTGGCTATTTTAAAGAAACTAGAATACAAAACATGTTTTCAGTTATTTCACCTTTTTTTGTTAAGTACATAACTCCACATGTGTTCATTCATAGTTTTGATGCCTTCAATGACAATCTACAATGTAAATAGTCATGAAAATAAAGAAAACACATTGAATGAGAAGGTGTGTCTAAACTTTTGGCCTGTACTGTACATGATAAATGCCATCATTTTTCGTGATCAATTGACCACGATACCACCGTAACTTTGACGAATCAGAAATATTATAAATACAGAAGTATTTAAAACCAGTAGTTTTACCGAACTGAATTGTCGTGTTATTCTCTTAATGAGCAACCTGTATTAACATTGATTAGAGCACATGAATGTGACATTGAAAGAATAAGGTAATTGGACTAATAATAGCTAGTATTTTATGTTGAGCTTCCATATCTTGCTTATTATCATTTTGTCCATCGTATGGCATTTCTCACATTGTACTTCTCCTTCTTTCCACTCCTTTTCCCCTTTGTCCTTTCAAGAATAATGGAGTTGTGTCAACTCACGTTACAATAATGATCTTATTAATGAGTGCACATATGATTGCACAGCTGGCGTTACATTATCATGTCACACATGCCGCAGAGGGCAGAGGCGCGACAGTGCTTGATTCATCGATGGCTGTGCAGACATTCGGAGAGCTTCAATAATTTACCGTGACTAAATGGCTTTCTAGTGTCAGCTGGAAGACATCTGCTTCATGCAGTAACTACATTGCTGCAGTAAATAATTCATTAAAGTATCTTGCGTAAGGACACACACACAGTTTTGGGCATCTATCAAATAGCTACAATACTTTACATTTGTAGAACAGAAGACAGTTAAAACAAAGTGTGTAATAGGGTTGTCCCGATACCAATATTTTGGTACCGGTACCAAAATGTATTTCGATACTTTTCCAAAGTAAAGCGGACCACAAAAAATGCCATTATTGTCTTTATTTGAACAAAAAATCTCAGGGTACATTAAACATATGTTTGTTATTGCAATTTTGTCCTTGAATAAACTAGTGAACATACTAGACAAATTGTTTTTTATTATTAAGTAAACAAACAAAGGCTCCTAATTTAGCTGCTGACATATGCAACAACATATTGTGTCATTTATCCACCTATTATTTTGTCAACATTATTAATGACAAGTGGTAGAAAATTAATAATTAATCTACTTCTTCATTTACTGTTAATATCTGCTTATTTTCTCTTTTAACATGTTCTATCTACACTTCTGTTAAAATGTAATAATCACTTATTCTTCTGTTTGGATGCTTTACATTAGTTTTGGATGATACCACACATTTAGGTATCGATCCGATACCAAGTAGTTACAGGATCATACAATGGTCATAATTTAAGTCCTCATGTGTCCAGGGACATATAAACATGATATTAATTTTTAAAAAAGGAAAAAAACATTTTGAGACGATAAAAAATATAAATGTAATCATAGTAGTATCGACTAGATACGCTCCTGTACTTGGTATCATTACAGTGGATGTCAGGTGTAGATCCACCCATGGCATTTGTTTACATTGTGACGCCGGTGAGCTATTGTATCATCCTACGGTGTGTAGTGAAGCATGTTTAGCTATTCCTCGTCCTGCAGTGATAATGATACTTGTAAGAAACTTACTTTATTTGTCGCCATGGAGGCCAGGATTAGTGATTTAGAAGTAGCTAAAGCAGCTGTTACATATACTGTAATATTGTACATGGTAAGTGTTATATACTGTATATATTATATAATGTATAATATAAAAGTATATATCATATACTGTATATATAATATGTAAATATTACATATATGTTATATTTTTTATTGCTACTATGGTACATTTTACTTTCCTTTCCATCCTTTGTAACTGAGCTACTGTGTGGAACAATTTCCTTTGTGGATCATTGATCAATCAATCAATCAATCAATGTTTACTTATATAGCCCTAAATCATGAGTGTCTCAAAGGGCTGCACATGTTATGATCTGATGTTGGATCATAGTTTATTTTGGGTTTTGAGTCACTTGTGATATAAGTTATGTTTCAGCACTCCTGTTTTGTGTTGTCATGGTTACTGATTGTTTTCGCCTGCATCTGATTAGTGTTCGGGACTCACACCTGTTCCCGGGCACTAATCAGAGAGCTATTTAGTCCTGCTTTTTCCCGTCACTCAGCCTGGTGCTTTTGTTTGCTTTACGCAACTGTCACGTTCATTCCTTGTGTCCGTAAGCTAAGCGTTGCCTTATGCCTTCCCTGTGTGTGCTATTCCGTTAGCTTTCCTTGTGCTAGGCACGCTCTCCTTGTGTTCGCTTGTTTTGTTCGTTTCAATTTTTGTGTATGATTTATACAAATAATCATTTGTCCTACCTGCATGCTGTCTCTGGAGCTCCTGCTGTCCTCACCGGAAAAACAATCGGCATAATCATGCCTCCTCGCCAGCAACGTAACAGAAAAGCACCAGCACATCGTTTTTCCGGCTACGACGTGTGGGACGAAGGTATGTCAGATGTCTGCTATTCCCCAGAGGAACTCGAGGACATGTGGATACTGGAAGCCTTGGAGGCACTGACGCTCCGCGGTTCCCCCGAGGGGATCGAGGAAACTGCAGCGCCGCCATTCCGGAAGCGTCGGCGCGGACGCAGGCCATCCAGAAGGGCTGCGGCTCGCTGCCAGGATGCGCGCATCCCGCAAGCCTCCCCTCCGGAACACAGCACGCCACAACCCGGGTCGACTTCGCCGATGTATGGCAACCCGATCCATCACTTCGCCAAACAGTTCACAGACTGGGCTAAAAGCCAGATGGAGAACCGCGTCGAGGACACCACTGCGCCGTCCCCCTCGGATGTCGTCACGCCACCGGCAATTGGTAATGACGTCAGAGGGCATGAATTGTGTTTTTCTCCTGAGTCGTTCTGTTTGCCTCCCGCTGAGGACACTCAGTCTGCTACAGCAGACTACCGGGACAATTTTTTTCAGTCACCTCCGCCCCCAGTGACTCTGACTCCGCCCCTATGTACCATAGCCCCGCCCACGTCACAGACTTTGTCTTCCCTGTCTCCTCGTCACTCTCCTGTTAGAAGGAGAGATGAACGGTTTGGACAATTTAGAGAGGAGGAGGAGTCTACCCACCTCCCACCCTTTGAGACTGTTCCGTACAATTTGTGTTGCGTCTGGCATCCGCTTCCTGGGGAGGGAGGGGGTAGTGCCAGGAGCTGTGCCGATGAGATGGCACAGTTGCACCCAGCCAGGAGGCTACCTCCTGCCCGACCACCACCACCAGTCCTTCGGCATGCCAAGCCGCAACCCCCAGCTAGACCACCTCCGCCATGCTCATGGCTAACCTCAGCCCGGGTGAGCTTGCAGACGCCACCATCATCTCCGGTGGGCTTGCAAAGGCCATCATCATCTCCGGTGGGCTTGCAAACGCCATCATCATCCCCGGTGGGCTTGCAAACGCCATCATCATCTCCGGTGGACTTGCAAACGCCATCATCATCTCCGGTGGGCTTGCAAACGCCATCATCATCTCCGGTGGGCTTGCAAACGCCATCATCATCTCCGGTGGGCTTGCAAACGCCACCATCATCTCCGGTGGGCTTGCAAACGCCACCATCATCTCCGGTGGGCTTGCAAACGCCACCATCTTCAGTACCTGCACCACGCCAAGCTTCGCCTCCAGTTCCTGCTGCTCGTGTGGCTCCAGTTCCAGTTCCTGCTCCTCGTGTGGCTCCAGTTCCTGCTCCTCGTGTGGCACCAGTTCGAGTTCCTGCTCCTCGTGTGGTTCCAGTTCCAGTTCCTGCTCCTCGTGTGGTTCCAGTTCCTTCTCCTCGTGTGGTTCCAGTTCCTGCTCCTCGTGTGGCTCCAGTTCCAGTTCCTGCTCCTCGTGTGGCTCCAGTTCCAGTTCCTGCTCCTCGTGTGGCACCAGTTCCAGTTCCTGCTCCTCGTGTGGCACCAGTTCCAGTTCCTGCTCCTCGTGTGGCACCAGTTCCAGTTCCTGCTCCTCGTGTGGCTCCAGTTCCTGCTCCTCGTGTGGCTCCAGTTCCTGCTCCTCGTGTGGTTCCAGTTCATGCTCCTCGTGTGGCTCCAGTTCCTGCTCCTCGTGTGGCACCAGTTCCAGTTCCTGCTCCGCGACTGGCACCAGTTCCAGTTCCTGCTCCGCGACTGGTTCCCATGCCAGTTCCTGCTCCTCGACTGGTTCCCACGTCAGTTCCGGCTCCACGGCTGGCAGTACCACGGGAGCCTCCTTCGCCTGCCGCTCAAGCTCCAGAGGTTACTCCGTCTTCCTGGTCTCCGGCGGGCCGTCCCACGACACCGCCCTCATCTCCTGCGTCGTCGCCACCGGCTGGCCGGCCGCACTGGCAGCCATCAGGTGCCCGCACAAGGCGCCCTCTGTGGCCAGTACAAGGACGCTTTTTGCATCAAGAGCAGCGAATCCAGGGACTTGGGTGTAGAACTTCCTTGCTGCTGAGATTCTGGCGCCACTCACGCCCGCCTTCTCGGCGGCCGCTAATGTGGTCGTTCCGTGGTAGACCGCTTCGCCTGCTGCAGCGCCGTTCCACTTGCCGCCGCCACCTGACTCGTCCCCGGTGGATTCGGGGACATTTGGCCGGGCGACCCTCCGCCAAGTCTCCCCTCCGCCCACCCGTGAATTTGGACTTGGTCTGGGGTTTATTGTTTTGGGGACATCTGGAATCTGTCCCATAGGAGGGGGGTACTGTTATGATCTGATGTTGGATCATAGTTTATTTTGGGTTTTGAGTCACTTGTGATATAAGTTATGTTTCAGCACTCCTGTTTTGTGTTGTCATGGTTACTGATTGTTTTCGCCTGCATCTGATTAGTGTTCGGGACTCACACCTGTTCCCGGGCACTAATCAGAGAGCTATTTAGTCCTGCTTTTTCCCGTCACTCAGCCTGGTGCTTTTGTTTGCTTTACGCAACTGTCACGTTCATTCCTTGTGTCCGTAAGCTATGCGTTGCCTTATGCCTTCCCTGTGTGTGCTATTCCGTTAGCTTTCCTTGTGCTAGGCACGCTCTCCTTGTGTTCGCTTGTTTTGTTCATTTAAATTTTTGTGTATGATTTATACAAATAAATCATTTGTCCTACCTGCATGCTGTCTCTGGAGCTCCTGCTGTCCTCACCGGAAAAACAATCGGCATAATCATGCCTCCTCGCCAGCAACGTAACAGCACAAGCCACAACGTTAAAGTTTGTCTAAGTCTAAGTCTAAAACACTGCCGACTGCGGCTGAACGTTAGCCGCTAGCTACAGTAGCTAGCCATGTCTTAAAGCACCTCTTCCTGAGGGCGTTTCAGTGTTATAACTTCACCCTTATTGTTAGTTTTTAGGCCAAAATGCATCCGTTCTCCCTTTTCTGTCTACACACTGTGTCTGCTTGTAAGTAGTCTGTGTGTGTGTGTGTGCCGCCGAACATGCTCCTCTGCTCATAAAACCAGCAATGTCATGACGTGACAACGTGCCGTCATGCCCGTTAAAAAAAAAAAGGAAGGGGGAAACCGGTACTTTTTAGAGGCGGTATAGTACCGAATATGATTCATTAGCATCACGTTACTATACTAGTACCAGTATACCGTACAACCCTCGTGTGTAACATTACATTTTGGAAGATAACGCTGCCCGTCCAATTGCACCAGTTGGTGGTGAACTCAACACGCTGTAAACAGAATCGTTGTAATGAAACGATTAATAACGCTGAAGCTGTAATATCCCCTGAATCACTCTGCAAATCATTATGCAAAAACGGCGTGTGCACCTCCCAAACAAATGACTTCAGGAGAAATAATTCCACCCGTTAATGCTGTAATAATGTTGACCCCATAGTTTAGGGGTATAAATAATGCAATGCTGACAGCACTATAAATGTTCCAATTGCACTCAGCCAGCTGTGCATGTTTGTGTATGCAAGACTTGTATTCAGTTGTTCACTGTCTCAATAGTTGACCAAGTCAACTTTTCTGTGTAAAGTAAAGGCGCTTGAGCTTGTAAAACTTTAAAATTTTTCAGCACCTAGCGCTGTGCATGTGGTTTGATTATTCTTTGGCTTTTTGCTGTATTTTTTTAACACATTTTCCAAAAGAAAACAGAAGAAGAACGAAAAAACAGGCCAAAAGTTTGGACATACCTTCTCATTCAATGTGTTTTCTTTATTTTCATGACTATTTACATTGTAGATTGTCACATCAAAACTATGAATGAACACATGTGGAATTATGTACTTAACAAAAAAAGGTGAAGTAACTGAAAACATGTTTTATATTCTAGTTTCTTCAAAATAGCCACCCTTTGCTCTGATTACTGCTTTGCACACTCTTGGCATTCTCTCGATGAGCCTCAAGAGGTAGTCACCTGAAATGGTTTTCACTTCACAGGTGAGCTTGAAGCTCATCGAGAGAATGCCAAGAGTGTGCAAAGCAGTAGTCAGGTTGGAGAACCAAGTGTTTTCTGAGGTGGTTCTTGGTGGAAAAAACTTTGAGAATCACTGGTCTAGATAATTTGTACTGGGTATGCTTTGGTGTAAATTTTGTGTAAATTTTGTGTAAATTTTGCTTCGCAGTCACTTTTATAACCTACTTCCTGCGTGTGTTTAAAAGGTGTTCATTTGTGGAGGCGTTCTCGGATTGCAAATGAAACCACGCCGCACTCTCTCCAAAAGTATCATAACTGATCGTTGGAAAATCTAAACTGTTTAAATATATAACTTTCAGATAAATTTTACGGCAATGTTTTTTTTTTTTTCCAGACGAGGTCGTAAATAAACTTCATAAACAGTATATAGAGTCACCCGGGCACAGCATTAGGTACACCTGCATATATATATATATACACAGGTAAAAGCCAGTAAATTAGAATATTTTGAATAACTTTATTTATTTCAGTAATTGCATTCAAAAGGTGTAACTTGTACATTATATTTATTCATTGCACACAGACTGATGCATTCAAATGTTTATTTCATTTAATTTTGATGATTTGAAGTGGCAACAAATGAAAATCCAAAATTCCGTGTGTCACAAAATTAGAATATTACTTAAGGCTAATACAAAAAAGGGATTTTTAGAAATGTTGGCCAACTGAAAAGTATGAAAATGAAAAATATGAGCATGTACAATACTCAATACTTGGTTGGAGCTCCTTTTGCCTCAATTACTGCGTTAATGCGGCGTGGCATGGAGTTGATGAGTTTCTGGCATTGCTCAGGTGTTATGAGAGCTCAGGTTGCTCTGATAGTGGCCTTCAACTCTTCTGCGTTTTTGGGTCTGGCATTCTGCATCTTCCTTTTCACAATACCCCACAGATTTTCTATGGGGCTAAGGTCAGGGGAGTTGGCGGGCCAATTTAGAACAGAAATACCATGGTCCGTAAACCAGGCACGGGTAGATTTTGCGCTGTGTGCAGGCGCCAAGTCCTATTGGAACTTGAAATCTCCATCTCCATAGAGCAGGTCAGCAGCAGGACGCATGAAGTGCTCTAAAACTTGCTGGTAGACGGCTGCGTTGACCCTGGATCTCAGGAAACAGAGTGGACCGACACCAGCAGATGACATGGCACCCCAAACCATCACTGATGGTGGAAACTTTACACTAGACTTCAGGCAACGTGGATCCTGTGCCTCTCCTGTCTTCCTCCAGACTCTGGGACCTCGATTTCCAAAGGAAATGCAAAATTTGCATGGTTGGGTGATGGTTTGGGGTGCCATGTCATCTGCTGGTGTCGGTCCACTCTGTTTCCTGAGATCCAGGGTCAACGCAGCCGTCTACCAGCAAGTTTTAGAGCACTTCATGCTTCCTGCTGCTGACCTGCTCTATGGAGATGGAGATTTCAAGTTCCAACAGGACTTGGCGCCTGCACACAGAGCAAAATCTACCCGTGCCTGGTTTACGGACCATGGTATTTCTGTTCTAAATTGGCCCGCCAACTCCCCTGACCTTAGCCCCATAGAAAATCTGTGGGGTATTGTGAAAAGGAAGATGCAGAATGCCAGACCCAAAAACGCAGAAGAGTTGAAGGCCACTATCAGAGCAACCTGGGCTCTCATAACACCTGAGCAGTGCCAGAAACTCATCGACTCCATGCCACGCCGCATTAACGCAGTAATTGAGGCAAAAGGAGCTCCAACCAAGTATTGAGTATTGTACATGCTCATATTTTTCATTTTCATACTTTTCAGTTGGCCAACATTTCTAAAAATCCCTTTTTTGTATTAGCCTTAAGTAATATTCTAATTTTGTGACACACGGAATTTTGGATTTTCATTTGTTGCCACTTCAAATCATCAAAATTAAATGAAATAAACATTTGAATGCATCAGTCTGTGTGCAATGAATAAATATAATGTACAAGTTACACATTTTGAATGCAATTACTGAAATAAATCAAGTTTTTCAAAATATTCTAATTTACTGGCTTTTACCTGTATATATATATATATATATATATATATATATATCCATCCATCCATCCATTTTCTACCGCTTATTCCCTTTGGTATATATATATATATATATATATATATATATATATATATATATATATATATATATATATATATATTTATTTCTTAACTATATATATAATACTTGTGTGAACATATTTGCATATTCCCATTATGATAATTGTATTTAGTATAAAAAGACTTAAAGGCCTACTGAAATCCACTACTACCGACCACGCAGTCTGATAGTTTATATATCAATGATGAAATCTTAACATTGCAACACATGCCAATACGGCCGGGTTAGCTTACTAAAGTGCAATTTTAAATTTTGCGCGAAATATCCTGCTGAAAACGTCTGCGCATGACGTCACGGATTGTAGAGGACATTTTGGGACAGCATGGTGGCCAGCTATTAAGTCGTCTGTTTTCATCGCAAAATTCCACAGTATTCTGGACATCTGTGTTGGTGAATCTTTTGCAATTTGTTCAATGAACAATGGAGACAGCGAAGAAGAAAGCTGTAGGTGGGAAGCGGTGTATTGCGGCAGGTGTTGTGCTGGATAACGCACCCCCGCCGTAGAATGCACCCCTTGACTGTTGTACAGGATAACACAACCGGTGTTTCATTGTTTACATTCCCGGAAGATGACAGTCAAGCTTTACCATTGGCCTGTGGAGAACTGGGACAACAGAGACTCTTACCAGGAGGACTTTTAGTTGGATACGCAGACACGGTACCGTGAGTACGCATGCAGCTGCGGCTTCCAAACATTTGATCGCTTGTCCGTACGTGCGTGCCGCTATGTGCATGTCACGTACGTAACTTTGGGGACTTTGGGGAAATATATGTGCTGTATGAACTTTGGGGAGGTGAACGGTACTTTGGGCTGTGGGATTGAGTGTGTTGTGCAGGTGTTTGAGTTGTATTGGCGGGTTATATGGACGGGAGGTGGGAGGTGTGAGGAGCTCCACAACCTGTGATGTCACGCGCATATCGTCTGCTTTTTCCGGTAGAGGCAAGGCTTTTTTATCAGCGACCAAAAGTTGCGAACTTTATCGTCGATGTTCTCTACGAAATCCTTTCAGCAAAAATATGGCAATATCGCGAAATGACACATAGAATGGACCTGCTATCCCCGTTTGAATAAGAAAATCACATTTCAGTAGGCCTTTAAAAAAAAATAAAAAATATATATATATATATATCTGAAGTTGTTTAAAGATTTCAAGCGTTGAACCCCCCCACCCCCCACCACCCAAAAAAAAAGACTTGTGATCCTTTAATGAGCGGGTCCCTTTTCAATTCTAAGAATAAGTGTGTATTGTCAATCTTAAGGCTGCACAGAAGTTGATTTATATGTCCATCCATCCATTTTATATACCGCTTGTCATCGTTAGGGGCATGGAGCCTATCCCAGCTGACTCCGGGCAAGAGGTGAGGTACACCTTGCAATGGTCGCCAGCCAATCACAGGGCACGTATAGACACACAAGCACTCACACACACAGGTGAGAGAAATCCCCCAAGGAGAGAGAGACTAGCGTGTGTAGAGAGAAAATACTAAAAATTAAGAGACAAAATGTCTATCCCAATTGGAAAAATACACTCAGGCATAAAATGCAAGTCACCAAACTTGTCAACTTTCATGCTGCGAGGAGCAATGATGACTATTGCTCAATGAAATCCAAACAGCAAATGTTCCAGTTTCACAGCCACTTTTGGACATTGATGGCTCTGAGCAGGCAGATCAAGAAAGAAGCGGTTTTGTCATTGTGAAATACATAACTGTTTTTCATTAATACTTGAAATCAGCAACAGAGTTTGTATTTTGACATTTGAAGACTGACTGTCACATTTAATAATACATTTCATTGAAATTCTTGGACTTTTAATTCCGCACTTTCTATACTTGACGCCAAACTACTCTATCCGTTGAGAACAAGCATTGTGGTGGGGTGGTGCATGTTTTGGTAATGCTATAATTTATCTGGAACATGCAAAACTATTTACATAGGATCTAAGGTCACGAGCATTCAATGTTACGTGCAGTGATTTCTCCAGAATCTCTGAACCTTTTGATGATATTACGGACAGTAGATGGTGAAATCCCTAAATTCCTTGCAATAGCTGGTTGAGAAATGTTGTTCTTAAACTGTTTGACAATTTGCTCACGCATTCGTTCACAAAGTGGTGACCCTCGCCCCATCTTTGTTTGTGAATGACTGAACATTTCATGGAAGCCCCTTTATACCCAATCATGGCACCCACCTGTTCCCAATTAGCCTGTTCACCTGTGGGATGTTCCAAATAAGTGTTTGATGAGCATTCCACAACTTTCTCAGTCTTTTTTGCCACTTGTGCCAGCTTTTTTGAAACATGTTGCAGGCGTCAAATTCCAAATGAGCTAATATTTGCCAAAAATAATAAAGTTTTCCGGTTTGAACGTTAAATATCTCGTCTTTGCAGTCTATTCAATTGAATATAGGATTTGCAAATCATTGTATTCTGTTTTTATTTACCATTTACACAACGTGCCAACTTCACTGGTTTGGGGTTTGTACTTTTTGCTGTGGAAATGGAAAGCTTCAGAGGCATGTTAACCACAAGCAGAATGTGTCGGCGTCAGGGGGAAGGCAGAATTCTGTCATATTTTTTTTAATTTAAGTGTGGTTGATAGCAGTCAGCGGTTTGCAAAAACATAATAAAACCGAATGACTGCAAATGAATCCATATTTACACTACACACTGTATTATGAAGTATAAAGGCTTGTACAGTAAATATGAATAAAGGTTTGATAAAGGCTAAAATACTATCAGCTAGTCCACCTTTTTATTTATTACTACATAACAGTGGTGATTGTTCCAAGACTGCAACGGAAGTTCAGCTTCTCCTAAAATGTCAAAATAATTCATATTGTATTTTTCGGATTATAAGCCGCTACATTTTTTCTACACTTTGAACCTTGCGGCTTAAAAAAAACGGTGCACCTAATTTATGGATTTTCTTCGCAAACGGCCATAATGTTTTATATTCAACAAATAGTTTTCACAGAACACCGACAGAGGCACTGAAAAGGTGAGTCCACTCATTGCAAGTGCTGCGGTACAGCTGGCACAAGTGGCAAAAAAGACTGAGAAAGTTGAGGAATGCTCATCAAACACTTATTTGGAACATCCCACAGGTGAACAGGCTAATTGGGAACAGGTGGGTGCCATGATTGGGTATAAAAGCAGCTTCCATGAAATGCTCAGTCATTCGCAAACAAGGATGGGGCGAGGGTCACCACTTTGTCAACAAATGCATGAGCAAATTGTCCAACAGTTTAAAAACAACATTTCTCAACCAGCTATTGCAAAGAATTTAGGGATTTCACCATCTACGGTCCGTAATATCCTCAAAAGGTTCAGAGAATCTGGAGAAATCTCTGCACGTAAGCGATGATATTACGGACCTTCGATCCCTCAGGCGGTACTGCATCAAAAAGCGACATCAGTGTGTAAAAGATATCACTACATAAGCTCAGGAACACTTCAGAAAACCACTGTCGGTAACTACAGTTCGTCGCTACATCTGTCAGTGCAAGTTAAAACTATACTATGCAAAGCGAAAGCCATTTATCAACAACACCCAGAAATGCTTTGCTGGGCCCGAGCTCATCTAAGATGGACTGATGCAAAGTGGAAAAGTGTTCTGTGGTCTGACGAGTCCACATTTCAAATTGTGTTTGGAAACTGTGGACGTCGTGTCCTCCGGACCAAAGAGGAAAATAGCCAGTCAGATTGTTGTAGGCACAAAGTTGAAAAGCCAGCATCTGTGATGGTATGGGGGTGTATTAGTGCCCAAGACATGGGTAACTTACACATCTGTGAAGGCACCATAAATGCTGAAAGGTACATACAGGTTTTGGAGCAACATATGTTGCCATCCAAGCAACGTTGTCATAGACGCCCCTGCTTATTTCAGCAAGACAATGCCAAGCCAGGTGTTACAACAGCGTGACTTCATAGTAAAAGAGTGCGGGTACTAGACTGGCCTGCCTGTAGTCCAGACCTGTCTCCCATTGAAAATGTGTGGCGCATTATGAAGCCTAAAATACCACAACGGAGACCCCCGGACTGTTGAACAACTTAAGCTGCACATCAAGCAAGAATTGGAAAGAATTCCACCTGAAAAGATTCCAAAATGTGTCTCCTCAGTTCCCAAACGTTTACTGAGTGTTGTTAAAAGGAAAGGCCATGTAACAGTGGTAAAAATGCCCCTTTTCTGCAATGTGTTGCTGCCATTAAATTCAAAGTTAATGATTCTTTGCAACAACAAAAAATTGTTTCTCAGTTCGAACATTAAACATCTTATCTTTGCAGTCTATTCAACTGTATATAAGTTGAAAAGGATTTGCAAATCTTTGTATTCTGTTTTTATTTACGAATTACACATCATGTTTTGGGTTTTGTAAGTGAGTAAGAGAATAAGAGAGAAATAATGTTCAAAAACAGGAACACAAGGTACATGGATTTCTATTTCTCATGAGAAGCTCATGCATATGGTCATGAAAAATACATCATGTCTTAAAACTGAGTGTTGTTAAAAGGAAAGGCCATGTAACACAGTGGTAAAAATGCCCCTGTGACAACTTTTTTGCAATGTGTTGCTGCCATTAAATTCTAAGTTAAAGGGGAACATTATCACCAGACCTATGTAAGCGTCAATATATACCTTGATGTTGCAGAAAAAAAGACCATATATTTTTTTAACCGATTTCCGAACTCTAAATGGGTGAATTTTGGCGAATTAAACGCCTTTCTATTATTTGCTCTCGGAGCGATGACGTCACAACGTGACGTCGCATCGGGAAGCAATCCGCCATTTTCTCAAACACCAAGTCAAATCAGCTCTGTTATTTTCCGTTTTTTCGACTGTTTTCCGTACCTTGGAGACATCATGCCTCGTCGGTGTGTTGTCGGAGGGTGTAACAACACGAACAGGGACGGATTCAAGTTGCACCAGTGGCCCAAAGATGCGAAAGTGGCAAGAAATTGGACATTTGTTCCGCACACTTTACCGACGAAAGCTATGCTACGACAGAGATGGCAAGAATGTGTGGATATCCTGCGACACTCAAAGCAGATGCATTTCCAACGATAAAGTCAAAGAAATCTGCCGCCAGACCCCCATTGAATCTGCCGGAGTGTGTGAGCAATTCAGGGACAAAGAACCTCGGTAGCACGGCAAGCAATGGCGGCAGTTTGTTCCCTCAGACGAGCGAGCTAAACCCCCTGGATGTCTTGGCTCACACCGTCCCGAAGATGATCAAGAGAAGAATATCGACCCTAGCTTCCCTGGCCTGCTGACATGAGGGTATGTCTACAGAATATATTAATTGATGAAAATTGGGCTGTCTGCACTCTCAAAGTGCATGTTGTTGCCAAATGTATTTCATATGCTGTAAACCTAGTTCATAGTTGTTAGTTTCCTTTAATGCCAAACAAACACATACCAATCGTTGGTTAGAAGGCGATCACCGAATTCGTCCTCGCTTTCTCCCGTGTCGCTGGCTGTCGTGTCGTTTTCGTCGTTTTCGCTATTGAGCCGATATGGCTCAATAGCTTCAGTTTCTTCTTCAATTTCGTTTTCGCTACCTGCCTCCACACTACAACCATCCGTTTCAATACATGCGTAATCTGTTGAATCGCTTAAGCCGCTGAAATCCGAGTCTGAATCCGAGCTAATGTCGCTATAGCTTGCTGTTCTTTCCGCCATGTTTGTTTGTGTTGGCTTCACTATGTGACGTCACAGGAAAATGGACGGGTGGTTAAAATCAGGCACTTTGAAGCTTTTTTTTAGGGATATTGCGTGATGGGTAAAATTTTGAAAAAAACTTTGAAAAATATAATAAGCTACTGGGAACTGATTTTTAATGGTTTTAACGATTCTGAAATTGTGATAATGTTCCCCTTTAATGATTATTAGCAACAACAAAAAAAAAGACGTTTCTTAGTTCGAACATTAAATAAACTTCACTGGTTTTGGGTTTTGTATTATACTTTGGTTCTGTTAATCGATATCAGTCTGTGCTTAAACATAGACAGGTTAATTCTCAAGGCAACGGGTTAATTGCCGACGTTGCATCCATCGTCCTCCCCCAGGCGTGCTTTGTGTGCAGCACTTATTCTCTCACTTTTTTGCAATACACACTCTCAGATAATGGGCACTAATGACAACACATAAATGTGGCAATGCTTCCGAGGCGCATTAATATGACAAGCTTGTGAACGTATGGGAAGCTGTCAACACGGAGGCAGAATGCTTCCCAGTACATTTATGTTGACAAAAATGATACATCACACAAGGCCTGGCAGCTCCAGTAGTGACCCCCCTCCCCCCCCCACCACCACCAGCCCCCTCATACGCTTTTGTGTAGATGAATGAGCCCAAATGATGTGTTTGTGTTGCTTTGTGTGTTGTGCTGCATTCATTCCTTTGCGCCCTCAGCTGCACAGACCTCGGAGCGTGAACTTCATTCTGTGCTGCCATTGGCTGGGAAGGGCATCCATCTTAGTTTCTACCGTGGAGAGAGCTTGGCGGTGGCGAGGCCATGGCGGGGGGGTGGGCCCATCGTTGCCAGGAAGAAGCTGTGCGTTAATGTGGGTGTTGAATGATGCCCGTGGTCAGTGAGTGGGGGGGATTGTGGGAACATTCGAGTGGTTGTTGGGGTTTGGTGGTGGGGGGGGGGGGCATAGAAAGGGACATATGGAGCTGCAAAAGCATCACAGTGTGTGTACATGTTATTTGTATGTATTTTAAAACGCATTTCCTTGCAATGAAATACAACTTGCAGCAAGGTTCTAGGTGTGGAGTTTGCATGTTCTCCAGTAGGGTTGTACAGTATACCGGTATTAGTATAGTACCGCGATACAAATGAATAATATTCGGTACTATACTGCCTCTAAAAAGTACAGGTCACCGCCCCACCTTTTTTTTTTTAACGGGCATGACGGCGCGTCGTCGTCACGTCAGGACATTTCTGGTTTTATGAGCAGAGGAGCATGTTCGGCAGCGCACAATCACAGAGTACTTACAAGCAGACACAGTGTGTAGACAGAAAAGGCAGAACGGACGCATTTTGGCTTGAAAAGTAAAGATAAAGGTGAAGTTATAACACTGAAACGCCCTCAGGAAGAGGTGCTTTAAGACATGGCTAGCTAGCTAGCGGCTAATGTCCAGCCGCAGTCTGCAGTGTTTTAGCTACTTCTAAATCACAAATCCTCGCCTCCATGGCAACAAATAAAGTGAGTTTCTTACAAGTATCATCCCTGCAGGATGAGGAATAGCTAAACATGCTTCACTACACACCGTAGGACAGGGGTGGGCAATTAATCTTTACCGGGGGCCGCATAAGCAACCCGAGCACTGCTGGAGGGCCACACTGACAATATTTCAATTAAATTTTGCTCAATATTATTTTTGATATACCGTAAAATAAATAATAATAATAATAATTTCATTTAACCTAACTTAACTTTATACAAAAGCAGATTGCTTTTGATGGTTTTATTTTTAACACTGTCTTACACAACACTTCCTGATGTATAAATACAATGCAAAAATGTCAATTTCTGCACAGGGTTAATTTCTGTCACTTTATCCTGCATTATCCAACATTTTTCCCCGTCAGATTTGGACCACCATCTGTTGTTAAAAATCGTTTTTAATCATATTTATTTTATATAGTTTTTCATATTGGTTTTATATGAAATTATTTTTTGTTTTTATTCAGTCATTGGTGGAGCTAAGGATAATATTTGAATATTGTTTTTAATATTGTTGTGCAGCACTTTACTAAATGTGCTATATACAGGTAAAAGCCAGTAAATTAGAATATTTTGAAAAACTTGATTTATTTCAGTAATTGCATTCAAAAGGTGTAACTTGTACATTATATTTATTCATTGCACACAGACTGATGCATTCAAATGTTTATTTCATTTAATTTTGATGATTTGAAGTGCCAACAAATGAAAATCCAAAATTCCGTGTGTCACAAAATTAGAATATTACTTAAGGCTAATACAAAAAAGGGATTTTTAGAAATGTTGGCCAACTGAAAAGTATGAAAATGAAAAATATGAGCACGTACAATACTCAATACTTGGTTGGAGCTCCTTTTGCCTCAATTACTGCGTTAATGCGGCGTGGCATGGAGTCGATGAGTTTCTGGCACTGCTCAGGTGTTATGAGAGCCCAGGTTGCTCTGATAGTGGCCTTCAACTCTTCTGCGTTTTTGGGTCTGGCATTCTGCATCTTCCTTTTCACAATACCCCACAGATTTTCTATGGGGCTAAGGTCAGGGGAGTTGGCGGGCCAATTTAGAACAGAAATACCATGATCCGTAAACCAGGCACGGGTAGATTTTGCGCTGTGTGCAGGCGCCAAGTCCTGTTGGAACTTGAAATCTCCATCTCCATAGAGCAGGTCAGCAGCAGGAAGCATGAAGTGCTCTAAAACTTGCTGGTAGACAGCTGCGTTGACCCTGGATCTCAGGAAACAGAGTGGACCACTCTGTTTCCCCACAGATTTTCTATGGGGCTAAGGTCAGGGGAGTTGGCGGGCCAATTTAGAACAGAAATACCATGGTCCGTAAACCAGGCACGGGTAGATTTTGCGCTGTGTGCAGGCGCCAAGTCCTGTTGGAACTTGAAATCTCCATCTCCATAGAGCAGGTCAGCAGCAGGAAGCATGAAGTGCTCTAAAACTTGCTGGTAGACGGCTGTGTTGACCCTGGATCTCAGGAAACAGAGTGGACCACTCTGTTTCCTGAGATCCAGGGTCAACGCACACTCGACATAGATACTTTTTTAAATGTATTTTGTAATTTATGATTGGCCTCACGCGGGCCGGACAGGGACGCACAAAGGGCCGCAGAATGCCCAAGTCTGCCGTAGGAGCATACAATAGCTCACCGGTGTCACAATGTAAACAAACGCCATTGGTGGATCTACACCTGACATTCACTGTAATGATACCAAGTAGAGGAGCGTATCTAGTCGATACTACTATACAGTAAGTACATTTGTATTTTTTTGCATCAGAAATTTTTTTTTCTTTTTCTTTTATTTGTATTTTGTTTATAAACTCAGTAAATACATCACTGGACTTTGAATATGACCATTGTATGATCCTGTAACTACTTGGTATCGGATCGATACCTACATTTGTGGTATCATCCAAAACTAATGTAAAGTATCCAAACAACAGAAGAATAAGTGATTATTACATTTTAACATAAGTGTAGATAGAACATGTTAAAATAGAAAATAAGCAGATATTAACAGTAAATGAACAAGTAGATTAATGATTAATTTTCTACCACTTGTCCTTAATAATTTTTTGACAAAATAATAGGTAGATAAATGACACAATATGTTACTGCATACGTCAGCCGCTAAATTAGGAGCCTTTGTTTGCTTACTTACTACTAAAAGATAAGTTGTCTCATATGTTCACTATTTTATTTAAGGACAAAATTGCAATAAGAAACATATGTTTAATGTACCCTAAGATTTTTTGTTAAAATAAAGCCAAAAATGCAATTTTTTGCGGTCCCCTTTATTTAGAAAAGTATCGAAATACATTTTGGTACCGGTACCACCCTATTCCCCAGGTATGGTGTATCCAGGTACGCCGATGTCCTCCAACAGTCCCAATAATGGATGCATGACTGAATGTGAGTGTTTGTTTGTCTACAATACATTAAGACGTCTTGTGGAAACTTCCATTTGCAACAAAAGACGACACAGTCACACATTCACAAGCACCTACACACAAAAGAGTGACTCACACACCAGAAAGCCAAGACTATACAGATCTACTCCTCGCCGCACTGTGGCGTCTTACTAGCATTAATGGAATAAAACAAAGCCTAATAAATATTCACTACCAATGCACTAATGTGTCAACTATTTTTTTTGGAGTCGCACACCCTGCTTGATGGATGAGACTTTTACCTTAGCGTGCAGCCATGCCATCTATCTCAAAGGCACAGCCAGACACATGCAAATATAATAAAACAGAATGTGAATATGAGAAAGAGAGCAGGTACTGAAACCTGCCGCCGCCAATGCTCAATGAACTGTGAGAGAGTCCATCATGGCTGTGGTACAGTTTGGAGTTTGAAGAAGAATACATATTATAGTTTTTATGATATATTATTATTCATTCAAAACATTTGCCTTTGGCAGACCTGGGTAAATGAAGCCGCGTTAAGCTTTTCAACCTGGCCCGACGGACATTCCCAAATAATTTTTTTAGATCTTTAAGATGGAAAGTGTAGCTGCCATTATGATGTGCAGTGATGTTTTCTAATGACCGTAAGTCTTCAACTATACAAAGTATTTCAAAACTCCCTCTCAAAGTGTATATGTAGCATCATCTACAAAGATATTAAGAATTGCTATTGCGACATCTAGTGGACATACTTAGAACAGTGGTTTCTTTAATTAAAACATTTCGGCTCATTTTTATACTTAGCAAACTCATCGCGTGGGCCGGATAAAACCTGTTCGCGGGCCTGATCCGGCCCTCGGGCCTTACGTTTGACACCCCTGATATAAACCTTTGAAATATGATGAAAAGAATAGAATAGAATATATCTTTATCGTCATTGGACAACGAAAATTGTAAGCAAAACTAATTTAGTGCAAATTCATAATAACACATAAAAACATAGATAAATAGATAAAAATGCATAAAAATACCAAGCACACAGCTCACATGCACAGTCATTATTGTCTTGTGTTCAGCGACACTATTGCTCTCGGGTAAAAAGTGTTCTTCAATCTGTTTGTCCGGCAATTTATTGTCCTATATACCCTGCCCGAGGGCAGCAGTTCAAAAAGTTTATGTCCGGGGTGATATGGGTCCCTTATGATGTTTTGGGCCTTTTTGAGGCACCTGGCACTGTACAGTTCATCTAGGGAGGGGAGAGAGCAGCCAGTGATCTTCATAGCAGTTTTTATGACCCTCTGAAGTGCGTTTCTCTCTGCCGCCGTGCAGCTGGCAGACCATACACACATGCAGTATGTCAGCACACTCTCTATTGAGCAGCGATAGAAGGACACAAGCAGTTTTTGTAACAGGTGGTTCTTTTTGAGGAGTCTCAGAAAGTAAAGTCTCTGCTGTGCCTTTTTGATGGTCACTGAGGTGTTCATGCTCCACGACAGGTCTTACTCGATCTGGATCCCCAGGAACCTGAAGTTAGAGACCCTTTCCACATATTTATGTAAAGTGGTTGGATGTTTATCGTTTTTCTCTTCCGGAAATCCATGATCAGCTCCTTCCTCTTGGTGGTGTTAAAGGGGAACATTATCACCAGACCTATGTAAGCGTCAATATATACCTTGATGTTGCAGAAAAAAGACCATATATTTTTTTTAACCGATTTCCGAACTCTAAATGGGTGAATTTTGGCTAATTAAACACCTTTCTATTATTGGCTCTCGGAGCGATGACGTCACAATGTGACGTCACATCGGGAAGCAATCCGCCATTTTCTCAAACACCGAGTCAAATCAGCTCTGTTATTTTCCGTTTTTTCGACTGTTTTCCGTACCTTGGACACATCATGCCTCGTCGGTGTGTTGTCGGAGGGTGTAACAACACGAACAGGGACGGATTCAAGTTGCACCAGTGGCCCAAAGATGCAAAAGTGGCAAGAAATTGGACGTTTGTTCCGCACACTTTACCGACGAAAGCTATGCTACGACAGAGATGGCAAGAATGTGTGGATATCCTGCGACACTCAAAGCAGATGCATTTCCAACGATAAAGTCAAAGAAATCTGCCGCCAGACCCCCATTGAATCTGCCGGAGTGTGTGAGCAATTCAGGGACAAAGGACCTCGGTAGCACGGCAAGCAATGGCGGCAGTTTGTTCACGCAGACGAGCGAGCTAAACCCCCTGGATGTCTTGGCTCACACCGTCCCTTATGCCACCGAAGATGATCAAGAGAAGAATATCGACCCTAGCTTCCCTGGCCTGCTGACATCAACTCCAAAACTGGACAGATCAGCTTTCAGGAAAAGAGAACGGATGAGGGTATGTCTACAGAATATATTAATTGATGAAAATTGGGCTGTCTGCACTCTCAAAGTACATGTTGTTGCCAAATGTATTTCATATGCTGTAAACCTAGTTCATAGTTGTTAGTTTCCTTTAATGCCAAACAAACACATACCAATCGTTGGTTAGAAGGCGATCGCCGAATTCGTCCTCGCTTTCTCCCGTGTCGCTGGCTGTCCTGTCGTTTTCGTCGGTTTGGCTTGCATACGGTTCAAACCGATATGGCTCAATAGCTTCAGTTTCTTCTTCAATTTCGTTTTCGCTACCTGCCTCCACACTACAACCATCCGCTTCAATACATGCGTAATCTGTTGAAACGCTTAAGCCGCTGAAATCAGAGTCTGAATCCGAGCTAATGTCGCTATACCTTGCTGTTCTATCCGCCATGTTTGTTTGTATTGGCATCACTATGTGACGTCACAGGAAAATGGACGGGTCTATATAACGATGGTTAAAATCAGGCACTTTGAAGCTTTTTTTAGGGATATTGCGTGATGGGTAAAATTTTGAAAAAAACTTCGAAAAATAAAATAAGCCACTAGGAACTGATTTTTAATGGTTTTAACCCTTCTGAAATTGTGATAATGTTTCCCTTTAAGGACCAGGTTGTTTTCCCTGCACCACCCAGTCAGCCGCTCCACTTCATTTCTGTAGGCAGACTCATCCCTCCCAGAATTGAGTCCCACTACTATATGATGAAAATGTCATGTTGGAGTGACATGGCTACGTTGGTTGAGAGATGGGGGAGCATCTAGAGGAGCACAGCCAACTGTGAGCCCGAGGAGAAGCTGGGTGGCAAAGTCACTAAGTTCCCATTGCCCTTGTAGTCCTTGAGCGCCAACATTTCCTTCACCCCTCGACCTCCACATTACTTCACGTCCGTCAGTGACAGCCACGAGCTCTCTGTGGATGTGTGTCACCGTGGCTTGGCAGGCACGCGTCGCAACAGCTTCACCGGCAGGCTTCCACGGCTAATTTGATTTTTAATGCGACGTGACTCTTCGAGTAATAAGTGTGTGCCGGGGATTGATTAATCTGATTTGACTTGTGCTAATTCGTAGCACTGGCGCCCCTGCATGGCATAAAGTAAACAAACTGGCGAGGCCGCCCTCTCGCGGGCTGTGTCCTGACACACACGATGAGAATGAACCAGACCCCCAGCGACAGGTGGAAAGTCTGCATGTGTTGACATAGTGTGTGTTTAATTGTAAATATGGACACGGTGAGTGCTTGGAGGCAGTGAACTAATTACGACCACAGCCTGGCTCTATAGTAAGGACTATTTTTACTGCCAAAATATGGGTCACATTGAATAAGTTTCTCACTCATAAGTTGTACATGAGGCAGGAAGTACTCCGCTTCTTCTCTGAGGCTTTTAAAAAGATGGACACATCCAATCCCTTCGGGGGAAAGGAATGCTGCACAACCACCGCACACATCCTCCTCATCTCGCAGAGTCAGGGGCACTTCAACCGTTCCAACACTCCCTGCGAGGCAACTTTAAATATGAATAGAGCTCAGAGGCTGGAGAAGGCTTTGTAAAAAAAAAAAAAAAAAAAAATCACTTTTCCTGCGTTTGCGCAGCCAGCCCACAGCTGCCCACTCACTTTGCAAGGTGCGTGTGGAGGTATGGAACATGACGCCACAAAGGGACACTTCAAAGTCAGCTCGCCTTTTGTGCTGAACTGATGCAAACCCGCCAGTGTGCACGGAAATATGCCAAAACAGAGTTTTTCTTTTAAGAGTCAAAATGCCATCTATATTTCTAAAGCTCGCGCTTTCTGGCATGGAAGGAATATCTCAGCGTGGCAGAAAATAACTGCTGGAGAGAGAGAGACCACACATTGGAGAAACGGCGTACGCCTGCTGCTTTCCTACAAGGAAGAAAAATGAAAGCGCATAATAAAGGAAATGGACATTACACACACACACACACACGCACACACACACACACACACACACACACACACACACACACACACACACGTAAAACAGCAAACACTCCATCCATCCATTTTCTACCGCTTGACCCGTTCGGGGTCGCGGGGGGTGCTGGAGCCTATCTCAGCTGCATTCGGGCGGAAGGCGGTGTACACCCTGGACAAGTCGCCACCTCATCGCAGAGCCAACACAGATAGACAGACAACATTCACACTCACATTCACACACTAGGGCCAATTTAGTGTTGCCAATCAACCTATCCCCAGGTGCATGTCTTTGGAGGGGGGAGGAAGGGAACCCACGCAGTCACAGGGAGAACATGCAAACTCCACACAGAAAGATCCCGAGCGCAGGATCGAACCCAGGACTTTCGTATTGTGCGACGCACTAACCCCTCTTCCACCGCCTTATTGAAATGAGGATTGTGTGAGTACTATAACAGCTGTCACCATGGAGGCACTACCACAATGGCTGCGATGGCGGAAGAAGGCTGCAGCAGAAAAGGGTCCCCAGTCGTCTTGGACTCCATGCCACTGGACCCTGACCCGATTCTGTCAAGAATCGTGTGTTGACTGTCTGTGCACCAGTCTCCCCACGTAAAACAAAGTCACGCACAGGCATCCTCCATAAAGGGATACACCCCTACCAGGAGAATAGTCATACTTGTTCGAGTGACCGCCGATGATGACTCATTTCCCTCACCATTCATGTTGCCATGCTCTCCAAACGTGTGTGGTTTAGCAACGTTGTAAAGGGGAACTGCACTTTTTGGGGGGAATTCTGCAAATCATTCACAATCATTATGAAAGACTGATGGATTTTTTTTATTTTACATTCCAACTTGTAAATAAACGTGAATAAAAGCAGAGCCAATGGGAGGTCCTCTATTATGCCCACAAAATCCAATAAATGGTAAATGGATTATTGTCAGAATAATTGTATCTAAGTTATCACAAAACTTTGTGTTTCCATGAGTTCCCGGCGAGAAGACAAAAGCTGTCTTTGATCCTACCAAGGAGAAGGCTTGTAAAACTCCACTGTGTAGGATGGGAAGCAACATGAAGGTGTTCTGTTTCTTGGATGTATTGTAATCCACAGAAAGATTTTGTCTTGACTGGAAAACTATAAATCGGAGAGGAAGCAGGACCAGACTCCCCTCCAGGCGACCTTTTCTTTGAACTGTTTTACGACCTTTTATTTGAACTGTTTTGTGGCCAAAGGCAGCACCTGTTTACGACCCCCTTCCTTTAGAAACAGCTGTTGCCATGTAATCAGGGAAAGTCCAAATAAAAGAGGAGGCGTACAATCTTTCGTCAGAGTGTAGCGAGACTGTTCAAAGAGTACAGTCCAGACGTCTCTACTCAATTGAGCCAAATTTAATTCTGTCTCTGTTTAATTCCTTGCTTCTTGTCTTGTTTAATAGACGTCAGTTATACTTGTATAGCGCTTTTCTACTTTCAAGGTACTCAAAGCGCTTTGACACTATTTCCACATTCACCCATTCACACACACATTCACACACTGATGGCGGGAGCTGCCATTTAAGGCCCTAATATTTAGAATGCATTAAAAAAAAACATCCATCGTCATGCTTTCGTAATGTAGGTGAACTATAGGCAAAATTCCCAAAAAAGTGCAGTTTCCCTTTAAACATGCAGAGCACATCTATAATGTGAACCACCCTTTCTGCAATATAGAGTCATATTCTAGACAACAGAAACATAAAGAAAGATGTGCTATGGAGGACCAGTGTTTTTGCCACAACACCAGCAATAACTGCGATGGTGCACTGGAATGAGCTCAAGGCAAGAAAATGCATGTTTCAAGAAGTATTAATAACAGATGTTATGTACATGAAAAACGAACGCCATTAAGAAATGCCATCATTTTATTTTCCAAAACAGCTCTAAAAACCAACTTTTCTTACCTGTTTCTTCAACTGTTTTGAATTATTTGGGATCACCATAACTCCTGAAAATTTAAATTTAAACCACAGAGGCCTGGCGCAGATATTGATAAAACATGTTTGCATCTTTACAAACGACCTGTTTGGAATTAGAGACTTTAATGATGTATTTGGCTTTTTGCATTTTGCTTGAAATGTGTCCCGTTAAAAACCGTCGGACCGGAACTCCCTAATAACTAAAGTTCCTTGGGTTAATAATGTAAACTCACTACACCGGTATGTTTTAGCGCTTTCATGGCGTGTTTATTGACGGATATAAGTAAGAACTTTACACTATTTTATATTAGAAATGGCAACAGCGGAAGATGAATGTCCCATAACAACAAGATAGAGAAAAAGAAGAAGCTTATCAACTACAAAGGCGGACCGCGCTAATTTTTAGGACTTATGCAGATCCCAAATACAGATCAGCAGGTACCAGGAAGTAAGAAAAGATGCTTTTGCATAATATTGCGAAACAAAACGCCAGATAATGTCTAATCTTATACACACACCATAATAATACCCGTATGTTGAAGCACAGTACAACCCATCAAGCGGTGCGTCTTCATAGTTTACCAAAGTCGTACTAAAACATTTTGATAGATTTTTGAGAACCGTGTGTAATGTTCTATATTTGCAATGGAACATATAACATTTTGGTGTTGTTTACTTGAGTCATATTGCAGTTTACACGTATCTCTTATGTGTTACTGCCATCTACTGGTCACACTTATCATATGACCATGTACCAAATAAAATAGCTTCAAGGTCGGTAAGCACAACCAATATTATTCCGTACATTAGCTGCACCGGGTTATAAGGCGCATTGTCGAGTTTTGAGAAAATTAAAGGATTTTAAGTGTGCCTTATAGTTAGAAAAATACGGTACATAATATACATACATATCTCCAGAGAACAGTCTTGTGCTCAATGGCAATATTATTATTTCACAAAAAAAGAAAAGAAAATTAAATTAAACATATCTCAAAAGAGGCAGCACGGTGGAAGAGGGGTTAGTGCGTCTGCCTCACAATACGAAGGTCCTGAGTAGTCGTGAGTTCAATCCCGGCCTTGGGATCTTTCTGTGTGGAGTTTGCATGTTCTCCCCGTGACTGCGTGGGTTCCCTCCGGGTACTCCGGCTTCCTCCCACCTCCAAAGACATGCACCTGGGGATAGGTTGATTGACAACACTAAATTGGCCCTAGTGTGTGAATGTGAGTGTGAATGTTGTCTGTCTATCTGTGTTGGCTCTGTGATGAGGTGGCGACTTGTCCAGGGTGTACGCGCCTTCCGCCCGATTGTAGCTGAGATAGGCTCCAGCGCCCCCCGCGACCTCGAAGGGAATAAGCGGTAGAAAATGGATGCATGGATATCTCAAAAGGGTAATGGGAACAAGTATAAACTTTTTGGATCCCGCCCTTTTTTACAAAGTTAACTTCAACTAATATCCAGCTTCCTCTGAACCACATTTGATCACATTCATCTGGATCCACGTAACTGGATTTGCCCAGAAAAATGTGCTTACAATTACCTCAATATATCATCATAAGTAAGTCTGAAAAATACGGTAAATTACAAGGAAGTGTTTAACTGTAGAACAATTCCTAAGTTTGATTCCTTTAAGTTGTAGAATTGCCAAGAGAACCAGTGCGTAGCAAGTGAACCAGTAAATGTCTAGCAGCGGAAGGTGAAGGTGGAGCTCCGCCATCACCCGGGGTCTGGGCATCACTAATGCACTGGTCTGGTCTGTGCTCTTGATATAGCTTGAATTAATAATGGAGGCTGTTCTCTGAATTCTTTGAAGGTAGCTTTGCTTTCCACTTGCAAGCACGGGAGCTTAGCACACATGGACGGACTTGACTTATGATGCATCATCACGCAAGCGTCCTTGGGACTCAGAGAGGAGCCAAATGTTTCGCCACCTGTTGTCATGGTGGAGGAGACAGACTGGCAAAGATATACAACAAGCCCATCTTGCCTCCAAGTTTGTGCCTCCCAGAGCACAAATAACCCTGGCCCTGACAACTCATTTCATCTTCTGCACTAATGAATCCATCACCAGGCGCCTTCGGGTGTCGCAGCCTTGAGCGGGGGTAGGAGTAATAACTTAGATAAGTCATTATCATTATTATTATTAACATAATCGTAGGGTTGTACGCAGTGACGTGCAGTCAGGGGAGGCAGGGGAGGCGGGGCCTCACGTGCCATCATGGAAAGAAAAAAAAATTAAAAAGAAAAAAAAAAATTAAATTGTTATATGTATCCAGTGATTATACTATAAAGTTATTTTCCATTTAACTTCACCAGTTTTAGATTATTTTTTATTCAAAATCGCTGAATTTTCACATTTGCCGTTCAAATACTGAAAAGAGACTTGCGGTGAGTCACCAGCCAGTTGTGGCACGTCACTCAGTTGAGCCTCACCATGGATTGCGCAATGACTCGGCTTACTGCTGGCCTGCTGTGCAGTGAGACCGCATTGCTATATGAATTATATTATACATTTCCATAGTTTAGTTAGCTGAGGTATATAATGTACAGTGTATTTTGTCAACAACTGTATGTGTGTAACGTATTTCTTGTGCTGAGCAATCATAAAACTGCTGCGAAGACGCACTGTGTGAGGCTCGCAGTAATCCCGCCTCCTGGTGGTAGAGGGCGGTAGTGATCCCAGGGAGCATTTCTGCGACTACTCGGCTGCAGAAGAAGTGACAACAAGCAGCAACAGTTAGCAGCGATCGTTTATTTTTTCCTCTTGCCTGGACTATTAACATGGAGGGGATTACTGGAAACTGGACTTTCAATCGAAGCAGGAGGTAATACTTAAAGGAAGATCTCTATCGAGACAGAGAGACTTTTAAAACTGAAGAAATATAAGGAAGACTTCTATAAGCAAGTTATCGATGCTTTTGTTCAAAAGGAGTTGCGCATGGACTTCATTTATAAGTAAAGGTAAGACCACAATAACGTTTTTTTTTAATTAAATGTGTTTTTTTGTGTGCTACAGTTTGTATGTGTAAAGTTAAAGTTAAGTTAAAGTACCAATGATTGTCACACAGTGGGCAGCAGCGGAGCCACGCCCGGGGAATCATTTTTGGTGATTTAACCCCCAATTCCAACCCTTGATGCTGAGTGCCAAGCAGGGAAGAATGCTGGTATGAGCTTTTAAACATAACCCGTTAACTGCTGCCAATCAAATGGTGAATAAGATACTCTTTAGGGTTCATATGTTTGTAAATCTGACTGTGATGAAATCAGTGCCTCGCCAGCCATGAACCTCACCGCACGTCACTGTTTGTACGGTATACCGGTATTAGTAGAGTACCACGATACTAATGAATCATTTTCGGTACTATATCGCCTCTAAAACGTACTGGTTTACGAGCAGAGGAGCATGTTCGGCGGCACACACACACACACACACACACACACACACACACACACACACACACACACACACACACACACACACACACACACACACACACACACACAGAGTACTTACAAGCAGACAGTGTGTAGACAGAAAAGGCAGAATGGACGCATTTTTGCTTAAAAACTAACAATAAAGGTGAAGTTATAACACTGAAACACCCTGAGGAAGAGATGCTTTAAAACATGGCTAGCTCGTTAGCCACAAACATCCATTCGCAGTCGGCATTGTTTTAGCTACTTCTAAATCACTAATCCTCACCTCCATGGCGACAAATAAAGTAGGTTTCTTACAAGTATCATCCCTGCAGGACGAGGAATAGCTAAACATGCTTCACTACACACCGTAACTCAACGGCATCACAATGTAAACAAACGCCATGGGTGGATCTACACCTGACATCCACTGTAATGATACCAAGTACAGGCACGTATCTAGATAGATAGATAGTACTTTATTGATTTCTTCAGGAGAATTCCCTCAGGAAAATTTTTAATCATAAAATCATAAAAATCCTAGTAGTATCGAGTCGATACTACTATGATTACGTCATACTTGCCAACCTTCCCGGATTTTCCGGGAGACTACCGAAATTCAGCGCCTCTCCTGAAAACCTCCCGGGACAAATTTTCTCCCGTAAATCTCCCGAAATTCAGGCAGAGCTGGAGGCCACGCCCCCTCCAGCTCCATGCAGACCTGAGTCCGCAATCCCACAATATAAACAGCATGCCTGCCCAATGACGTTATAACTGTAGAATGATCGAGGGCGAGTGCTTTGTTTCTTATGTGGGTTTATTGTTAGGCAGTTTCATTAACGTCCTCCCAGCGCGGTAACAACACACAACAACAGCAGTCACGTTTTCGTCTACCGTAAAGCAGTTCGTCTTCCGTAAACAGTAATGTTGTGACACTCTTAAACAGGACAATACTGAATAGAATAGAACAAGGATGGACAATTCAACCCTTAACTCAGCAATGAGTAGATGAGTGTTATGTGTGTGTATATGTGTAAATAAATGAACACTGAAATTCAAGTATTTCTTTTATTTATATATATATATATATATATATATATATATATATATATATATATATATGAAATACTTGACTTGGTGAATTATAGCTGTAAATATACTCCTCCCCTCTTAACCACGCCCCCTACCCCCTCCCGAAATCGGAGGTCTCAAGGTTGGCAAGTATGGATTACGTCGATATTTTTTGGCATCACAACATCTTCTTTCGTTTTTTTGAAATTCATTATGTGTTTATAAACTCAGGAAATACGTCCCTGGACACATGAGGACTTTGAATATGACCAATGTATGATCCTGTAACTACTTGGTATCGGATCGATACCTAAATGTGTGGTATCCTCCAAAACTAATGTAAAGTATCAAACAACAGACGAATAAGTGATTATTACATTTTAACAGAAGCATGTTGAAAGAGAAAGTAAGCAGATATTAACAGTAAATGTACAAGTAGATTAATAATTAATTTTCTACCACTTGTCCTTAATAATGTTGACAAAATAATAGGTAGATAAATGACACAATATGTTACTGCATACGTCAGCAGCTAAATTAGGAGCCTTTGTTTGTTTACTTACCGGTACTCAAGGACTAGTATGTTGACTATTTTATTTAAGGACTAAATTGCAATAAGAAACATATGATTAATGTGCCCTAAGATTTTTTGTTAAAATAAAGCCAATAGTGCCATTTTTTCTGGTCCCCTTTATTTAAAAAAGTACCAAAAAGTACCAAAAAGTACCAAAATATTGGTATCGGGACAAAACTTCATCCTTGCGACCTCAGCACCAGCTTGAAGTCTGAGCTAAGCAGCAACAGTTTGGGACTCTCCTTAACGCACATGGGGAACTTTGTCACTGCTCAAGGTTATTGTCAAAAAAGATGTGTCAGAAATATGCATCCTAAAGATGAGAATGTGTTGTGGAATGATTAAGTCGACGAGTGTGTGTGTGTGTGTCTTCTACACAGGAGTGTAAGTGGCGTAGTCAGGGAGCTGTCAGCAGAGAAGCAGGAAGCAGGCTGATCACAGGGAGGCAGCGTGTTTGAAGTCTCCCAGGGACTGACAGCTTCTCTCCCCATGGGAACGCCTTCCCTCGCCCCTTTCTCGCCCTACACCACCCTTTCCCTACATCACTCCTCTTTATCCCGCATCCCTCTGCTCTCGCTCGGCAGGGAGATGGATGATGAGAGGTGCATTAGTAGTATGTCGGGTGCACGTGGAAGCACACTTGCTCTCTCCTGGGACTCTTGGAGGTGTGTGCGGGAATACACGGAGGCTCCAAAACAAGCACCAGTGTATTTCTGTAAACAGACATGACGAGCTGCCATCTCTCATGATCGGATATTTCATCTGACATTCAATCTGGCTCTGTGGCGAGAGGGCGCCGACAGCCGACCTTCAGCCTGAAGATGGATGACCGTGTAAGCCACTATTTAAATACATAATTGTGTATAAGGGTTGTCCCGATACCAATATTTTGGTACCGCTACCAAAATGTATTTCGATACTTTTCTAAATAAAGGGGACCACAAAAAATGGCATTATTGGCTTTATTTTAACAAAAAATAGACATGTTTATTATTGCAATTTTGTCCTTAAATAAAATAGTAAACATACTAGACACATTTTATTTTAGTAGTAAGTAAACAAACAAATGCTCCTAATTTGTCCGCTGACATATGCAGTAACATTTTCCATTCTATTATTTTGTTAAAATTATTAAGGACAAGCGGTAGAAAATGAATTATTAATCTACTTGCTCATTTACTCTTAACATCTGCTTACTTTCTGTTTCAACATGTTCTATCTACACTTCTGTTAAAATGTAATAATCACTTATTCTTCTGTTGTTTGGATACTTTACATTAGTTTTGGATGATACCACACATTTAGGTATCGATCCTATACCAAGTAGTTACAGGATCATACATTGGTCATAATTTAAGTCCTCATGTGTCCAGGGACGTATTTCCTGAGTTTATAAACATAATATGAATTTAAAAAAAAGGAAAAACGATTTTGCGATGTAATCATAGTAGTATCGACGAGATACGCTCCTGTACTTGGTATCATTACAGTGGATGTCAGGTGTAGATCCACCCATGGCGTTTGTTTATATTGTGACGCCGGTGAGCTATTGTATCCTCCTACGGTGTGTAGTGAAGCATGTTTAGCTATTCCTCGTCCTGCAGGGATGATACTTGTAAGAAACTTATTTTATTTGTCGCCATGGAGGCGAGGATTAGTGATTTAGAAGACGTTAGCTGCTAGCTAGCTAGCCTTGTCTTAAAGCACCTCTTCCTGAGGGCGCTTCAGTGTTATAACTTCACCTTTATCATTAGTTTTTAGGTCAAAATGCGACCATTCTCCCTTTTCTGTCTACACACTGTGTCTGCTTGTAAGTACTCTGTGATTGTGCGCTGCCGAACATGCTCCTCTGCTCGTAAAACCAGCAATGTCAAGACGTGATGACGAAAAGGGCGATCCGGTAATTTTTAGAGACGGTATAGTACCGAATATGATGAATTGGTATCGCAGTACTATACTAGTACCGGTATACCGTGTGTCTAATAACAAATAAAGGTCAGCCATGGTTGCGTCTTTCGATTTGGCGTTCACGGTGTGTTTAAAAAAAAACAAAAAACAGAATGATTATCATTTTCGCCATGCACGCTTACGCCCTCCCGACCCCCTCCTCCGCAGGTCAAGGTGCAGCGGGATTTCATCTCTAATGGCTTGTGTGTTAGCAGGAGGCCATCCGTCATGAGGACAGACTGTGGGCTGGATGTCCCTGTCACTAAGCTGTCTGTTTGTCAGGCGGCCAGCTCCATCACGCTGAGATGCTCTTGCTGGCGAAAGCCACCGGCGCCGCAAATGCATACAAATATGCAAATTAACAACAAAATAAACATCACCCTGCAAATGAGCCATCTATCAATGACCACTTTCTAAGCGGCTCAGCGTCGGCACAGCAACACCAATCAGCCACTCCGACATCGCGGGTGATGGAACGCCACCCCATCATCTCTCCTCCCCCTTCTATATCATTGACACACTCCCTTTTATTGCTCGCTGTTTGCCACTTTTCATGCGCACTTTGTCCAAATTTCCTCTCCCGCTCTGCACTCATTGCTCATCGCTTTAATCTCACCACTTTGTTGGCTATCCTGCACATCAATTTCCCTCCACTCGGCATTCGAGCCGCTCTGCAATCAAAAGGCTTCTGTTCGTCCCCATCACTGAAACTTTGAGGGAGACATTTACAATGACTACGCCGTCTGTCTTTGTTTTTATTTTTCCACCGGACGCATTAGCCATCAGGGGAGAAATACAACCACATATCGACACATCTATTTTCATCAAGGCTCCACTAACTAAAACAAAGCAATATGGCTACGCTCACACTGCAGTATTGTATGATGCCCAATTCTGATTTTTTTTTGTTCAAATCAGATCTTTTTATGTAGTTGTTCACAGTACAAGAAATGTGACTTCTTTTCATGTCTAATGCAGTCCCTCCAGGATTTTGCGGGCTTATTTTTGTATTTGTCGCGACCAAAAGTAGCAGATTTCGTGGCAGCATTTTAAAAAAGTTGCTATGTTTTAAGACAAGGGTGCCCACACTTTTTCTGCAGGCGAGATAATTTTCAATTGACCAAGAGGAGGGGATCTACCTCATTCATATACATACTTGCCAACCTTGAGACCTCCGATTTCGGGAGGTGGGGGCGTGGTTAAGAGGGGAGGAGTATATTTACAGCTAGGATTCACCAAGTCAAGTATTTCATATATATATATATATATATATATATATATATATATAAGAAATACGAAGTCAAGTATTTCATATATATATATATAAATAAAAGAAATACTTGAATTTCACTGTTCATTTATTTACACATATACACATACATAACACTCATTTACTCATTGTTGAGTTAAGGGTTAAATTGTCCATCCTTGTTCTATTTGTCACTATTTTTCTAACCATGCTGAACACCCTCACTGATGATGCATTGCTGTGTGGCACGCAAAAAGTGCTTTCATCAAATACACTAGATGGCAGTATTGTCCTGTTTAAGAGTGTCACAACATTGCTGTTTACGGCAGACGAACTGCTTTACGGTAGACAAAACGTGACTGCTGTTGTTGTGTGTTGTTGCCGCGCTGGGAGGACGTTAATGAAACTGCCTAACAATAAACCCACATAAGAAACCAAGAACTCGCCCTCGATCATTCTACAGTTATAACATTATTGGGCAGGTACGCTGTTTATATTGTGTGCCTGAATTTCGGGAGATTTTCGGGGGAAAATTTGTCCCGGGAGGTTTTCGGGAGAGGCGCTGAATTTCGGGAGTCTCCCGGAAAATCCGGGAGGGTTGGCAAGTATGTTCATATATATAATTTATATTTATTTATTTGTGAAAGAGACGTTTTTGTTAACAAGTTAAAAGGTGTTTAATGATAATACAAGCATGTTTAGCACATATAGATTCCTTTCTTTCATGAAGACAAGAATATAAGTTGGTGTATTACCTGATTGTGATGACTTGCATTGATTGGAATCAAGTAGGGGTGTAACGGTACGTGTATTTGTATTGAACCGTTTCGGTACGGGGGTTCCGGTTCGGTTCGGAGGTGTACCGAACGAGTTTCCACACGAACATATTAAGTAGCGTAACGCACGTTGTGTAAACAATGCACACCAAGGCACAACACATGACATGCTAGCAGCTAACGGGCTAGGATAGACTGACCATACGTCCTCTTTTCACCGGACATGTCCTCTTTTGCGGAGCTGTCAGGGCAGAGTTTCTTAAATGCCTCAAATGTCCGGCATTTTGAGTTAGGGTTGTGTGTATTTTTTTAATGTACGTTCAGGGTTAAGAAGGGGTTAAAAACAAAACAAATTGTGAAGGTGCGCAGCAGCATTGGTGAGGGAGGGGCAGAGACAGAGAGAGAGAGAGAGAGAGTTATGATAAACGCGCATGCGTCGCCAGGCTCTGCTTTTTATCCATAGATTTATCAGATTTAATTTTTTATTATTTATAGCAGGGGTGTCAAAAGTGTGCCCCGGAGGCCATTTGCGGCCCACAGCTAATGTTTTAAAGGCCCACGGCACATTCTAAAAATACTATTAAAATACACAAAAACATAACAAAAGTGAAATAAAAAAGCTTAAAGGTTAAATGTAATTTAGAAAAAGTTGCAATGTTGACTAATAAAACAAAGCTGTTTTTTTTTCTTTCAAACTGTCATTGCTCAAAACATAATATTGAATCAAAATCAATGTTATTATGAACTATTGACCCATCCAAGTTTCTGATTACTTCACATCAAATATTCCACGAAGAAAATATTTTTGGCGGAAAATTTTGCAAATTTGGTAAATAAATAACCCAAAAATGTATATTTTGTTTTCTTACTGTACTGAAAATGAACCGAACCGTGACCTCTAAACCGAGGTACGTACCGAACCGAAATTTGTGTGTACCGTTGCACCCCTAGACAGTAGTTATGATAACGTCCACATTTTCCAAATGGAAGAGAAAAAAAGTCCTCCTTTCAGAAATTGCTATTAAATGGAAATGGAGTAGGATTAAATAAGATCTGCTTCTTCTCATGACTTTTAGACATGTTGTAATGAGAAACTGGAAATATGTGATGTAACATATTGTAACTACCGTATTTTTCGGACTATAAGTCGAGATTGTTTTCATAGTTTGGCCGTGGGTGCGACGTATACTCCGGAGCGACTTATGTGTGAAATTATTAACATATTACCGTAAAATATCAAATATTATAATTTATCTAATTCGCGTGAGCGACGAAGAAAATGTCCGCAATCGTCACACACAAGTCAGCAATCGTCACTCACACGCCAACCAATAAGAATTCGGCGGGGGGCGGTTCATGGCAGAAGTGCATTGTGGGTTTTGGAATGCTAACTGCTATACGCTACTGCCGGAGCTATTAAAATAGATCACAGCAACATTGGCGGTAACTTATAAAAACTGAGAAGGACTGAACTAAAATGGCACCGAAAAGGAAGCTGAACGTAGTGAAATATGCACCAGAAAACGGCGATCGAGCAGCAGAAAGAATGGACGCTAGCAGTGCATACCAGGAGCGACACCGAGGGGGAATATTTCATGGGATTTAGCAATCGGGAGTGACAAATTGTTTGGTAAACGTATAGCATGTTCTATATGTTATAGTTATTTGAATGACTCTTACCATAATATGTTACGTTAACATACCAGGCACGTCCTCAGTTGGCTATTTATGCCTCATATAACGTACACTTATTCAGCCTGTTGTTCACTATTCTTTATTTATTTTAAATTGCCTTTCAAATGTCTATTCTTGGTGTTGGATTTTATCAAATAAATTTCCCCCAAAAATGCGACTTATACTCCAGCGCGACTTATATATGTTTTTTTCCTTCTTGATTGTGCATTTTTGGCTGGTGCGACGTATACTCCGGAGCGACTTATAGTCCGAAAAATACGGTATATACATGATCGAAATAAACTTCCACCATAACTATATCAGATTCAGTTGCATTTGAAAACCTTACAGATCACAAATGTACAAAATTGAAATCGGAAATGACCTGCAGTGTGAACGTCGCCTGAAGACATTGGAAATGTGTCTGTCTCTCCAACAGAAAACTCCCAGTTTGAAGACTGTGTGAGTTCCTTTCAGTAAAACCAAAAGGTTGGAATGGAAACAAAGCGCTCCAAATGGAATAAAAGTCAAAGGGGGGAAACATGAAGCAGTTGAGTCAGGCAAGACTTATGTTGCTTTTCACTTTGGGTCTACAATTTGACAATGGAACAAAACTAACATCTTGAAGCACTAACCCACTTTACATGTAAGTCCGTGCATTTAAGAAGTCCACTGGCTTGCTGAGGTGTCCGGCAAATTAACCTGACGACACATTTAAAAGTCTCATATTATGCACAGTTGACTTTTCAATAATGTTATAACATGAATGTCCACAGAGCCTGTTTATGACCACCAAACGTGAGAAAAATGTGCAATTTTCATCCCTTGTTTGCTCCATTTTTGACAGAACAGTTTCTCAACCAGATGTTCTTCAAGTTGTAGATTTTTGGTAGCCCGCCAGCCAGCATTGTATACTGTCAACTGGCAGCTCGGGGGCCAAATCCGGCCCAGGAATGACACCATACTGTCGCCCGAGTTCAGTTAAAAACTTGAGAGACAAAAATTTCTGCAGCAAATTCCTAAAAACTCTAGAGTGCTCTTGTTGTATAGAGGAACTTGGACCTCAGTAAACACATTGGCAGATCTTTGCATTGACATTTTAACCTTGCTAGCAAACATATAACACTGGAGTCCTAACTAGGGTTGTACAGTATACCGGTACTAGTATAGTACCGCGATACTAATGAATCATATTCGGTACTATACCGCCTCTAAGAAGTACCGGTCCCCGTGCCCCTTTTTCTTTAACGAGTGCGTCGTAGTCACGTTGTGACATTGCTGGTTTTACGAGCAGAGGACCATGTTCAGCAGCGCACAATCACAGAGTACTTACACGCAGACACAGTGTGTAGACAAAAGGGAGAACGGACGCATTTAGGCTTAAAAACTAACAATAAAGGTGAAGTTATAACACTGAAACGCCCTCAGGAAGAGGTGCTTTAAGACATGGCTAGCTGGCTAATGTCCATCCGCAGTCGGCAGTGTTTTAGCTACTTCTAAATCACTAATCCTCGCCTCCATGGCAACAAATAAAGTAAGTTTCTTACAAGTATCATCCCTGCAGGACGAGGAATAGCTAAACATGCTTCACTACACACCGTAGGACAGCGTTTCTCAAAGTGTGGGGCGCGCCCCACTGGTGGGGAATAGAGACATGACAGGTGGGGCGCGAGGAACGGGAGGACATTTCACTTTAATTATTATTTTTTTAATTATATTCTTAGATTATTTTTTTTTTTACTATGCTTTCATTTTCTATGCACACTGTAAATCACTTTGTGATTCTGTCTGTGGAATCCGCTATATAAATAAATGTAAATTACTTATTTTTCCTGTAGGCTTTAAATTTTTCGGTAGGAGCGAAAGTTTGACAGACATAGCAACAGTAACTAATGGGGGCGGGGCTAAGCGGATCAAACTTTCGCGCGGATGGGTAGCAGGCTAATGTGTGGACCACAATTACACAAAATGGATACATTTGTGACTGGCACCTCAAAGGTCGTCGAGCCAGAGCCAGAGCCAGCGCCTGCAGAAAAACAAAAATCTGACGGGCCTAATCAACCATAAAGCCAACCGAAAAGAAAATATGATGAAGGGTATCTTGCTCTTGGATTCACGGCAGTGGTGGTGGAGGCAGAGGAGAGACCCCTGTGTGTTCTGTGTCTAAAAGCGCTAGCAGCAGACAGCATGAGACCCAACAAATTAAAGAGACACCTCGAGACCACACACCCCAATCACGTCAATAAGCCACTTGATTTCTTTCAAAGAAAACTGACAGAGTACCGTCAACAGGAGAAGCGCCTGGTAAAAGCTACATCAGTAAACAGTAACGCTCAAATGGCTTCATATAGAGTTGCATACAGAATTGCACAATGCAAAAAAACACATGTTATGTCCTCGGTTTCACCTATGTGCTTATTTAGGTGTCTTAATTTAATAATAATCAGGCAACACGTTTCAACTCAATGCCTCGGATCGCTCCCGTTTATTAACAACTTCGAGAGCCCAAACTCTCCCTCCCTCCCGTGACGCCACACACTGAACACATGCTACGGTGGCTCGGACATGACAAAACAGTACATGACACCTCACACAATTGCTGAGCAGCTCATTCTCCCCGCTGCAATAGACCTGGTGTCAGTCATGCTTAGTTATTTTATTTATTATTGAACTTGATGCAAGTTATACCACAGCTGCACAGTTATTTTATTTATTATTGAACTTGATGTTATGTTATGTTATTGAGTTTGAATGTATACAACTTGATGTTACTTGATGTTCAATAAATTTGAAAATGTTAAGCTTGGCATTAGCGTTCTGTTGGGGCGATGGGGGCAGGTGGGGCTTGAAAACTCCCCCTTGTCCAAAGTGGGGGATGACAAAAAAAGTTTGAGAACCACTGCCGTAGGAGGATACAATAGCTCAACGGCGTCACAATGTAAACAAACACCATGGGTGGATCTCCACCTGACATCCACTGTAATGACACCACGTACAATAGCGTATCTAGTTGATACTACTATAACTACATCGATATTTTTTTAGCATCACCAAATCTTTTTTTTAATTTAAAAAAAATGTATATTATGTTTATAAACTCAGGAAATACGTCCCTGGACACATGAGGACTTAAATTATGACCCTGTAACTACTTGGTATCGGATTGATACCCGTATTTGGTGTCTCATCCAAAACTAATGTAAAGTATCCAAACAACAGAAGAATAAGTGATTATTACATTAACACAGTGGTTCTCAAACTTTTTTTGTCATCCCCCACTTTGGACAAGGGGGAGTTTTCAAGCCCCACCTGCCCCCATCGCCCCAACAGAGCGCTAATGCCAAGCTTTAACATTTTCAAATTTATTGAACATCAAGTTGTATACATTCAAACTCAATAACATAAAATAACATCAAGTTCAATAATAAATAAAATAACTGTGCAGTTGTGGTATAACTTGCATCAACTTCAATAATAAATAAAATAACTTCTATCAAGTTCAATAATAAATAAAACAAAAGTGTTATAACTTGCATCAAGTTCAATAATAAATCAAAACAAGTGTTATAACTTGCATCAAGTTCAATAATAAATCAAAAAAAGTGTTATAACTTGCATCACGTTCAATAATAAATCAAAAAAAGTGTTATAACTTGCATCAAGTTCAATAATAAATCAAATAACTTGCATCAAGTTCAATAATAAATCAAAAAAAGTGTTATAACTTGCATCAAGTTCAATAATAAATCAAACAAAAGTGTTATAACTTGCATCAAGTTCAATAATAAATCAAACAAAAGTGTTATAACTTGCATCAAGTTCAATAATAAATCAAAAAAAGTGTTATAACTTGCATCAAGTTCAATAATAAATTAAAAAAAGTGTTATAACTTGCATCAAGTTCAATAATAAATTTAAAAAAGTGTTATAACTTGCATCAAGTTCAATAATAAATCAAATAACTTGCATCAAGTTCAATAATAAATAAAATAAAAGTGCCACTTTGCAATCTTTGCAAAAAAAAAAAGAAGGAGCTATGCATTTGGCAAGACAGGGCAAGTGACAGCACTTTTCCCCGGGAGAGCCACCTTGCTTCACTGTGAAACAGCACTGCTGTATGATCAGCTCCCATTTCCTCACACAGTGCAGAGAACAGTCGCACTTTCAGTGGTCGTGTTTTGATCAAATTTACCGCGCTCACAACATCTGTTAAGACCTCATTGAGTTCGGGGCTGAGCTGTTTCCCGGTGAATGACACAGTGTGTGCCCGTCAGATTTTTGTTTCTCTGCAGGCGCTGGCTCTGGCTCGACGACCTTTGAGGTGCGAGTCACAAATGTATATATTTGTGTAATTGTGGTCCACACATTAGCCTGCTACCCATCCGCGCGAAAGTTTGTTCCGCTTAGCCCCGCCCCCATTAGTTACTGTTGCTATGTCTGTCAAACTTTCGCTCCTACCGAGAAATGTAATGCCTACAGTAAAAATAAGTACCGGTAATTTCCATTTATTTATATAGCGGATTTCACAGACAGAATCACAAAGTGATTTACAGTGTGTATAGAAAATGAAAGCATAGTAAAAAATTTTTATCTAAGAATATAATAATAAAAAAAATTTTTTTAAGTGAAATTTCCTCCCGTTCCTCGCGCCCCACCTGTCATGTCTCTATTCCCCACCAGTGGGGCGCGCCCCACACTTTGAGAAACGCTGCATTAACAGAAGTGTAGATAGAACATGTTAAAAGAGAAAATAAGCAGATATTAACAGTAAATGTACAAGTAGATTAATAATTAATTTTGTACCACTTGTCCCTCATAATGTCGACAAAATAATAGGTAGATAAATGACACAATATGTTACTGCATATGTCAGCAGCTAAATTAGGAGCCTTTGTTTGTTTACTTACTACTAAAAGACAAGTTGTCTTGTATGTTTACTATTTTATTTAAGGACAAAATTGCAGTAAGAAACATATGTTTAATGTACCCTAAGACTTTGTGTTAAAATAAAGCCAATACTGACATTTTTTTGTGGTCCCCTTTATTTCGAAAAGTATCGAAATACATTTTGGTACCGGTACCAAAATATTGGTATCAGGACAACCCTACATCTGACAAGTGCGAGCTACACTAGCTGCTATGTCTACCGATGAGTTCTGTTCTGCTAACTTATACCTAAGTCACTCACACTGTGCATGGAACACTGAAGGATATTTACAAGATTTAATACAAGAATGAAATTAAACGTTAGTAAAACGACATAACTTCGTTTTTAAACTCTGTGGTTGTCTTTATACTGGATGGGGTTGCTCAAGGGAAGAAGAGACGGGCTCATTTGGATGGAGGACGTAGACGAGGCAGGAGACTTTGGTCTACTGGCCAAAGCACTACACGTAGTTTCTATCTCAAGTCTCAATAGTAAAACCACTATGCTGCTGTGTTATCACTTTCATAGTATCACATTCTTTCACATGTTCAAGGATACAACCTTTATCCTTGACGGCGTTCAAGACCGTCCAACAAGCTTCGACCAAGCAGGCAGACAATGTTGGTTGGCCTTCCCCTCCAAAGTTGTTTTTATCTAATTTCGATTCACACTTTCTTTTTCTTATGTGCACTATCATCATAAAGGTTTGCTTTATGCATGGGAGACAAAATGAAGGGCACTAAGCTAACAAAAAAGACACAAAAACGGCCAAAAGACATGCACCTAGGGATAGGTTGATTGGCAACACTAAATTGGCCCTAGTGTGTGAATGTTGTCTATCTGTGTTGGCCCTGCGATGAGGTGGCGACTTGTACAGGGTGTACCCCACCTTCCGCCCCAATGCAGCTGAGATAGGCTCCAGCACCCCCTGTGACCCCGATAGGGACACGCGGTAGAAAATGGATTGTTCTAGCTGCACAAGACTATGTATTTTTCCACCGCACGGACATAACTCGTCCTCCAGTGAGTCTCAAACCACTCAGGTCGAAACTACGATTTATATCGTTAATGGGAGTGCATTTTACTTTTAAAATTTAATTAATTATAGTTACTTGTTTATTTGCCAAAAAAAAGTAATTAGTAACAAATTACCCTTTAATGAATGTACTTAATGACTAAGAAAAGTAATAATGGCGTTAATAACCTCCTAAGGCCCAATCTGTTTGTTTAAATGCTTTTTTTTTAATTTCTCTTTGCTATTTGGGCTTATTGGACCCTAATTAGAATAAAAACTAGGAATCATCTTTTGAGATGATGTACTTAGTCCATAAGTAACAAACGTGTACTTCATGTTTAAAGTGTCATGCTAATTCTTATTTTTACACTTTTTCCCCCCAAATTCCATTGTATGTTATACTCTTCTGACACCACCAGATGCCAGTATAAGTGTCCACATAAGCGGCCATAAGACCCCAATTCAATAGTGTACACAATTTTGGAAATAAGAGCTAATAGGTGCTGTCCACCCATGTGGCCACTAAGCCTTAAGAGTAATTAAAACATTTTTTTTTAATTAATTAAAATATATGGCATATGCAGTTGAAATAAGTTTCATGAAAGCAGTGTGTGTGAGTGTGTGCCTTTGAAAGGCGGTGCCTGTTGCCAAGTTACGTGTGACGTCAGCAAGAGAGCCAGAAAGAGCAGCATGAGCTCAGCTGTGTTTGTTAGCTCTTGCGAGACTGCAGAGCTGTGTTAAATATTCTCACTGGATTGTGTTACCTCTGGTTAATAAAGACATTGAATGTGCTTCAATGGCTGTAGTCTCCTTGTCCCCAAACGGGGTATTATAGGAGTGTAAGCTTTTTCAATTAAATCATTGATTTATTGTTCATCATTCTAGTGTGTGTACTTGTGTGTTGTTTGCTGTGTGATGTTGCCTCCTTCGATTTGATATCAAGTTCATTTTAGTGTGGTGCTAGTTGTTGCTTTCATTATTAGTAAAATATATTTATTTACACCTTTATTATATAATGCTGTTTTAAGATAATGTTGTTATTCCAAACTCTGATTATAACAATAAAACGTTGTAAACCGAGTATATTCTGTGCATGTAAAAAAGTGGATTAAGTTCACAATTGCGCTATGACATGAGTCACCCTATACCTTTCTCAAGCACGTCCTACGAACACAAAACTGTTTTTATCTCCAATTTGTCAGTAGCTCAGTGACACGGTCGTAAAAGCTGAAAATAAGACACAGAGTATGTTTATATGCACTAAAAATAGACTTATTTTACGGATTGGCTTGAAAGCTATAAATAATTAAATTGTGTTTGACTTTTTCAAGATCAGATCAACATGTCTACTGTTTATCTATTTTATTTATTGAAAATAAACAGACATCATTTTGTATTACATTATTGTTTCTATTGTTAATATCAGAGTCTGTTCTGCAAAAAGGTAATCCCTAGAAGTGCACAGCTTATGGACAGGAACCCACAGTTAAAATATACATCATTATATACAAAATACAGTAGAATACAATTCATTTCAACATTTACCCACCAAATACCCATTTACAATTTCATACCAACCTACCGACAGGTTGACATTTATAAAGAAGGAATCTTTATATCCACCAAATCAGTCTCGATATCCTATTATTCAAATTTTATTAAAATTTGAAACCAGTCGATTCTGCAAATTGAAACCAGTTTTTGATGACAGTGTAAAGTCAATCCCCTAAAAAAAGGGGTGTCAAACGAATTTTAGCTCAGGGGCCGCATGGAGGAAAATCTGTGCACACGCTGGCCGGACTATTAAAATCATGGCATTAAAACTAAAAAATAAAGACAACTTCAGATTATTTTCTTTGTCTTACTTTGGCCAAAAATAGAACAAACACATCCTGAAAATATTACAATAAAAATATAGAAAAAAATACCGACACCGGTAAAGTTTAGATCCATGAAGGAAAGAAGAAAGTGAATGAATGTTTATAACTGAATACATTTACATATGCATACTTTTTTTTTCTTTTGTATTATTTTTTTTTATAAATTAAGTAACGTTTATGACAACTTTTTTCCAAAACTATATAGAATGTGAGATATTACAGGATAATGTATACATTTCTCATTTTGTTTTCAAAACGTTTACAAAAAAGTGGGACTCCAAAAATTTACTGTGGGACCCCATTTTTATGACTTGATGGGGTCCCTGGGACCCCATTTTGAAAATTCCTAGCGCCAACACTGATGGAGTATTGGTACGTGCAAAACAGCAGCAGGCGGCTGTGGCCTGTGGGCCGGTTCTAATACTAATCAAATATCATCCCGGGGGCCATAGATCATCCGTTGACTTTGACACTTAGGCCCTAAAACGTCACACTTTTTATCCAAATGCAGTACGAAGCTGCTTGTTATTCAATTAAATGTTCAAGTGTTCCCTTCATGCTGTGGCATCCATTTATGTGTTTGTCTCCACTGGTTCATGTACGGATCCCCACTACCCCAACCCCATAAAAAACACACGAGAAGCCTGCAAACGAAAAGCCAATTTACTAACTTCGATGCTGGTTTTTATGAGTTGCAGTCAGAAAGACAGTAGAATGGGAGGAATGATGTATTTTAGGCCCATCTGACCACAATAAGTATTAAAATGTGTACTGTCCACCCAAACGTGCATGCATGGCTTGTCATGCGTCCTCCACTCACTGGCCATAACATTACACACACTTCTGCAATTAAATAAAACATACAAATACAATGATGTACAGTACAGTTTTGACTGACACGGTCAGAGATATAGTAATTTGACGATACATGTTCACTATCGCGGGGGTGATTTGCAGTCATATAAAAGCGCACTGCATCATACTGAGAGACGTTTCTAATATATTGCTGTGTATATAGCACAACATCCATTCCTTCAAAATGATTGTGCATTACGGTTTATACATTATGTATGATGGTGATTATAAATATCCAACATGTGCCACACATCACCATTCTGAAATCAATCACAGACATAGGCTGCATAAAGAAATACATTACTTCTCTTATGATGCGGTCACCAATTAGTATCGGTCGATTTTCGTGAAAAAGTTTGTGATCAGCCAAAGGCAGGTCCACTCTGGCGAATACTGTATTTATTTTGGTTTCCCGGCTGACAGGCGACTAGCAGCTAATTATGTATCTCATACACAGTGTGGAGCCGCCCCCCTAAGTTAATGATTACCTACCTTAATTTGTCATCCTGTAAAGCGTCTTTGAGTACTCTGAAAAGCGCTATACCAAATAAAATGTATTATTTTTATTATTAATATAACTAATATAGACATTTACATCATGTGTTGCCTTCATTATATAAGACTTATATGAGGCTTTTAATTTTTTGCGGCTCCAGACAGATTTTTTTTTTTTGGACTTTTGGTCCAATATGGCTCTTTCAATGTTTTGGGTTGTCGACCCCTGGTTTAGGCCATAAAACTTAATACGGGAAATAATGTTTCAGTCTTCGTGTTCATATTCATGTTCATGTAGTGATGCATCTGTCAGCCACATGCTTGTCAAACATCTGCACACAGCTGGAGTGCGGGCATGTCTTTCTTTATTGAAGTGTGTGTGTGCGCGTGTGTGTGTGCATGTGTCTGTATGTGTGTATCTATGTCCCTTGCATGGCTTCATTAAGAGGGATCAGAGCCACACCCCTTCTCAGACGCTAAACATTAGGGTTGGAATAGTCCCTCGTGTTGCGTGACCTTCTCGGCCCCCTCAGATCACTTATTACTTGTCACAACAACAATGCGAATCATGACAGTACTGCTCCATATCTTGCTCTTCAAAGCACTCATCTCTGGCTCTGTTATACACACAACTACGTCAGCAGTTTTCTTTGAGCAAACTGATGAAACGTTCTCTTTATGTAAGCTTTTCTTTTTTTTTTAAAGATGAGACACCCGGCCAAATTGTACAGGGTTGAACTCTCTTCCACCTAATGAAATAGATTATAAATATTTTAATAGGCTTTTAGGGAACTCAGATGTATCACTGCACTTGTTTAAATGCATTACCAGTAAAACCAAGAGTAAGCAGTGTAAAAATTAGCGTCTGGATTGTAAATCCTCTCCAAGGCCTTTTTGATGGTTGCTTTTAGGGATGGAGCTGTTTAAGAAAAAAAGTGTGTTGTTTTTAATACCATGGGAGTGTGTGTGTGTGTGTGTGTGTGTGTGTGTGTGTGTGTGTGTGTGTGTGTGTGTGTGTGTGTGTGTGTGTGTGTGTGTGTGCGTGTAGTCCTGATCATATGCACGCAAAGTTAAGGAGAAGTTTTTTTTTGTCCTGTCCAGCCACTCAGGAAAATCATATTGTTGATGTAGATCAGGGGTGTCAAACTCAAATACAGAGTGGGCCATAATTTAAAACTGAACAAAGCCGCGGGCCAAGGTTGAACAAATTAACCTTTTAATAGGGACCCAAACAAGTTTTGCATTGAATATTGAACAAGCAAGACTTGTATAACTTTATAGTGACATGCAAAATCGAGTTTCAAATAATAATAATAATTAAAAAATATCAATGGCATATCAAATACAATTTAAATAAAAATTTAATGCCTCTTTTCTATTTGCAGCCTTCTGAGGTAAATATCAACATTAACTTTTTCCACAGGCTAATAAATTAGAAAATAAAATAACAATGAATAAACCAACCATTCAGGACTTTAAACTGCTCAGTTTGCAACACACTGATCTAATCTGATGTGCCGAAGCCAGATACCTGCTATCTTTTCTTGGATGCTAGTTCATTAATGTCGGGGCTCAGGCTTTGATCTGAGGCAACCTTCATTATCGAACGAAGTTGTTCATCAGTCATTATATCTCGTAGTCCATCCGGACCACAGTCTTGGGGGCGTGCCTTAAAGGCACTGCGTGTAACGTCCTCTACGAGCTGTCGTCATGTCTGCTTTTCATCCATTCTAACAACGTGCCGGCCCAGTCACAAGATATGTGCGGCTTCTGTACGCACACTCACGTGAATGCAACGCATACTTGACCAACAGCGATACAGGTTACACTGAGGGTGCCCGTATGAATAACTTTAACACTGTTAGAAATATGCGCCACACTGTGAATCCACACCAAACAAGAATGACAAACATATTTTGGGAGAACATCCGCACCGTAACACAACATAAACACAACAAAACAAATACCCAGAATCCCATGCAGCCCTAACTCTTCCGGGCTGCAATATACACCCCCGCTACCACCAAATGCCCCCCCTTGTGCGTCGGTTGAGGTGGGCGGGGTTGGGGGGGGCGGTGCGGATGTTCTCCCGAAATGTGTTTGTCATTCTTGTTTGGTGTGGATTCACAGTGTGGCGCATATTTCTAACAGTGTTAAAGTTGTTTATACGGCCACCCTCAGTGTAACCTGTATTGTGGTTGGTCAAGTATGCGTTGCATTCACGTGTGTGTGTGTGTGTGTGTGTGTGTGTGTGTGTGTGTGTGTGTGTGTGTGTGTGTGTGAAGAAGCCGCACATATGTGACTGGGCCAGCATTCGTTGGACTGGGTGAAAAGCGGACGTGACGATTTTCGGGAGGGGCACTGAAATTTGAGAGTCTCCCGGGAGGGTTGGCAAGTATGAGAATTAGCTGTGAATGCGGTGTTACCGCTGAATATAATCGGCGGGCCAGCTTTAGTGTTAATTTGATATCGCCTCAAGGGCCAAGTGAAATTACACAGCAGGCCAAATTTGGCCCGCAGGCCAGAGTTTGACACCCATGATGTAGATGATCATATCTGCTGTACAGATTTACTTTACATAAGAGAAGTGTGGTATACTTCTCTTGTTGCCTTATTTGTATTTGACTTTATTAAATGGATTTATATTAATATTTGGGGCAGCCAGACCGGAATCGGACACAAATTGATAACATTTTAACTGTGGATTTTGTGAACCAGTCCACCACTAGTTTGTACACACAGCCTCATCTCAGCTTGAGCATACTTTTTCTCTTTGTTTATACAGAAATATTTAACATGGACTATTCAATGTGTAAATTATTTAAAGGTGAACCTACAATTATAATGATCTACATTTAAAACTATTAATTGTGGTCTAGATAATATGTATTGAGTATGCATTTCCACAGTTTATAATAGACCTACTTTCTGCCTGTGTCTGCAGGCGTTACCAAATTGCAAACGAAAGCGCGCCCCACTGTCTCCAAAAGTACCTAATTTTGTATTTTGAAAATATACAGTGTTTAAATCATGTGCCTCACAATACAAAGGTCCTGAGTAGTCCTGAATTCAATCCCGGGCTTGGAATCTTTCTGTGTGGAGTTTGCGTGTTCTCCCCGTGACTGCGTGGGTTCCCTCCAGGTACTCCGGCTTCCTCCCACCTCCAAAGACATGCACCTGGGGATAGGTTGATTGGCAACACTAAATTGGCCCTAGTGTGTGAATGTGAGTGTGAATGTTGTCTATCTGTGTTGGCCCTGCGATGAGGTGGCGACTTGTCCAGGGTGTACCTCGCCTACCGCCCGAATGCTGCTGAGATAGGCTCCAGCACCCCCCGCACCCCAAAAGGGACAAGCGGTAGAAAATGGATGGATGGACAATGTTTAAATATATACCCTAAAGACAAATGTCAAAAAAAACTTCTTAAACATTACGTACATTCACCCGGTCACAACATTAAATAAACCTGCTCACTCACAGATAAATACGGAGCTGCAAAAAAAAAAAGCTGCTTTTTGCAGCATTTTCACTGCAAAACGCACTGCTGTAAGCTGACTTTTATTTATGTTTATTTACAAGGTAGAATACATTCAAAAAAAAAAAAATCTCTCATGTCTTTCATAATGATTGTGATGTGCGATAGGCAAAATTCCAAAAAAAGTGCAATCCCCCTTTAAGGTGTGAGGGAGTGAGATTTACTAACGTCCACATTGACCTCAATGACTAAGCATCTCTGATTTCCTTTCAAGTATTTGTTTTTTCCTTGACCAAGTATTTTCTCCAAAATCCGGTTTCATTTCTTACTCAGGCAGAAACCTATTTTCACTCAAAGATGACATTAAAATCGTCTGGTTATCGTCATATTATTTCCACTCTTCATCCATCATGGCTTGTCACAACAGGAGTGGGGAAGTGGTCTTAAACTTATTCTGGGAAAGGATGTGGATCACTGAGCTGGGCCGTGAACACCATGGAACTTCATCACTCCCAACACAATGGTGCAATCCAGAGGGAGGGTCTAGGTTCAAGTTGAGCATGCAATGCAATGCTTCTGTTGGCTCTGGGATCAATGCTGAGGGTTACGTCCGGTGAAGACTTACCGAAGCCAAAGGCAACTGGCGCAGGAATGGGAGCCGACTGGACGGGTGTGGAGGTGTAGAGGCCGGTCACCAACAGACCATCAAAGGAGACACTGGTAGAGATGGTTACTAAGGAGAGAAGAACATTTTGTTATATTATTTGTTTATCTTAGCAGATACAAAGACAGTTAAATAATAAACTACTTGATGAGGCATTGCGAGCCTTATTTGTTAGATCATTACATGTGTGAGCTGCTAGTGTGGAGGTGTTTGTGGATATCCTGCTGCTATTAAGCACCCATTTAAAAATGGAAAATACTGCCAACATGACCATTAACTGTGAACAAATACCCTTCAAGTGGTGGGAGACTAGACAGCATGGCAGGTGTGAAAGTGCCTAAACACACTTGAGCTCAATTGTAATGAAGCTGTATAGTTTGGTTTTCAGTTATTTCAGGTACCATAAGGAAACAGCCAGACAAGGGATATTCAAATAAACTGTTTAAGGGGCCACATTTCCAGAAAGCTAAGGACAGGGGGCAGACTTCAGAGAACCAGCACACTCCACAGTGCACATTCGATAGTTTGGTCTTTTTCTTTTGTCAGGGTCACTTCTGCAAAAAAGTTAGTCAAAGATCATCTATATGATTGCACTCATTTTGTTTTTAACAATCTCAGGGCTTCCCCTCCATGTACTTGATCGTGGCGACCCGACACTGCAAAGTAAAAGCCGCCACACCTTAAAAATGAGTTGGGTTTTTTTTTCCCGTGAAAACAACTTAAAGTAACCTAAGTAATATATACTGTGTAATATATTTTGGGGGTTCTAATCATTTTATTACAGTTAAGTAAAGGATGGATCTACGCAATGTACGTAACATGTAACAAGTGTGACATCAGGCTCTCTGCATTTCTCGCTGTTCGTCGGGGACATCGAGTGACAGAAGTAAACAGTCTCCGAAACAGGTACAGTCTCCAATCATACCATAAAAAGATGCTAGATTTGTTGCTAGTCGTTTTTAATAAAGAAAAAGTCACTAAAAGGATTGAAGAAATTCCTAGAAACTTGAACAATTCTACACCCAGTACATTGTACAATAAGCAGCAATCATTTAAAAATAGAGCAAACGACATATTACAAGAAACAATATATGTTACTACTAAGTAATAATAACATTTGTTTTTTTTAATGTATATATAACATGTATATAATTTTTTTAGCTTTAGGTTATGCAAATCATTATAATGATGTCATGTTGACCATGCACCCTAGCCATGCCCCTACACCCACAGGTTTATTGGCAATCTGGGGGAAATTCTGAATCTGCTGAAAAAATGTGAGTCTTGCACAAGTTTTTTTTAAACTGAACTCCCGGGCTTACCAGTTGAAGAGCATAAATGATGAAAAAGAGAGGACCGCTGGTCCTTACTTAATTTATCTACAGTGGCTCGTGTAAAATGAATGTACCTCCGGGAGTTTCCGACTTGTTCCTGTCACACCGCGGTGAGGGAAGTCTTGTCTTGGTTTTTTTCTGTCTTGTGATTTACATGTTTTATTTTGAAAAGCAACTCCTCTTGTTTCAGATCACGGGTCCTTCCTCTTGTGTCACCAGTCTGACGTCATTCCTGACCCTTGATTGTTTCCACCTGTTTCCCATTACCCTCATGTTCTTTATAAGCCGATGCCTCCCCTTGTTCTGTGCCAGATTGTCTCGAGCTTTCGTGCCTGTCCTGCGTTCCATGTTCATGTTCATGTCCATGCCTTGCCCCACGTCTACGTCCTTGCTTCCAGAATATCCCACGCTGTAATTTTGAATGAACTTTTTCTCCTCCCTCAGAGCGACTTTTGTTATTCAACCTTTTTCTACTGCAGTGGTGAGTTATAATTTTTCCCTAATGATTTTTCCTCAAAGTTTTTGAGTGATTTTTGTTTACATTTATTAGAGTAGTAAGTTTTATAGTCTTTATTTTCTTCCTCCTGTTGGAGCGTTTTTTGTTCAAGTTTTTTGATAACAGATACGGTGCTAATTATAATTGTCCTTATTTTTTTCCCTTTTGGAACATTTTGTCGATATCTATTTTTGTAATTTCATAGTATTTGAATTTACTCGGCTCTGGAGGCTTAAAGAGTTTTTCAAAATAAAAGCTTTATTTGGAATCACATCTCTGCATCTGAGTCCCTTCCTTCGTCCAAGCCTGACAGTTCCAGTGTATTACACTTTTTCTCCCTCAATCCTTCTTTCGTAAATTATATAGTAGGGTTGTCCCGATACAAATATCTTATATACCAATATAGTGTACTATATTTGAGGGGGTTTTATCATTCTATGGCTGTTAAGTAGAGGAGGGCTCTACTTTAGCTTTATTTTTCAATTCACTTGTGTACGCAACTGTGCCAAATCGTACACAACATTTCCGGTCCTTCGACGATTGCTATTTCTTAGGAAGCCTATTATTTACGCACTATTTACTTGGGATGCACCAAGTATTTGGCTGCCGGAAAAAAACTTTAATCACTTTAACAGCACTGCCTAAACCGGATGTTGTGATGACGCAGGCAGAGGCACAGGCAGCATGTCTTCGATGTGGATGTACTTTAATATATCCGAGACGTTTTTATTTTATTTATTTTTTTGTTTGATTATTTTTTTTATTTTTTTTATTTTACATATAATTTTTGTGGGTTACCGTATTTTTCGGAGTATAAGTCGCTCCGGAGTATAAGTCGCACCGGCCGAAAATGCACAATAAAGAAGGGAAAAGAACATATATAAGTCGCACTGGAGTATAAGTCGCATTTTTTGGGGAAATGTATTAGATAAAAGCCAACACCAAGAATAGACATTTGAAAGGCAATTTAAAATAGATAAAGAATAGTGAACAACAGGCTGAATAAGTGTACGTTATATGAGGCATAAATAACCAACTGAGAACGTGCCTGGTATGTTAACGTAACATATTATGGTAAGAGTCATTCAAATAACTATAACATATAGAACATGCTATACGTTTACCAAACAATCTGTCACTCCTAATCGCTGAATCCCATGAAATCTTATATGTCTAGTCTCTTACGTGAATGAGCTAAATATTATTTGATATTTTGCGGCAATGTGTTAATAATTTCATACATAAGTCACTCCTGAGTATAAGTCGCACCCCCCGCCAAACTATGAAAAAAACTGCGACTTATAGTCCAAAAAATACGGTACTTGTTTGGGAGAGAGAGAAAAAAACATTCGACGTGTTTAATTTTATTTCTGGAATGTATACGTAAAAAATCCAATAAACAAGTGAGGAACTAAAATGGAAATTTTGAAAAACACTACTAGTATAACTAAAGAAGTTGAACAAATGTTAAGTTAAGTTAAGTTAAAGTACCAATGGTTGTCACACACACACTAGGTGTGGCGAAATTATTCTCTGCATTTGACCCATAACCCTTGATCACCTCCTGGGAGGTGAGGGGAGCAGTGAGCAGCAGCTGTGGCCGCGCCCGGGAATCATTTTTGGTGATTTAACCCCCAATTCCAACCCTTGATGCTGAGTGTCAAGCAGGGAGGTAATGAGTCCCATTTTTATAGTCTTTAGTATGACTCGGCCGGGGTTTGAACTCACGACCAATGTGTTTAAAGTGGTCCAGGTTCCTCCATACAACAGGAGCACTCTAGTGTTTTTAGGAAATTGTTGCAAAAATATCGAGTTTTGAACTGAACTCAGGGGCCAGTATGGTGTCATTCCCGGGCTGCTCGTTCAATATCTATGAGCTATTACCATGAATTGATTAACGTAGACCCCGACTTAAACAAGTTGAAAAACTTATTCGGGTGTTACCATTTAGTGGTCAATTGCACAGAATGTGTACTGTGCAACCTACTAGTAAAAGTTTCAATCAATCAATCAATCAGCTGGACCAGAGCTGGGAAAATATTTTGATTCGGGGGCCACATTGAGAGAACAAATGTGTCTGGGGGGGCAATGTATATGTGTGTATAAATGATACATGCACATTTAGCTGTAAAAATTTGCTGTACAGTATGTGTGTTTGGGTCCCTTTTTTTCAGGAACACTAATACCAAAAGTCACAATGTCCGATAGAATTCTAAAAAAGCTATGTCAGATCACCTCAAAAAAACGGAATTGAATTTGACAGTTTTTTACTGAATGGGACACCCGAAATGTACATAAAAATAAATAAAGTGGGATTTACAATATTAACTATGAACAATAAAACACTGAATATTAACAACATATGAACATCGCTCCTCTTTTACTTCTCAGACCAGCTCCTCCATAGACATCTTTTACAATCAAGCAAAACACAACAAAAATGTAACAAACAGCAAAATATGAATGCAAAGGGTAAAATGATATATTATCACTTTTATGCAGAAATGTGTTGTGAAAATGTGCTTCCGCATCTGTTCTTGACACATGTGTTTGGGGCTGGCTGCTCTTAAAACAAACACCGCCCGCTCTGCTTTGTTCCTCGTTTGAGCTGCTGTGACGTAGATTACCATGATAATTCGTATAACACTCAAAAGCGCAGATTTCAACCATTGAAAAACTTATTCGGGTGTTACCATTTAGTGGTCAATTGCACGTAATGTGTACTGTGCAACCTACTAATAAAAGTTTCAATCAATCAATTAATCAGCTGGACCAGAGCTGGGAAAATATGTCTCCCGGCTGGCCTGGGAACGCCTCGGGATCCCCCGGGAAGAGCTGGACGAAGTGGCTGGGGAGAGGAAAGTCTGGGCTTCCCTGCTTAGGCTGCTGCCCCCGCGACCCGACCTCGGATAAGCGGAAGAAGATTGATGGATGGAAATACTTTCTATAGTTCAAGACTTACGGTCATTTAAAAACAGCACTACAGATCATAATGGCGGCTACAGTTTTGATGTTAAAGGTCTAAAAAAGTTCTGCAGAACGTCCGTGGGGCCAGATTGAAAACTTTAACGGGCCGCGTGTGGCCCGCGGGCCGTATTTTGTCCAGGTCTGCGCTAGACATACTTCAGCGCAAAAATAGGTTTAATCCAAACTTCTATTCAACAAGAAAGAACACAGACTGCTGCCATATACTGCATCACTCTGCTAACGTCACAGGACTATGTGGCCAACGATTACTATCCCACCCACGCAGCCCTAATAAAAACACAAGTCAGATAAGGGTTAGGCTGAACTGCACTGTACTGCATGGTGGAAACATGGCTTGATTTTCGGTTTGGTTTTGGCAATGTATTTATATTATTTCATTCTCTCAGAGAGTAAGTAACAAATCCTGATGCGTTGATATCAGACTGACAACAAGCTCTTGGCTCTGACCCTGGCCATTTCAGGTCATCGCAAAAAGCATCAAGGCAGAATTCAGCCAGAGGTTTATTATCCTGTGGTTGATATGTACTGCTTAGTGTAACCCGCAGCAAGTTAACTATTGATCCACCCTGTAAACAAAGACCCTGAGTGACGTGACCACGGTGCTGCTGGACAGCTTCCAGCCAGACAAGAGTTGAATGGGGGAGCAGTCTGTGGCCGCGAGGAAAACCCACTCCCAAAAATTGCATTTTATTGCAAAAAAACCCCCTGTGTTAGCAATGGTAGAGGCAGTGTTGCTGTATTTTTATCTCCTGGAATCCCCCTCTGCATTTATGTTGGTGTGTTTTTGTATTGAATGGCAACATGTCAGTTGGGTCTCAGGGTGCTCATTCTTCAGGGGTTGGTGTGTTTCTAAGTGGGATCCTGGGGCAAGCAAGCAGCCTGTGTGGGCTCGTCTCACACCCTGCCTGGGTGACTCCATGTACATGTCCTCACACACGGCACTCAATGTTTGCGTGTCTGAATATCCAGTGTTTTTGTGAATATTTAATATAATATGTTCAGAGCACATTTCATCTCATCATTGTTCCAATGACTCAAAGTTACTACGTATACAAAGTACAGGCCAAACGTTCTCATTCAATGTTTTCTTTATTTTCATGACTATTTACATTGTAGATTGTCACTGAAGGCATCAAAACTATGAATGAACACATGTGGAGTTATGTACTTAACAAAAAAGGTGAAATAACTGAAAGCATGTTTTATATTCTAGTTTCTTCAAAATAGCCACCCTTTGCTCTGATTACTGCTTTGCACACTCTTAGCATTCCCTGGATGAGCTTCAAGAGGTAGTCACCTGAAATGGTTTTCACTTCATAGGTGTGCTTGAAGCTCATCGAGAGAATGCCAAGAGGCGCAAAGCAGTAATTAGAGCAAAGGAGTTTTTGTTAAGTACATAACTCCACGTGTTCATTCATAGTTTTGATGCCTTCAGTGACAATCTACAATGTAAATAGTCATGAAAATAAAGAAAACGCATTGAATGAGGAGGTGTGTCCAAACTTTTGGCCTGTACTGTACATGCACGCAATATTCCTGGATTAACCCGGAAGTAGCAGAGATTCTGAAACGTTTTGAGACCCATAAACACCTTTTTCCAATCATGGTATTTATGCAATCCAAAGAGGTTCTTTGGGTCTTCAAAAAAGTATGCAATTTGTTATTCTTATAGCCAGACCTGTGTGTTTATTTCTGTACCTAACAGCTTCGGCTACAACTATTGATTTCCTCAGAGGTCGACACATTGTAGCCAAAACCATCAGGTACAGAAATAAACACACAGGTCAGGCTATAAGAATAACAAATTGCAAAGTGATGCGCTTATCAAAAACTAGATGTGGACCCCTGGCATAAGCCTGGATCAACCAAAATACAGTGGACCTGTTTAAGTCTTCCCCGTTATTGTCGACAATGCGCCCACCAACTCAGTAGGTTCTGGTCCACATTTTCTTCTTGACACACATTGTGAACTACTGTATCTTCCGGAGTATAAGTCGCACCGGAGTATAAGTCGCACCTGCCGAAAATGCATAATAAAGAAGGAAAAAAACATATATAAGTCGCACTGTAGTATAAGTCGCATTTTTTGGGGAAATGTATTTGATAAAACCCAACACCAAGAATAGACATTTGAAAGGCAATTTAAAATAAATAAAGAATAGTGAACAACAGGCTGAATAAGTGTACGTTATATGAGGCATAAATAACCAACTGAGAACGTGCCTGGTATGATAACGTAACATATTATGGTAAGAGTCATAACTATAACATATAGAACATGCTATAAGTTTACCAAACAATCTGTCACTCCTAATCGCATAAGTTGCTCCTGAGTATAAGTCGCACCCCCGGCCAAACTATGAAAAAAAATGCGACTTATAGTCCGAAAAATACGGTACTTTTGTCGACACAAAATTAGAGAACGAAAGAGGTCATTTCTATGACAATGTGTTTTATCATTATTCATCATTATTGTAAAACAGCTTCAAACGACTTCAGCAACATCTACGGTTTAGTAATACCACAAATAAACATGCACTCAGTGACTTCCTGTTCAGTCCAAAGTAAGCTCCAAAATAAAAGCAAGGGGGTAATAATATACACGGACAAAGTGTAGCTGGCGGACTTTAGCTAAATGATGGTTTAAGCTATTTTCCCACAACTTTATTCCAATGTTGTTAGCTAGCTCGCTTGCTAAAAAGCCAATTATCTTATCAAGGAGAATCAAGCATGGTGTATACTCTCGCTTCACATTACTTTTGAAAATCCCTGTGTACCTTCTCGCAAGCCTTGCCTGCACCTTCCAAAATCCTAGCACAGCTGTGATTGATCGTTTTTTGAAGAGGGTCCCCGAGCGCATGAGAGAAGACTTTGTGCATGATATGCACAAATTATTGAATGAAATAAAGCAAGTCATGAACATTTTTCATGAAAACGCATATTGTGTAATTTATACCTCGGTTTGCTCAAAAAATAATTACTTAATGTGTAATTTTTTAGCTTTTTGTGTTGCTTCGTCCTATAGAAGTCACAAACTACACTATTTTCATTTCTTTTTGCCAATCTTGTGCGAACAACAGGTTAAATTCCGACACATATTCTTTCTTATCTCAGGGCATTCACTTGATCGCAACTGGGCTGTTTGGTTTGACTTAGAAGACGTTTCAGCGCTCATCCATGTAGGCTTCATTGGTTTAAAGGCCTACTGAAACCCACTACTACCGACCACGCAGTCTGATAGTTTATACATCAATGATGAAATCTTAACATTGCAACACATGCCAATACGGCCGGGTTAGCTTACTAAAGTGCAATTTTAAATTTCGCGCGAAATATCCTGCTGAAAACGTCTCGGTATGATGACGCCGGCACGTGACATCACGGAATGTAGAGGACATTTTGGGACAGCATGGTGGCCAGCTATTAAGTCGTCTGTTTTCATCGCAAAATTCCACAGTATTCTGGACATCAACAATTTGTTCAATGAACAATGGAGACAGCAAAGAAGAAAGCTGTAGGTGGGAAGCGGTGTATTGCGGGCGGCTGCAGCAACACAAACAGCCGGTGTTTCATTGTTTACATTCCCGAAAGATGACAGTCAAGCTTTACCACTGGCCTGTGGAGAACTGGGACAACAGAGACTCTTACCAGGAGGACTTTGAGTTGGATGCGCAGACGCGGTACCGTGAGTACGCATGCAGCTGCGGCTTCCAAACATTTGATCACTTACCCGTACGTGCGTGCCGCTATGTGCATGTCACGTACGTAACTTTGGGGACTTTGGGGAAATATGTGCGCTGTATGAACTTTGGGGAGGTGAACGGTACTTTGGGCTGTGGGATTGAGTGTGTTTTGCAGGTGTTTGAGTTGTATTGGCGGGTTATATGGACGGGAGGGGGGAGGTGTTTCTTATGCGGGATTAATTTGTGGCATATTAAATATAAGCCTGGTTGTGTTGTGGCTAATAGAGTATATATATGTCTTGTGTTTATTTACTGTTTTAGTCATTCCCAGCTGAATATCAGGTCCCACCCGCCTCTCACAGCATCTTCCCTATCTGAATCGCTCCCACTGCCCTCTAGTCCTTCACTCTCACTTTCCTCATCCACAAATCTTTCATCCTTGCTCAAATTAATGGGGAAATCGTCGCTTTCTCGGTCCGAATCGCTCTCGCTGCTGGTGGCCATGATTGTAAACAATGTGCAGATGTGAGGAGCTCCACAACCTGTGACGTCACGCTACTCGTCTGCTACTTCCGGTAGAGGCAAGACTTTTTTATCAGCGAACAAAAGTTGCGAACTTTATCGTCGATGTTCTCTACTAAATCCTTTCAGCAAAAATATGGCAATATCGCGAAATGATCAAGTATAACACATAGAATGGACCTGCCATCCCCGTTTAAATAAGAAAATCGCATTTCAGTAGGCCTTTAAGCTCATAGACTAAGATAGATCAGATCTAGTCCAGCGGCTGCAAAACCGCAAATATTTATAATCCAAAAACCAGGAAGGTGTGCCTGGGCAAGGATGATTTTGCCCTGTCGTAGTGAGAAAAACAACTGTTTAGATGCAAACGATCAATCCTATCCTTTGTCTACTAAGACAAACTAAACAGTCCGGTTGAGATCGATTGAATGCCCAGAGATGACGATGACCTGGATGAATGAGAACACATTCTTTCTTGTCCACACTCAACACATCCTTATTGTCCGTCATTCATCTTCCAAGTAAACACGTGCGTTCTGAACACCAATAACACATGACCATACAGATTAACACCAGCACTTTGTTAACTTACAATAGTTATTAATGATAGCTCTCTCTTGTCCGATGTCCCAAACAGCCTAATAGCGTTGCAAATACTAAAAGCGTCCTCTGCCGCAACTTGTTCAGAAGTTGCACAGTTCATCTTCACAAAGATGTTTTCCTGTGCTTCATGAGTAAATCGTCCATTAAACATAAACTGATGATTGGGAATGATTAGTTCCAGTGTTGGCAAAGATGTCGATGTTGTGGTTGTCATCACTCTTTCCAAGAAGTCAACTGACAGCTGTGGTTGCTCCTTCAGGAGACACTGCCTCTTAATGTTTTGGAAGAGAATTACAAGTCTGGCACCACCCCCCCATCAAAGAACTATAAATCATACAAGACGCTATCGGAGACGATGCAAGCTTGTGAGAGTATATTTCAGCCTCTGGAGACCGCATCCTCCAGATGTCAGACAAGCTTCCACTTTAAATGCTCCCGCATCACAGACGTACCGCCATGAAAATAAGGTCTACTTTGTAAATTGAGTAAGTAATTTGTGTCTTTTTTTTCCTCCTGTTGCTCGGCAGTCACCAGTCACGCTGATACGCGCATGTTGATACCACACTTGTGGTAAAAAAATAAAGCTTTGGTACTGTTTACCAAAGTCCGGCACGGGGGCCAGCTGCTTTTTGTCGTTTGTTAAATATTTCCAACATTCAAACATTTCAAAGGCCGATCAGTGTCACACTGATAAGAAAAAAAATCAGTATTCCAGAATAATTTAAATGGTAAATGGGTTATACTTGTATAGCGCTTTTCTACCTTCAAGGTACCGGTACTCAAAGCGCTTTGACACTATTTCCACATTCACACACTGATGGCGGGAGCTGCAATGCAAGGCCCTAACCAAGACCCATCAGGAGCAAGGGTGAAGTGTCTTGCTCAAGAACACAACGGACGTGACGAGGTTGGTAGAAGGTGGGGATCGAACCGGGAACCCTCAGGTTGCTGGCACGGCCACTCTCCCAACCGCGCCACGCAGAAATAAAGAAATTACACAACCTAAAAAAACAACAGTCATCTTCAATATAAATTGATTTTTTGACTATAAAAAATTTGTCCGAATTCTTTTTTTTTAAACTACAAAGTAAAACATAAAATCTACTATTATATTTCACATTGTCCAAAAATAAAGTATACTATATAGCAGGGGTGCCCGTTACGTTGATCGCAGAGGGTGTGTCAGTCGACCGCCAGACAGGCATTGAAAAATAGACCTAAAAATTACCAATCATAAATTGATTGATTGATTGAAACTTTTATTAGTAGATTGCACAGTACAGTACATATTCCGTACAATTGACCACTAAATGGTAACACCCCAATAAGTTTATCAACTTGTTTAAGTTGGGGTCCACGTTAATCAATTCATGGTAAATTTTCACAATTATGTCACTTTCGTCACTTGATTGACATTCACTGCACCCAAGGATCTAGTGAGATGATGCTGGTTGCTGCCAGCTCAGTGTGAAGGAAAATACGACCGTCAGGAAGGCGAGAAAGTTTTTATTTCAACCGTACTTCCCGTCAAAAGCCTAAAGACCGACTGCACAGTTCCTGTCTTTACAGTTAAAGTGCTTCTCCATCATGATCATTGGCCCTACATTGGTTTGCTTTAGCAAGTTTTATTTATACAAATGTGAAGAATATCAAAGTTGTTTCCCACATCCTCTGTGGAAACAGGTTGACTTCACGTCATACATGTGTGACCGTTAATGTTTAAAAGAGATCCCCGAGGTGCACCAACAATGTTTAATAAACCACCTCATGAGTCATTAAGTTATATAGGAGGGTCATTGAGTTAAATGTTTGTATTAATCAACTTCTACTCCAACTTGTACAATGATGTTAATATGTTGCCTGTGCAGTTAATAAATATTTCATTTTGGTTTACAGTAGATTGGATTCTGATTACTTGGAGTTGATTATTCCAGATATCTATCCATCCATTTTTTACCGCTTGTCCCTTTCGGAGTCGCGGGGGGTGCTGGAGCCTATCTCAGCTGCATTTGGGCGGAAGGCGGGGTACACCCTGGACAAGTCGCTACCTCATTGCAGTATTCCAGATATATTTGATTTCAATAGGAAATGTTTTCAGATCAAAGTTAGCTGGTCGCACACCAGTTTTAGTCGTCTTTTAAAACTACATTTCCTATTGAGATTGTATGAGCAACCTAAAAATCCCCAAATAATTCCCGAGCACGGCCTCTACTGCTGCTCACTGATCCCCTCACCTCCCAGGGGGTGAACATGGGGATGGGTCAAATGCAGAGGATAATTTCACCACACCCAGTGTATGTGTGACAATCACTGGGACTTTTTGACTTTAACTTTTACAATTGTCTCCTTCTGTGATTGAGCTCTCGAGCCACTTTGGGAAAATTTCTCCAAATGTTGGTCAGATATGGCAGACAAGGTAGCTAAGACTGCTATTTTGCTAAGACGTCTTATTTTATGTATGATCCAACCTATAACACCACCATATCCACTGAATGCAAGGGAAATTCTCATTGAAAGAAGCAATAACAATTAGAGTAAATTAACAATAACAATAACAATTAGATAAATGCGTTAAAATGTAATATCGGAAATTATCGGTATCGTTTTTGTTTTTTTTTAAGTTTTGTTTTTATTAAATCAACATAAAAAACACAAGATACACTTACAATTAGTGCACCAACCCAAAAAACCTCCCACCCCCATTTACACTCATTCACACAAAAGGGTTGTTTCTTTCTGTTATTAATATTCTGGTTCCTACATTATATATCAATATATATCAATACAGTCTGCAAAGGATACAGTCCGTAAGCACACATGATTGTGCGTGCTGCTGGTCCACTAATAGTACTAACCTTTAACAGTTAATTTTACTCATTTTCATTAATTACTAGTTTCTATGTAACTGTTTTTATATTGTTTTACTTTCTTTTTTATTCAAGAAAATGTTTTTAATTTATTTATTTTATTTTATTAATTTTTTTTAAAAGTACCTTATCTTCACCATACCTGGTTGTCCAAATTAGGCACAATAATGTGTTAATTCCACGACTGTATATATCGGTTGATATCGGTAATTAAAGAGTTGGACAATATCGGATATCAACAAAAAGCCATTATCGGACATCCCTAATAAACTGTGCATACACACCTGTTTGCCTTTTTGTGCCATTTTTGCATCTGTCTCGCACAAATGATCTATTCAGCAAATTGCAACTTAGTGTACTGAGACACATCGGCAGTGTTTACCTGACTTGCATTGATCCAAGGCCATGGTACGCTGTATTTAATGGAGTGAAGGACTGGATTGAATGTGCTAACAGCCATGGCTTCCTCAGCCTCCATACACTCATCTGCACTTTTTCATTGACCTGCATCATCAAGGTTACACACACTCCATTACTCTCCACAGACACACACATTGTGTGTTCGCCGCACACACAAAGGATTTTTCTTTCACCTTTTTTTTTTTTTTACCCTCTCTATATCGGTCTATTTCCCATTTGAGGAATCACGGCAAAAAAAAAGAGAGCTCCCCTTTGCACTTTCCTCTCCCTCGTAGCAGAGAAGCTGCTTCGTTTGATGTGCAGGCATAAGGGCAGCAAAGCTCGGAGCACAAGGTTACTTACCATCGAGGAAAAAAAAAAAATGAAAAGGCGGTCATGGGGGTAGTGGTGATGCCTGTGGAGAGCAGCGCTACCAGATCAATACACATACAAGACCTAAATTATTTAGAAACAGGCCTATGCTTAACACCCATCTCACACTTGGAATTCAATCAATCAATCAAATCTAAAACGCTGTGGGGGTGCTATTCATTCACACACACACGCACACGCACATGCACACGCACGCACGCACGCACAGCATTTGATGGTTGCTTTTAACATTCTTGTCCATACTTCATTTTTTTTTACTACTGCTAACCTGACTGAGTTGGATAAGTATGAAGGAATCGGAGTCAGTGATTGCCAACACACTTATTCAACACATTGGCACGTTCTGTGTGCACACAGAACATACAAACCCCGTTTCCATACGAGTTGGGAAATTGTGTTAAATGTAAATATTAACGGAATACAATGATTTGCAAATCATTTTCAACCCATATTCAGTTGAATATGCTACAAAGACAACATATTTGATGTTCAAACTGAAACATTTTTTTTTTGCAAATAATCATTAACTTTAGAATTTGATGCCAGCAACACGTGACAATGAAGTTGGGAAAGGTGGCAATAAATACTGAGAAAGTTGAGGAATGCTCATCAAACACTTATTTGGAACATCCCACAGGTGAACAGGCAAATTGGGAACAGATGGGTGCCATGATTGGGTATAAAAGTAGATTCCATGAAATGCTCAGTCATTCATACCATACCATACCAACTTTATTTATAAAGCCCTTTAAAGACAAGCACAGTTGAAAAACAAAGGGCTGTACACCACAAAGAAATGGAGGCAAAGGACAGACTAAAAAATAACATTTAAAACAGAAATAAAAAGTACACATTTAAAAAGCAAATATAAATTACCCTAAGAACAGTTTGTTAGATAAAAAGTTTAAAAGTTAAAAGCTAAAAAATTCACAAACAAGGATGGGGCGAGGGTCACCACTTTGTCAACAAATGTGTGAGCAAATTGTTGAACAGTTTAAGAAAAACCTTTCTCAACCAGCTATTTCAAGGAATTTAGGGATTTCACCATCTACGGTCCGTAATATCATCAAAGGGTTCAGAGAATCTGGAGAAATCACTGCACGTAACACAGTGGTGAACATGCCCTTTCCCAACTACTTTGGCACGTGTTGTAGCCATGAAATTCTAAGTTAATTATTATTTGCAAAAAAAAAAAACGTTTTTGAGTTTGAACATCAAATATCTTGTCTTTGTAGCATATTGGGTTGAAAAGGATTTGCAAATCATTGTATCACAATACGAAGGTCCTGAGTAGTCTTGGGTTCAATCCCGGGCTCGGGATCTTTCTGTGTGGAGTTTGCATGTCCTCCCCGTGACTGCGTGGGTTCCCTCCGGGTACTCCGGCTTCCTCCCACTTCCAAAGACATGCACCTGGGGATAGGTTGATTGGCAACACTAAATTGGCCCTAGTGTGTGAATGTGAGTGTGAATGTTGTCTGTCTATCTGTGTTGGCCCTGCGATGAGGTGACGACTTGTCCACGGTGTACCCCGCCTTCCGCCCGATTGTAGCTGAGATAGGCTCCAGCGCCCCCCGCAACCCCAAAAGGGAATAAGCGGTAGAAAATGGATGGATGGATGTATTCCGTTTATATTTACATCCAACACAATTTCCCAACTCATATGGAAACGGGGTTTGTATATGCACACATATACACACGTGTGTGTGTGTGTGTATGTGTGTGTGTGTGTGTGTGTGTGTGTGTGTGTCTATATGTTTGAGGGCTGGGCGGTATACCAGTATTATGAGTTACACCTGTATATTTAAGAGAGATATATTTATTTTAAACAATACTGCCATACCTGTATGTAATAACTTTCCATGCTGCCTTTGATAGTTGTTTATTGAGTTTATTGAATAGTCAGTTCCGTATCATACATGTAGTGCCGTATTTTCCGGAGCATAAGGCGCACTGCCGATGAGCGGGTCTAGTCATGTCTAGTTTCATACAGAAGGCGCACCGGATTATAGGGCGCATTAAAGGGGTCATATTATTTTTCTTTTTTTCTAAATGTAGAAGACTTCCTCGTGGTCTACATAACATGTTATGGTGGTTCTTTGGTCAAAATGTTGCATAGATGATGTTACAGATCATCTTCAAGTCACTTTCTGACAGTCGCTTATGAATGCGCCGTTTTCTGGTCGGTCTTATTTACGTGGCTCACCTTCGGCAGCGTCTTTTCTCCGTTATCTTTGTTGTAGCGGTGTAGCGTGCAAGGACATTCAGACTTTACTTCAATCAATAACAGAGCAGCATCTTCTCATCCGTGGCTCACTAGTGCAACAACAACGCCAGAAATGTGTCCCGTTAAAAACCGTCCGACCGGAACTCTCTAATAACTAAAGTTCCTTGGGTGAATAATGTAAACTCACTACACCGGTATATTTTAGCGCTTTCATGGCGAGTTTACTGACAGATAAAAGTAAGAACTTTACACTACTTTATATTAGAAATGGCAACAGTGGAAGAAGAATGTCCCATAACAAGAAGATAGAGAAAAAGAAGAAGCTTATGACGAGGGTGTCGTTAGACTACAAATTTTCAGGACTTATGCAGACCCCAAACGCAGATCAGCAGGTACCAGAAGGTAAGAAAAGTTGCTTTTGCATAATATTGCAAAACAAAACTCCTGATAATATGTCTTACCTTATACACACACAATAACAATACTCGTATGTTGAAGCACAGTACAATCCATCAAGCAGTGCGGCTTCATAGCTTACCAAAGTTGTACTAAAACATTTTGACAGATTTTTGAGTGCCGTGTGTAATGTTCTATATTTTCAATGGAACAAAAAATATTTTGATGTTGTTTACATGAGTCATATTGCAGTCTACACGTATCTCTTTTGTTTGACTGCCATCTACTGGTCACACTTATCATTTCACCATGTACCAAATAAAATAGCTTCAAGGTCGGTAAGCACAACCAAAAATGTTCCCTATATTTGGCACACCGAGTTATAAGGCGCACTGTCGAGTTTTGAGAAAATGAAAGGATTTTAAGTGCGCCTTATAGTCCGAAAAATACACTACATATTATACATATATGTAGTACATAATATACATTATATCTACATGTAGTACATAATATACATACATGTCTCCAGAGAACAGTCATGCTCAAGGGCAATATTATTATTTCACAAAAAAAGAAAAGAAAATTAAATTAATATCTCAAAAGGGTAATGGGAACAAGTATAAACTTTTTGAATCCCCCCCTTTTTTTTTTTTTTACATAGTTAACTTTACCTAATATCCAGTTTCCTCTGAACCACATTTGATCACATTCATCTGGATCCACATAACTCAATTTGCCCAGAACAATGTGCTTACAATTACCTCAATATATCATCATAAGTAAGTCATATAAGTCATTCATACTCGCATTCAAAACAAGCCTAGACCTCACTATACTGAACCAGAATATTAGATTTGTACAATTTCTTCAAATGCTCAATGTTTGAACAGTGTTTGAGTTCATCACTCAGACTGTTCCATATTTTTACCCCACAGACTGAGACACAAACACTTTTCCTTAAGCTAAAGTGAAGAGTGTTTATAGTTTGCCCTATATAGTTTCTTTCTATGAATACACTTTTAATATTTGCAGGTAATAGATAACTTTTTGCTTTAAACATGACAAATATGACAAA
>NC_084557.2:9750000-9895000 GCF_033978685.3 Nerophis lumbriciformis | reverse complement strand
CTTCATTATCGAACAAAGGTGTTCATCTCATAGTCCACCCGGACCGCAGTCTTGGGGGCGTGCCTGAAAGGCACTGCCTTTAACGTCCTCTACGAGCTGTCTTTACGTCCGCTTTTCATCCATTCTAACATGCCGGCCCAGTCAGAAGATATGTCCGGCTTCTGTACGCACACACACGTGAATGCAACGCATACTTGATCAGCGATACAGGTGACACTGAGGGTGGCCGTATAAACAACTTTAACACTGTTAGAAATATACGCCACACTCTGAATCCACACCAAACAAGAATGACAAACACATTTTGGGAGAACATCCGCACCGTAACACAACATAAACACAACAGAACAAATACCCAGAACCCTTTGCAGCATTAACTCTTCCGGGACACTACAAAATACTCCCCCGCTACCACCAACCCCCCCCCCACACAAACACACACATACACACACACCTTGTAGCATGCCGGAAGAGTTAGTGCTCAGTGTAACCTGTTGATCAAGTATGTGTTGCATTCACTTGTGTGTGCGTGCAGAAGCCGCACATATGTGACTGGGCCAGCACTCTGACTGGATGAAAAGCGGACGTGACAATTTTCAGGAGGGGCAATGAAATTTGGGAGTCTCCCGGGAGGGTTGGCAAGTATGAAAATTAGCGGTGACGCGGTATATAATCGGCGGGCAAGCTCTAGTGTTAATTTGATATCGCCTCAAGGGCCAAGTGAAATTACACTTTTGGCCCGTGGGCCAGAGTTTGACACCTATGGTCTAGACAACAGGAAATAAAAGCATGCATTAGCACCTCCGTGTTGGCCTAAGAGAGAAGCGGGTAGACTCTAGCTATGTTCTTAAGATGATAAAAACCTATTTTTGTAATATGATAACAAACACTGTTAGTTTTTTTATTATCTAATTTCCACCTGATGCCATTTAAAATATTCAAAAGTGCTGTCCAATCAATTTTAGTTTAAAAGATCTGAGTGCTTCAATACACGGGTCCCAGGATCACTGCAGACTGCTCAGTATCTACAACACTTTATCTCTCTCTCTCTCTCTCTCTGTCTACAGGTATGTCGCTGTCTCGCGTCGTGTCACAGTAACGTAAACATTAAATGGCCTCATATTGGAGAGGTGCACACCTCTCATAGGTCTCCTTTATATAGCTCTATATATGAGGCCAGAGGGCTTCCAACTCATGGCTTATAGCGCTGCTAGAGTTAACTATCGATGGGTGAAGATTTGTGGTCGCTTGTTCAAGTCCATGAGTAGACTGAGCAGATAACCACCGTTACATATACACAGTATTTTTTAATCAAAGGCACCTAATTGGACCACAAGCTTTAAAAGAGTGTCATCTTAGATTGGATGCAAGACAAACACTCCAAAGAAAATACCAGGAATGGTTTGTGAAAAGATGCATACAAGATTATAGATTCATGCTCATCCCTATGAGCAGTTGTTTTGAGTGTTAATGAATGTACCACAGCCAGAAGTTTACTTATGATACCAACTAAAATGGTATTTATATATAAATCCTGAGGCATTTTTATGTATGCTGGGTAAGAAATGATTTAGGCTGCTTTAAAACAGGGCCCAGTGGCACATTAAAACAATAATAATAATATCTCCTGATGGTTGCAAAAGCTTGCCTGCCACTGTGGCTGGCAAGCTTTGCTGGCATGGACTCATTCTTGGGAAACAGCATGGAGGAGGATTAGATCAGTGCTGGAAAGTGAGTCTGGGCACTAGAAGAACCGATTTACGTTTCAACCGTAGTCGCCTCTATTGAAGTTCCCCTGGTATGTTTGGCGGTGCCTGAATGGTTCCTTTTTAATGCTCTTGTGTACAAACACACCCACTTTCGTAAGCCTCACCGCAGAAGCCATGCGAAAGGTTCTGCAAGCCACACACTGTAGTAACCCAAATAATCTTAATACCGAAAAAAAAAAAAAACTAAGCCAAGAGAACACCCTTTTCGCTTCCAAACCAATGGATCTTTTCTTGGCAAGGACATCACTAAAGATAGTTGACCATCTGACCCATATCCCACTGGCAGACATACACGTGCCCAGAGAGGTCCCGGAAATGAAGACTCGGCCATAGGGAAGCTACAAATCCATCTGTTTGCACGGCGATGCCAGGGTTAGGGTGTCACTTCACTCTGAGGCTTCCTGACATGCTTCAAAGTGTCAATCAGCTGTCCATTGCACCCTCAAGCATGTGAAAGGATAAAATATCAGTATGGTTGTACAGTATTATCCGAGGCTTGTGTGGGAAGTATATCTTCGCACATGTACTGTATGTGACAAGCGGTGTTCCAGTCAGTTCTTTGGGGCATCATTCCATTGCGTAACCTTCTGGCACCATCATGGCCTGCTGGCACGACCATCTGCTCTGAGACACTTCATCAAAAGGCAACCGATCGAACACTGAGCTTCTACAGGTCTGCTTACAGACAACATCTTTGACACCTCAAAACAATTTATCCCAGTTTACAGGAGCTTCGAAGACCCCAGGGCCAGAGGTTCTTCTGTGGAGTTGACATTTCTCGATAGAGTTTGCACCACATTCAAGCCTTCCTGCATTCGTTTCTGCTGGCTTCACCCTTGCAACAGCCTTGGAGAGAAACAGGCGTGCAGTTCAGTCACCAGCATCATGTTCTTCACACATAATCTGTGTCACAATCACACTTCTTTGTGCCGCTCTCGTACGATGCAAATGCATGCGTCTGTCTGCATTCATATAAGGCTGTTCATCACATTCTCCAGCATGACTAAGCACAGGTGTTCACATCAGTCTGCTTAAGAAGACCACTTAGTTCGTTATTTGTGCTAAAATCCTGACAGCATGACCTGCAAGGCATCCAGGACCAAAAGACGAGTAGATCACAGATTTGAGGCAGTAATATCCGGAATATAAAACAACCGAAAAATCAGTGCCTTGCGAAAAATTATGCATAATCTGCATATTATTCAGCAAAAGAGGTATCGTTCGCGGTTGCTGTAACTGTTTATATTGGATCAAGGTTCAGGAATGCCATGATTTGTTCCCTCTGTCGTTTGGTGCCTGCCAGAACTGGAGAGTGAGCTGTCCTTTATGATTAACACCATGTGTTCTGTCGCCTGAGACACAGCCTCAAATATCCATCTCTGACAAGCACATTACCGTTACCTTCAATTATGGACTGATGCTAAATAACTGCTCAGAGCAAAATTGGTCTAAACAAGACACACAAATCAAGAAGTAGAAGCATTTCCAACCAACTCACAGGTTTAATTGTAATCAAATCTGGAGGAACACACCAAAACTCTCATACAAATCTGGAATTGAGCATCAGACCACAACACTCCAAATTATGAGAAAATAAAGAGTTCAGTTCAAATGATGACAAAACAAAAACATTCCAACTGGAGTCGTTTCCAGTTAAATTGTTGGTCATGATTTCGATGAGCACTACATTTTTATAGTCAATAATAACCAGCTTGCTTAAATTGTCATTAATATTAAATGGGAAGTGTATCAATGTTGGATATTCGTGTTAAACAATGCCAAAGCGTCAAATCCTAAGGTTCATGCATTTTGGTATGAGCTTGCAAGCAGTTTTGGATGCCCCTGACTGCTAAGTTTTGGAGTATTTTTTAACAGCGGGTCATTTGTGACATCACAGATTGACGGACGTACATTTGTGGTTATGCTTGGACATGCTGTGTCTGCAAGTCTCCACCCCTTTGCTGAGCGAGACTGCTGCCACTGGAGCATCCGTATATTCTAAATAGTTTCATGCGCTCCGGCTAGCTGTGGGTCTATAGGGTCAATAAAGTAAATACTTCTGTGTTCAGTTTAGCCGCTGAACTCATTGTGACATTACGACTTAGTTTGAGGAAACGCACGATAAGGTAGGACAAAGTGTTATTTTCATCTAGTCTTTGGCATGAGCACAATAACACAGTTATTGCAGTTACCGTATTTTTCGGACTATAAGGCGCACTTAAGATCCTTTCATTTTCTCAAAACTCGACAGTGCGCCTAATGTACGGAATAATTTTGGTTGTGCTTACTGACCTCAAAGCTATTTTATATGGTACATGGTGAAATGATAAGTGTGACCAGTAGATGGCAGTCACACATAAGAGATACTGCAATATGACTCAAGTAAACACCACCAAAATGTTATAAGTTCCATTGAAAGTATAGAACGTTACACACGGCGCTCAAAAATACATCAAAATGTTTTAATACGACTTTGGTAAGCTATGAAGCCGCACCACTTGATGGATTGTACTGTGCTTCAACATAGGAGTATTTTTATGGTGTGTGTATAAGGTAAGACATTATCTGGCGTTTTGTTTCGCAAAATTCTGCAAAAGCAACTTTTACCTTCTGGTACCTGCTGATCTGTATTTGAGATCTGCATAAGTCCTGAAAATTTGCGCGTGTCCGCCTTTGTAGTCCGTGCTGACACCGTAGTCGATAAGCTTCTTCTTTTTCTTCTATCTTCTCATCATCCTCCGCTGTTGCCATTTCTAATATAAAGTAGTGTAAAGTTCTTACTTATATCTGTCAGTAAACTCGTCATGAAAGCGTTAAAACATACCGGTATAGTGAGTTTACATTATTCACCCAAGGAACTTTAGTTATTAGAGAGTTCCGGTCGGACGGTTTTTCACGGGACACATTTCCGGCGTTGTTGTTGCACTAGTGAGCCACGGATGAGGAAATGCTGTTCCGTTATTGATTGAAGTAAAGTCTGAATGTCATTAAAACAGTTAGCTCCATCTTTTGACACTTCCTCCCCTCCCGTCCTTGCACGCTACACCGCTACAAAAAAGATGACGGGGAGAAGACGCTGTCGAAGGTGAGCCACATAAATAAAACCGCCCACAAAATGGTGCATCCTGAAGCGACTGTCAGAAAGCGACTTGAAGATCTGTAAAACACAATCTCTGCGACCACCATTTCATGTTACGTACACCACAAGGATTGATTGATTGAGAAGGAGGTGTTTTCAATTTAGAAAAAAAATATTAATATGACCCCTTTAATGCGCCCTATAATCCGGTGCGCCTTCTGTATGAAAATAGACCTGAATAGACCCGCTCATCAGCAGTGCGCCTTTTAATCCGTAAAATACGGTACATCAATGCGGCTAAAAGCAACTTTTTTGATGCAGCCCTATATCAATCAGAGAGGGACCAGGTGTACTTAACGTTGTCACCGTGTGAATCTATATATGGTTTAAGAAACCATACAGACAGCACGGGTGGGGCAGAGGTTAGTGCTTGTGCCTCACAATAGGAAGGTCCTGGGTTTGATTACCGGGCATAAGTATGTTAACAAATAAATCTGTAATAAAGAAAATGGCATTCCTCATTGTCATCCCATTGGGTTGAGTTTTTTCTTGCCCTGATGTGGGATCTGAGCCGAGGATGTCGTTGTGGCTTGTGCAGCCTTTGAGACACTCGTGATTTAGGGCTATGTAAGTAAACATTGATTGATTGATTCCTAGTTTGAGACTTAGTTTGAGTCATTCTGTTTAGTTCCTTTGTATTAAATGACTTACTAGCAACTGCATTACCTGTATGACATGTCCAGGTCGGGCCAGTGCTGTTTTCAGTACGATTACTTTGAACAATAAATAGTCTAAGAACGTCAGGACTCAATGCAGATGTCATTCAGCATTGCGGCGTGTAATTGCCGGTTTTTTCCTAATCTTGAGTTTGGCTCTTACCAGAGGCTGAATAGGTCCTGCTTGATGGAAAGGAAGCCAGGATATTTTCCATCTGTATTTTTCCCCTCTGCTACCCGCTCCTCTTTGGCGTGCGGACTACATATCATGGCCAACTCTGTGAAATATCGACACTGGTCACATTGGCCTCCAGAGCTGTTGGGTTTAAAATATTTGGGTGGAAAAGTGATATGTGGATAAAATGTAAATCTTATTAACAGGCTAAGCAGAGTAATTTAAGAAAAGATGCACCTCAGTAATGGTGGATCAATTTGGGAACCTTTTTGGAAGTCAGTTCATCACACAACTTAAGCAGTAATTAACCGTATAAATCCCAGCTTCTTAACTTCCACTTCAGCCTTTCTGAAGTGAGGTTTTAACAGTGAGTACAGCACATCAGTCTCATATTGCATCATTTGCTCAAAACTATTGTTAATCTGCTTGCGAATTTGCAGTTAATATCTGGTTATATGCTGTTGTAACCTGTTTCTATCTTCACTTCTTTTAAAATGCAATAAGCACTTATTCTTATGTTGTTTAAATACATCAGTATTGAGTGACACTACAAATATGGGTATCGATCCAACACCAAGTAGTTACAGGGACAGTACGGATACCTAAAATGTTCAAGATCATTGAATGATTACATTTTTGATCACAAATATAATCAGACAAAAACACAGGATGGCGTTGTAACAATATCACATCAATATTTACTGGCTGGGATTGTAATACTTTAGTTTTGCCCTTAACACCCTCCTGTGTCCAGGGTCTTATTAGCTAAATTTGTAACAATAATGCCAAAATATTTTTGGATGATAAAAAATATTGATCTGATTACTGTAGTATTGATCAAATACTGATACTAAACTTATTGTATCGTTAGTCACTATTTGTATCGATCCATCCATTCAAGAGCTCTAGCTTAGCAGTTAGCATATCCTTATATGGTGTGAAGTGTAGCATGTTTAGCTCTCCCTCGTCCTCCAGTGATTTCCCGCCATGGAGGCGATGATTGCTGACTTAACAGTGGAAGTGGCTTTGCATTGTGGAGGGATATTAGCTGCTAGCTCGCGAGAGAGGACACGACAGTGCGGTCATTCGTTTGTCGCTGTCAAGTTTGAAGGACACCGCTAAAATGTGTCAACATGCATTACCCCGATATAACAATAGTATTCAGAGCTCCATCGTCAGCCAAGGTATTGCCATAGCAGTAGACAATATACAATATTGTCTACTGCCATGGCAATACCTTGTAAACCTTTTTTACCTCGAGGCCCAACTTTTCCACTACAGAGAGGCCCGGGACCCACTCAATTAACACTGAATTAGCAATCTTACTCTTGATTTTAATCATATTCAATAATTAAAGCTAATCTACTTACAATTTAACAGGTTTACAACGTTGTCAAATGATATGAAACCATGTGTTAATCACAAAAATTATCATCAAGTCTTAGGTAAGGCTGATTACAAAAATAAATTATAATCAAATATACTTCAAAATGAAGGGACTTGTACAAATAAATGAAAAATAAATGCACTGTATTTTTCGGACTATAAGTCGCAGTTTTTTTCATAATTTGGCCGGGCTCCAGTGCGACTTATATGTTTTTTTCCTTCTTTATTATGCATTTTCGGCAGGTGCGACTTATACTCCGGTGCGACTTATACTCCGAAAAATACGGTACATACAGTTGTGTTGGGTAAAATAAAAACATTCAAACTAAAATAAATTATTATTAAATGATAATAATGAATAAACTGTTATAAAAAATAAAAGTTTAAAATGAAAATACAACTTCACCACTTAAGCCATAATTTTGCGCTTAAGAAACTTCTCTATGAATTAAACTCCAGACTTCTTCTGTTTGTTTGATATTGTCATTACTGCTACCAGTGATAGAAAAGTGTACTACAACTGAGTACCGCTCCAGCCCAAACGGACCACGGCTGAGAAACAGATATTTTTTGCCAGCCCTTTAGAAACACTAATCTACTGTATATCAGGCAACCCTACCTAGCATCAATTAGTGACTTATTCAGACCAAAAACTGTTTATAGTACGAATTTGGACTACTTGGTGCAAATAAAGCTTTAGTGAAACTCTAGGAAGGTTTCATTTCTGCGTTGTCTACTTGGAGGATGTTCTAGAGCAGGCCTGGGCAATTGTTTTGACTCGGGGGCCAAATTTTGAGAAAAAAATGTGTCTGGAGGCCGGTATATCTATATTTGAGAACACTAATACAAAACTTCACAATAATGTCTGATTGAATGCTAAAAACGTTATGACAGACTGCCTTAAAAAACGGAATGGCAATTTTTTTTTACTGAAGGAGACACCCAGAATGTACATGAAAATAAAGAATGTGGGATTTACAATATTAACTATGGAGGATAAAATATTGACAACATATGAACGTCGCACCCCCTCTCGATCCACATATTTTACAATCAAGCGAAAGGCAACCAAAATGCAACAAACACAGCGAAATATGAACGCGAAGGGTAAAAAAAAACCACCTACAATCTGATATATCTGATACATCACTAAGCTTTAGAACTTTGTTGTAAAAATCTTCTTCCGTATCTGTCCCTGACACCCACATTTCAGGCTGCTTGGTGCCTCTTCTGAGCTGCTGTGACTTAGACGACCATAGTAACTAATTAGATGACCGTAGTAACTGATTAGATTACCACAGTAACTAGTAGGGATGTCCCGATCCGATATTTGGATCGGAACGGCCGCCGATATTTGCCAAAAAATGCGTATCAGCAAGGCATGGGAAAATGCCGATCCAGATCCAGTTTTTAAAAAAACTCCGGTCCGTGTTTTCCAACGCACCTACCTAAATAATACATTCCACTTTTCTGCTGCTCCCTAATTTCCGTTCCGCATTTTCCAGCACACCTTCAACACATCCACAGGTCTGTGGATTCTCACGCAGTTGCTTTTAGCTGCTGGCATTACACGACAGGCTCTTCTCACTCTCTCCTGTGTCTTCCTCTCACAGACAGCAAGCGCACCTTCTTACACACGTCACAAACTGTCACGACATACACCACATACTGTCACGTCATACGTCACATACGTATACGTCCTCCCCGAGCAGAGAGGTAGCAGCATGGCTAACGTTAGCTGTGATGCTAGCGCAGCCGTGCTAGCAACGCTCCCTCTAAGGTGCGTGCCTGTGCAATTGCGCACGGCAAATCTATGACACGCACAAAATCAAATAAAAAAATAAGCGCATAACAATTTTCGACACACGGACACGACAGAGAAAACAGTTTTCGTCATCATTGTTCAAATATTGTAACGTCTGTCGAGACGCTTATCTCCATTCGGTGCCACACGTCCACACCATCAAAATGCCGAGGCAAACATTTCCAGATCAACACCGTATGAAAAAAGTAGTGATTTTTTTAGTTGTGATTTCCTTCTCTGCATGAAAGTTTAAAAGTAGCATATATTAATGCAGTATGAAGAAGAATGTTTTAATGTAGACACATAGAATCATCATACTGCTGTGATTATATGCATCAAGTGTTCATTCAAGGCTAAGGCAAAATATCCACATATATATGGTGTATCGTGACATGGCCTTAAAATATCGCAATATTAAAAAAAGGCCATATCGCCCAGCCCTAGTTCAATGATGCCATTTCAGTTTGTCATGTATAATTTTGTCTATTTTGTGTTTATCCTTGAATAAACAGGTCAGTTTCTTGTTACCAACCATTGTGTATTATTCAAACTCCCCTAATTCAGCTGGCTAGTTGTTATCAAGAGTACTAAAACCCTTTTCAACATGATTCTGACAACTAAGTAGGCTAAATAACTTTAAACTTTAATACATGCTCGGATAGGCCAGTATCGGTCAGTATCGGTATCGGTCAGTATCGGTATCGGTTCGGAAGTGCAAAAACAATATCGGTATCGGATCGGAAGTGCAAAAACCTGGATCGGGACATCCCTAGTAACTAGCACATCATGCAAAATTGCAGATTCCAACCATTGAAATACTTTGTATAGTTCAAGATTTACGGTCATTAGAAAACATCACTGCACATCATAATGGCAGCTACACTTTCCATCTTAAAGATCTATGTCCGGCGGGCCAGATTGAAATGCTTTTGCGGCCCCCGGGCCTTAATTTGCCCAGGTCTGTTCTAGAGTCAACTAATGACCCAAATCTGTTTGGAGCTGAAAATGTGTATCTTTTACGGACTGGAGGAGTGGGGGTTCACAACAGAGTATTAAGAGAACCCCTCACCCATGCTGTCACTTAGACAGGAAGATGTGTGCGCTGTGCATGCAAGGCGCTGTCGGTGTAATCTGCCTCTGCCAGCCTACCAAACTGAGCCAGAGTGGGCCAGGCTGTTTTAGAGGGGGCCAGTTTGAGAAAAAGAGGTGGGGGATGTAGGGCTGACGCTAATCCGCCCGTGCCACGCGCCGCATCCCCAGCACCCTGCTAGTTGCACCACACCGCCTCCTCCATAGTGGGTCCACCGAGGCGCTACAACGCCCGCTGAATGCTATCAGCACAGACGACACGTTGCTCCCCCAAGCAGGGATTACTGAGCTGTCAATGAAGGCACCAAGGGGAGGTTCCACAGTAAGAGAAGAACCAGCAAAAAAGGAGGTGTGCAATCCACCATTAGGATCCACCGTTCTCTGAGAGGAAGAGGCCATGGCAAAGGCCGATACGCCAGTCAACAGCGTCTGGGAAACCACCTCGCTTGAACAACACAGGGAGCACTGAGGGCGAGGAGGAGGACATGTTTAAAAAAGAATCCATCACATTTCAAATGCACTCCTGAGACAACTGCTAGTCCAAAAGGAAAATGAACACAAGGCTATTGTAGAGAGAGAGTTTTGGAAGGGGCATTAGTTTGCATGAACACAACAAAGGTAGTGTTTGTTGTCTGCCGATGACATTACAAAAGGAAGTTGAAATGTGCCAATACAAATCTGAAGGCTCCATTTTGTGCCATAGATATGATTAGGAAATGCATTGTTTATTAAAATTACACTATTTTAAATGTAATGATATTGTCACAGTACATTTAGTATTGCATTACACTGCAAAAAAAGAGCTGTGAAAATACAAGATAAAGACTAGATTTTAGAAAAAGATACTAAAAAGTCCTACTCGGTGGCCTAGTGATTAGAGTGTCCGCCCTGGGATGGGTAGGTTGTGAGTTCAAACCCCGGCCGGGTCATACCAAAGACTATAAAAATGGGATCCATTACCTCCCTGCTTGGCACTCAGCATCAAGGGTTGGAATTGGGGGTTAAATCACCAAAAATGATTCCCGGGCGCGGCACCGCTGCTGCCCACTGCTCCCCTCACCTCCCAGGGGGTGATCAAGGGTGATGGTTCAAATGCAGAGGACAAATTTCACCACACCTAGTGTGGGTGTGACCATCATTGGTACTTTAACTTAAAAACGAGTGAAATAACTAGTTACATGGACTGATCATTTTACTTGATAAAAAAAATCCTAAATTAAGATTTGTACATCTAGAAATTAGCAGGACTTTTAAGATACAAACAAGTATTTCATTCTGAAAACAAGCCTTATTTAACTTGCAATTCTTAAATTAAGCCTCTTTGAGATGTTGCAGAATCTGTAAACAAAAATATCTGATTTGAATAGTTACTTTCTCAATTTTAACATTTTAAAATAGAATGGAAAAAATATAATTATTCATGTTAAATAAAAGATTGGTCAATGACTAAAAATAGGTAAATAGCTCTTAAAAGTATTAATGCACAGTGGTACCTCGGTTTTTGTTAGTAATACGTCCCAAAAGTTTGGACGAACGCTGAAGCAGTTTTTCCAATATGATATAAAGGGCACCTATAATGAATGTCATGTTTTCTGACTTACAAATGTTACTAGTGTTGTCCCAATATTTCGATATTTTTCCAAATGAAGGGGACCACAAAAAAAACACATATTGGCTTAATTTTAACAGAAAATCTTTCGGTACATTAAACCTTCTTATAGCCCTCAAAGAACAATTTTTGAAAAAAACCCAAATTAAAACACATTGGGCTTTTTACCCATGTAGCTAGTTAGCTTACATCAAAGCTACAAGCTACAGAAAAAGATAATGGACTGCAAAGCAGGCCAAAAAAATATGGAGAAAATACAATGACCTGGATGAATGAGAACATCCATACATAAGGAGAAACTCTATGATGATTGGTTGGTGTTCGTATGATGAGTCACAATTGGCTAAGGTTAGGGCGAAACATTGCAGACTGGCCAATCAGAGGCAAGATAAGGAGGGTCATCGGTACCAGGAATTAAAATCATACCAGACACGCACTCATGTCACATGACAACAAAGGAGTCAGAGACAGAGGGACGCTTCAAGCTGACTCAAAAAAAAAAAAAAAAAAAAAACATACTTGAAAATGGCAGTGGATTAAATGTGTCCTTTACTGATGAAGATGACATCCAGGAAAGCCAAACTAATGCGTATCTTGGCCATCCATCCATTTTCTACAGCTTGTCCCTCTCGGGGTCACAGGGGGTGTGCTGGTGCCTATCCCAGCTGCACTCGGGCGACTCAAGTGACTACAGGGCGCCATGACTACGACCAACTTTAAGCTAATGCTATGTGTTTGCGGCACTTCCTTGTGTAAAAATGCACTGTTGTCCAGCGTGGGGCTGCTCCACTCATGAGGATTGTGGAAAGCTTTTACATCGCTTTCCCCGCAACCCGGAAATTAGACAAGTATGGAAAGTGAAGGTTCGGCATCAAACACTGGACAGCCACCAATTAGAGCGTCTTGTACCAGATAAACACACGAAAAAACTTTTGTGTTTTGTTCAGGAGAGTACACACAGATGCTAATACAAATATTAACAGAAAGCCTACCGCCCGAATGCAGCTGAGATAGGCTCCAGCACCCCCCGCGACCCCAAAAGGGACAAGCGGTAGAAAATGGATGGAGAAGAATTTAATCCATTTAAGAGATGGTTTGACAAAAACAGACTCTTTAAATCTCAGCAAACCTAAAATAATCCAATTCTGTAGCAGCAGAAGAGAAAATCTAACACAAGTAGAAATAGATGGAGATTGAAGGAGAACTGGCAAACTCATAAAAATATACAACATAAAGTGGCAAGAAATACATCAATAATGAATATTAATATTAATATTAATAATATCAATAATATTTTATTAGAGCGTATCAAAACACGTATTGGTATGTCAGACTTAGCCTTGTCGTGGTTTAACTCTTATCTTACTGACAGGATGCAATGCGTCTCCCATAATAATGTGACCTCTGACTATGTTAAGGTAACGTGCGGAGTTCCTCAGGGTTCGGTTCTTGGCCCTGCACTCTTTAGTATTTACATGCTGCCGCTAGGCGACATCATACGCAAATACGGTGTTAGCTTTCATTGCTATGCTGATGACACCCAACTCTACATGCCCCTAAAGCTGACCAACACGCCGGATTGTAGTCAGCTGGAGGCGTGTCTTAATGAAATTAAACATTGGATGTCCGCTAACTTCTTGCAACTCAACGCCAAGAAAACGGAAATGCTGATTATCGGTCCTGCTAAACACCGACATTTATTTAATAATACCACCTTAACATTTGACAACCAAACAATTACACAAGGCGAATCAGTAAAGAATCTGGGTATTATCTTCGACCCAACTCTCTCGTTTGAATCACACATTAAGAGTGTTACTAAAACGGCCTTCTTTCATCTCCGTAATATCGCTAAAATTCGTTCTATTTTATCCACTAGCGACGCTGAGATCATTATTCATGCGTTCGTTACGTCTCGTCTCGACTACTGTAACGTATTATTTTCGGGTCTCCCTATGTCTAGCATTAAAAAATTACAGTTGGTACAAAATGCGGCTGCTAGACTTTTGACAAGAACAAGAAAGTTTGATCATATTACGCCTATACTGGCTCACCTGCACTGGCTTCCTGTGCACTTAAGATGTGACTTTAAGGTTTTACTACTTACGTATAAAATACTACACGGTCTAGCTCCGTCCTATCTTGTCGATTGTATTGTACCATATGTCCCGGCAAGAAATCTGCGTTCAAAGAACTCCGGCTTATTAGTGATTCCCAGAGCCCCAAAAAAGTCTGCGGGCTATAGAGCGTTTTCTATTCGGGCTCCAGTACTATGGAATGCCCTCCCGGTAACAATTAGAGATGCTACCTCAGTAGAAGCATTTAAGTCCCATCTTAAAACTCATTTGTATACTCTAGCCTTTAAATAGCCCCCCTGTTGGACCAGTTGATCTGCCGTTTCTTTTCTTTTCTCCTCTGCTCCCCTTTTCCTTGAGGGGGGGGGGGGGCACAGGTCCGGTGGCCATGGATGAAGTGCTGGCTGTCCAGAGTCGGGACCCGGGGTGGACCGCTCGCCTGTGCATCGGCTGGGAACATCTCTACGCTGCTGACCCGTCTCCGCTCGGGATGGTGTCCTGCTGGCCCCACTATGGACTGGACTCTTACTATTATGTTGGATCCACTATGGACTGGACTCTCACAATATTATGTCAGACCCACTCGACATCCATTGCTTTCGGTCTCCCCTAGAGGGGGGGGGTTACCCACATATGCGGTCCTCTCCAAGGTTTCTCATAGTCATTCACATCGACGTCCCACTGGGGTGAGTTTTTCCTTGCCCGTATGTGGGCTTTGTACCGAGGATGTCGTTGTGGCTTGTGCAGCCCTTTGAGACACTTGTGATTTAGGGCTATATAAATAAAGATTGATTGATTGATTGATTGAATAAATCAAAATATGTTCTGTGCTCAAAAACAGGGAGAAAATAATATTTTGGACGGATTGTGGCTCAAGTCTTGTCAGAACTACATTTTTGTGGGTGCTTATGCAACTCAAAAAGTTAATCCTTATGAAGCCACAGAGACACATGGAAAGCAAGTGCATGCTTGGACTTTGGCAGCCTCACCAGGATCTGCACTAGTTTGTAAGTCAACAGACACCCGCAGTCTTCAACATCCTTAATCTACTTACACCCACACTTAGCTGCTCGCTTATGAAAGTTACTTAAACACAATTGCCATTTGCTTGTTAAGAGCGTGCATGTTTTAGCTGAAAAGGGTAAAAAAAAGGATCCTTTGAGAAAACCGACAATAAAAAATGTAAGAGCTCGGTGGCGCTGGAGGAGGTACACACCTCTGCCTGGCACTCAGTGCCTTGGCTTTTGTGCAGCCGTCAATTACATCTGCGCCACACAAGCAACATGAGGCTAACAAAATGGTATAGTTAGAAATGTTCCATGAATGTAAAACTCGTAACTTTTCCAGTGCAAAAGTGCTACCTGTCACTTCATGAGAAGGGAGGATGAAAGAGCGTACAATCTTTAAATGCATATTATAACTACAGGTGGGAAAAGTGATCGATTCTTAGATGCATCACAACGATTCTGAATCAGTGGATGAACATCCAGATATCGATAATTTGTATGTTCAATGCTTTGCACACTTCAACAAGTTTAACTGGAACCACATTACAGCAGAGAGTAACCAGCTAAGAAGAGGAAATGAGCAAGTGGACTAATAAATTAGGAGACAGCATAATATCCACACAATGCGACACCACTGTGAGCCATAGATATGAATGAGTAAATAGACACACCTCTTTGAGTGCGTGTGAGCAGAACATGTCTGTGAGACTACATTTTTTTCCAGACTGGGAGAACAAAACTTATCTGTTAGGTTATCGTTAAAAAAAAAAAATATATATATATATATATATATATATATATAGTACAGATCAAAAGTTTGGACACACCTTCTCATTCAATGTGTTTTCTTTATTTTCATGACTATTGTAGATTGTCACTGAAGGCATCAACACTATGAATGAACACACGTGGAGTTACTGTATGTACTTAACAAAAAAAGATAAAATAACTGAAAACATGTTTTATATTCTAGTTTCTTCAAAATAGCCAACCTTTGGTCTGATTACTGCTTTGCTCACTCTTGGCATTCTCTCGATGAGCTTCAAGAGGTAGTCACCTGAAATGGTTTTCACTTCACAGGTGTGCCTTACCAGGGTTGATTAGTGTAATTTCTTGTTTTATCAATGGGGTTGGGACCATCAGTTGTGTTGTGAATGAGAAGGTGTGTCTAAAGTTTTATATATATAAATATATATATACACACACACACACACACACACACACATATATATATATATAAAAAATATATACACACATATACACATATATATATTTATATATATACATACATATATATATACACATACATACATATATATATACACATACATACATATATATATATACATACATATACACATACATATATACACACACACACACACACACACACGTGTGTTCATTCATAGTGTTGATGTCTGCAGTGACAATCTACAATGTAACTAGTCATGAAAATAAAGAAAACACATTGAATGAGGTGTGTGCAAACTTTTGACGTGTACTATATATATATATATATATATATATATATATATATATATATATATATATATATATATATATATATATATATATATATATAATTTTATTCACACTTTTTGCTCTGATTCAACTCCTCAGATATAACATGTACTAAAACACTCTGCAGGTAGTTTTTGTTCAATTTATTTTTAAATTTGTTGATTAAATCATTTTATTCCTGAAATTATTATTAAACTTGTTTTTGTGTTAGTACACTAACAGGCAACTGACCATTTAAAATTGTTGTTTTGTAGCGGTAAATGTTAACTTTAAAGAAAATGATTACTGTTACAGTTATTACAGTTGGGCTGCACGATTTTGAGAAAAAATCCTAAAAAATTCCAATTGCGATTCAATTTGCAATTTTTACATTTTATCCATAAAAATGCATAAAACTGAAAATAAGTCAAGGAAGACATGTTACTTTTAGACCGTCATTCAACATATTCTTGTCTCAAGGGGCAACACACCAGCACAATATGCAATGATTTACTTAAGAAAATATTTGGCTATATAATGACAGACTTAGAGCTTTTGTCTACATCATGCTCTAAAACTGAAGAAATAGACAATAAAAGCTATACAGTGATTACAATGTAATGTAATCGTAACATATAACAATAATGCAAGTAACCAATTAAAAGGATATAAACTTTTCTTTTTGATTGATTGAGGTGTTCCGTACAATTGACCACTAAATGGTAACACCCGAATAAGTTTTTCAACTTGTTTAAGTCGGGGTGCACGTAAATCAATTCATGGTAACATTTTTTTGTTATTACTGTATAATTGTTTACCATTGTACTGTAATCGAAAGGTAAATAACATTGTTATCCGAAATAACTAAACAAAAAAAATAAAATGGACTCACTTACTCACTGAAATCTGCATATCAAGCTGCATGTAGGATTCTTTTCACACAATTTCCTTCTTTCTTTAGGTTCTGTAACTATCTAAAAAGAACCCCCTCCTGTTACTGTATATTTATTTTGGATTTATGACAAGGGTAATGTTTTGTTTTATGTTATTTTTATACCATTTATTTATATTAATGTTCAAAATGAAAATGTTATTCTATTTTAGTGGGTATTTTTGGACATTTTGTTTGGAATACGACAGTAATATAATACTTGAAACCTAATCTACCGCAATAAATGGACCTCATTGAAAAAATATTTGTGGACCTCCAAGATTTGAGCAACTCCACTATGAAGTTAAGAAGAGCACCACAAAATATGGATCTGCGTGTTTGAGACCCTTGATTTAGCACGTGACCAGGAAAATAGAAACTTCCATTTCCTGCTATCATGGCATGTCCTATTGTAACACGGATCTAAAGAACACTAAAAGCCTGATAATCGGGACATATCTGTTTAGCTGGCAGAACATCTGACCTCGTCTTTGTCATGATGGATCACCCACTACGAGCTGAGAGCTGTGTGCACAGCCAAGCATGCAAGTGTGACAAAAGGGGAGATTCCAAATGCATATCCATTCTCATTTCTCGCCCATCTGTTCCTGCGCACAAAGGAAAGTGACATATCTGAGTGAATACAATGCTCTTCAAATGGTTCATCGTTCATTGTCCATGATGACGGAACACCCAAACACACCCAGCATGCCCATAGAAAACAGTATTGCACTTGACACACTTCCATCTACTCTGTGAAGTGACCTATTCAGACAAAGCAGCGGGAAGCTGAGTGGCTGAAGAGCTGGAAAGTTAATGAATTCAAAGGCTTTGGTGCACTTTAAAGTGCAAATACTCACCACATGTTGGCTTTCCTTTGCTCAAAGGAGAGTCCCATTAAACCATTAGCGCCCGTCCGCTCTACACTTGACGCCCTTCTATGAGTCTGTTTCCCAACACTGACTCCATGCAAACTAGGCTGGCCGTTTGTTAAGTCCAATTCTTGCAGCATCTCCCTTTGCTGAGGTGTAAAGATGTGAGAAACACTATAAAGAGCGATAGATGGGACTTAAGCTGACCCTAATGGTGAAGAGGTCAAACATCAGACTCTTAATACCCACCAAAGTCATTAAGTGCTTTATTGGGTGACCGTGCCATCCAACGGGCTTCTGAAGTCCCAACCGACAATTGCCATGTTGGGATGTCACCACAAGGTAAAGATGACAGCGAGTGTGATGTCTCTGGTTGGCTCCACTGCCTGGTCAGATAATCTACTTCTCCCAAGCAAAAACAAGGCCTTGTGTGGATGACCTTTACTTCAACAAGGCTGAGATTTGCAGGGAAAAAGTTCAAGGAAATGTGGAAAGTGGAGAGATAATACAGCCTTGCTGTACCCTCAGAGGTTGTTAAAGGAAGGGCTGATAGTACTTTGAGAAGATAGATTTATCTACAAGTTCCCATTATGGGTCTTAGTTTGTGACAAATATACTGGTCCTCAGCTCTTCAACAACTTGCTTTTCTCAGCAATTTCATGTTGCCCTTTCAGACATCTACTGTAAGACAAATCAGAGGATATGTCAATGCCAGACATGCTCTCTGGCATCAGAAATTATTTTATTTTGAAGACGTCGCCACGGTAAGAACTGACTGTGTTCTGCAGGTCGTAGTTTGGACAAACAATGGAGTCTGTTGCTCTTCCCAGCATTTGTTGAAAGACTTTTGCTGATTTTAAAATGTTTGCGTAGCACATGTTTGAAAGCTGCCACAGGGTTAAAATTGTCATCATCTCCAAACACCAATTTCTTTTTTGGTCAATGAGTGGAAACTTACATTAAAGGTACTTAACAGCCATTTGTTCTCCACATTTAACCCAGAAGGGTAGTGAGTAGTCAGCCCTTAGGTCAATAAATTGGACTTGTAATTTGTTTTTACATGTCCTGTCCAGCCACACAGGAAAATCATATTTTTAATGTAGATGCCCATATCTGCTGTACAGACTTAGTTTACAAAAGAGAAGTGGGGATACTTGTCTTGTTGCCTTATTTGTATTTGACATTTTTTTAAATTGATTTATTTAGTGGACTATAAAATAACCTTTTTTAGTTGTGGCAAAGGCTCAAACACCCATAGAAAATGCACACGTCCATGAGGAGAACATGCCGTAACTGGTGACTAGCCTGCTCAGTGGCCTAGTGGTTAGAGTGTCCGCCCTGAGATCGGTAGGTCGTGAGTTCAAACCCCTGCCTAGTCATGCCAAAGACTATTAAAAATGTGACTCCCTGCTTGGTACTCAGCATCATGGTGTTTGAATTCAGGGTTAAATCACCAAAAATGTTTCCCGGGTGTGGCCACTGCTGCTGCTCACTGCTCCCCTCACCTCCCAGGGGGTGAGGGTGATGGGTCAGAGGATGATGTGTGTGTGACACGCATTGGTACTTTAACTTTTAATAGTAGTCTCTGCTGGAATTGCACCAGGGACCTTCTTGCTGTAAGGCAGGAGCATTCATCTTCAACCATTAGAAATGTCTGGACAAAGACAACCATCATGTATGTATGTTTGTGTGTGTTTATGTGTAACCTGAACATGTAAGGGTTTCTACTGTGGGATACAATATTGTTACAATTACTTATGGAAATCATTAAAAAAATAATCTATATGTCATTGATGTGTACGATGGATCATGCATATAAAACTAACATTAAACACGACAAGACAAAACAGTGACATCCTATTGGTGAGGCCCAGCTTTGAAAAGGTTTTTGACAAGAAAGACACAACTGTGGCTTTTCACGACAACTGTAACACATGCCAAATAAAATGGTGGAATCAATAAACTGGTACAATTTCATCAACAGTAATGATTTACATTGTGCTTTCAAATAGTGCTGCATGACTCAGTACAAGGATGATAGGACTTGAAGTGCTATGTAGAGTGGGGGCATGTTATTTGAATTGTGTTTATGGTCAAGTTATCAGGCAACTTTCTTGTGTATGTAGGACGATCTAATGAAGGCATGGATGTAATATCCATCAAACAGTCAACCTTTCTGTTCTCACCCTAGTGCCAAAAAGTGATGATAAATACTTTAAAAGGCACCATTATTTAGATTTGCACTACGAGCCATCTCTTGACTGGCAATTGATTTGCGTGCACTCCTTCAAAATACCTAACCAACAGTTTCAGAGTTTATCTTAAATGGGTCAGTTGGTTATTTCAAGGACAGGTCACATCCCAGCGTGACCTTAACGTGCTTCCCTCCTGAAGATAAGGCTGGACATGGGCAATGTCAGCGCGTGTGTGTGAGTGACGCTTGTTTTAGTCGGGTGCAAGGTTTGACCCCAAAGCATATACATCAGGGATGCCCACACTTTTTTCTGCAGGCGAGCTACTTTTCAATTGACCAAGTGGGTGCCATGATTGGGTATAAAAGCAGCTTCCATGAAATGCTCAGTCATTCACAAACAAGGATGGGGCGAGGGTCACCACTTTGTGAACAAATGCGTGAGCAACTTGTCGAACAGTTTAAGAACATTTGCCAACGAGCAAGGAAGGAACATTGAATGCCCGTGACCTTCTAACCCTCAGGCAGTACTGCATCAAAAAGAGACATCAGCGTGTAAAGGATATCACCACACAGGCTTAGGAACACTTCAGCAAACCACTGTCAGTAACTACAGTTTGTCGCTACATCTGTAAGTGCAAGTTAAAACCCTACAATGCAAAGGGAAAGACATTTATCAACAACACCTAGAATCGCCCCCTGGGTTCGCTAGGCCCAAGCTCATCTAAGATGGACTGATGCAAAATGTAAATGTGTTCTGTGGTCTGACGAGTCCACATTTCAAATAGTTTTCAGAAACTGTGGACGACGTGCAAGCAAGAATGGGAAATAATTCCACCTGAAAAGCTTCAAAAATTGGTCTCCTCAGTTCCCAAACGTTTACGGAGTGTTGTTAAAAGGAAAGGCCATGTAACACAGTGGTCAAAACGCCCCAGTGCCAACTTTTTTGCAATGTGTTGCTGCCATTAAATTCTAAGTTAATGATTATTTGCAAAATAATTAAGTTTTTCAGTTGGAACATTAAGTATCTTGTCTTTGCAGTCTATTCAATTGAATATGAGTTGAAAAGGATTTGCAAATCATTGTATTCTGTTTTTATTTACGACTTACACAACGTGCCAACTTCACTGGTTTTGGGTTTTGTAGAATCCACAGACAGGTCTCGCTCTAATCAAAACATACCATGTGTTTCAGTTCGTTCTGTCTCTTGACACTACAAACTGGACGATTAAGCATGGACTACAAAACCTTGCTAGCCCCCCTTAAAGGGGAACTGCACTTTTACGCAATTTTGCCTATCGTTCACTGCCAGCCATGTTGTAGTTTTCAAGTACTTCCATATAGAGTCTACTGGCAGATACAAGTTAGAACTATCCGCTCGCTATTTTGTATTAAAAATGACCACAGTGGAGGATGCGTGTGCATGTACGAGCCAGTATGCCCCACAACTTGAGGATAGAGAAAAAAAAAGGAACCTTTTGACTACAACGTCGGACTACAATGTCCGATTTCATGCAAAGCTCTTCATGTATACAGGTATATATTACCAAATATTAAAATATCCGGTGACATCACCAATGGGAAAAAAGTCACGAATAGGGCAAATACCAAACGGCCTGTTTGGCGTTAGTATGAAGGAAGGCACGATTGTTTTATAAATATCTATTTAAAATTTTTGGGGACTTATGCAGATCCCAAATTCACAAGTACATAGTTCCATGTAAAACAACTCAATGCTAGAGTGAGTGTTTTGTACTGAACTTTTCAATCAATCCAACTTATGGGGTCAAACTTGAGGGTTTAATAACGGACGCCACCATTTGGAGTATTCGTCTGAGAAATAGGAAACATTTTGCCAAATGTTGGGTTGCGGCACAAATGTCACCGCTCTCCTGCGTTATAACAATAAATTGAGTACTCAAACAAAAGCAACGTTTTTTGTATCCTTTTTGATATGATATAAAAAAATCGCAAACTAAATATAAATTTTTTTTTTTTTTTTACATGAAACTAATCTGGCTACTGTATGAACACATTTTGTTCAAAGTTACACAAATGATATTTATATTGGGGGTAATCAGAGTCACCCACTTCTTCTAATGTTTTACGTATCATTGCAGCAACTATCTTTTGCAACCATACTCTTATCTCCGGTCCCCTCGCTTGTTTTGGCCATCTTCTTCTTCACCCTCTTCCTGAAGTCCGACCATTTCTTTTTTATTTCAACCTGTGTGCAGTTCTCGCAGCCCGCAGCATTGACAGGCTCCCAATCTCAACCCTCTTTCATTTGCTCGAAACACGAAAAAGATGCACATCCTTCTGACTCCTGATTGGGCAAAGAATGCAGAGCTCAGGCACATGGCTAATATCAATATGATTGGCGTATTTATAAGGAGGCGTGGCCTGGGCCCAGCCACACAAACATCTCCGGGCAATTCCACGTTAAGTGGGAAATGCGCTTGGATTCTTGTGTGTGCATACTTAAATACATCTGAATTAGTTCTTGCCTAAGCCGTTTTCTGGATTTCAATGCACACCAATTTTTAGTAAGAAATCCATGCAACTCTTAATACATGAGGCCCTTGGTTGCAGAGGTTCAGGGGTAGAAGAAAAACAAGCCTCTATGGGTATTGCTTATGCAGGCAAACATATTTTAATTTTTTCTCTTTAGTTTCCAGCGTCAATGCTTTATTTTTCTCTCTGTTTCGTCCACCTGCTATGACCCGGCCAACACTTCTGATAACCTAACACAGCAGTCTACAGCGCACGCACAGTGTGCTCGACCCACACATCCCAGTCCTATCATTCAAAAGCAACTGAGTAGTAGGCAGAGCTTAGGTCATAAACTCAATTACACTAAAGCAAAATCAGCCCCACAAAATCTTACTTCTGCTTGGCTGTGAAAGATTTTTTTCATACACTCTCACTTCCCGTCTCTGGTATAAAAGGTTCACCGATTCATTTTACATTTCAACTCCTACCCTATAGTATTTTGTAAATGTTCTGTTCTAGAAGTCGTCGCCAACCACATGGCCAGCACGTCTAATGCCTGCCACTCACCATTTCTTTATGTAGCTCTTTCAGTGGTTAGATCACGCTTTGCTTTTAAAGGATTAATCCACACGTCATCCAAAAGTGAGAACCACTGATCTTGTCGAAATAACTACTAATTTGCTGAAATTAACATAATATAATATGTTTCCGCAATGTGTGCACCAAGTCACCAGGATGGATTGTTGTGTTGTTAGTCCTTGAATTTAACACCGGGATGAAGCCCTCAAACCGCAATATTCCTTCCACTGACATTTGGCTGTGGGAACGTGCAAAGATATGACCCATTAAGCAAAGAGAGGAAAACATTTTACTCGACTGAGTATACAGCCAGTGTTTCACTTGTTCACTTGCCATTCAGCCCTCCAAACAAAACCTCAGAATTTCAACAATGAGCCGCCATCATGAGCCAAAATCTGGGACGGAAAAGAAAAGTGAGCAGCTTGGAACCCTGTCATTTTTCCGTGTAAGCCCCACCGCCACTATCTTATCCGCTCAACCCTCTCATCGTCATTCAAATCTCCCCCTCACTCCATCCCATACCAGCCGTGGCACTTTTTAAATCTCTCTCCCTCCTCCCAGTCCAGCACGTTTTCTAATGCTAATTATTTAAACCTCTCTGTGAGCACCATCTCTCCCATTTATTCAACTCTCGCCCTAAAAGCCTGGCCCCAGCTACAAGGTGATTGACTAAAGCCTTGATGGGGAAAAAATTATAAATCAGACTTAATCACTCTCTTCTCATTTACTTTCCTAACTAAAACAATTACAAACTGTGTTAAACAATTCCAGTTTGAGGTTTATTTGTCCAGAAAACTCTACACAGCTAATAACCATGACGTGAAACTAAAGACATGCTCCCATTCTCAAACATGTATGTTATTTAACTTTTGTACTGAGATGAAAACATGAATAAAAATTCAAGTTTGTAAACACACAACCCCGTGAGAAAAGGCTCGTAGCATGGGAATGTGACCTTTGTTGGACTGCGCTGGCCCGTGAGGGTCACTGTCCCCAGTGTTAAGTAAGTCACTTGGAGCAGTCTGAGGGATCCGTTTTCCACAACCAGGTGCCATTGCATCCACGTGGGGGGAAAATATTAATTTATCTGGTCTTCTCTTGCATCTTAAACTTATTTTTGTCTTTGTTTATTCCCACTCAGTTTTTGCACGCTCCCTCTCGGGTTCAGTTCAAAAGCCTACGCATGGAGCATCTAGATCTCAGCTCAGGAAAAACACCACTGAGATGCTCACCATCACCATCAGCATCACTATTGTTGATTTTCAAAGTTACATAAAGGGTTTGAAACGACAACAACCACCTGATACAGACTACACACTTGCATGTGCAACAAAACAAAAGTACCAAACCAATGAAAGAAAAGGTTCTCTTTCAATATGTGTACTTGTCTATGGATCTTCTCATTCATCCAGATCATTGACTGAGCAGTACAGTTGTGATGGATTGAATGTCCTAAGAATACGCAAATCTCTTGTTGGTTTGCTCTTTAATCTGAAACAATGTGATTGCAATTAAAAATGTAATAACTAACTAAAATACACATAAAGAAATTCCAAAAAGGAGACACCAGACAAACTCACCTTGATATTCCTGTCCTGGGGTGTAGGCAGTGGGGTTGCCCGTTATCTGGAGTGTGAGCAGCACTTCTCCTCCACCTTCAGCAACCCCAACTCCGTCCAACTCACCGTGATGAGTGCACAGGAAGAAAAAAGGGTTAAAGCGGGGGTAGAAGCTCGCCGGGGACACCCCGAAGTCCATGCTGCTGCTCCCCAGGACCAGGGTCAGCAGGGCACAGCCGAAGGCGCCCCCGAGAGAGGCCCACGCTGCGGCCATCTGCCCTGACGGAGCGAGGGTCTGTAAGGTGTGGAGGGGAGGACACAGGGGAGGGCACAGATGAGATGGATTCCAGGAAGAAGCTTCTGGAGTCCACAGATGGGTAAAAAGTCCAAAAGTGTGTGTCTAAGTACGTGTTGTGTGATATTGTGTCAAAGTGTGGGAAAACTGTGGAGCTCTGTTCTTCTTGCTTCCTCTCCCTGTCCTACCTTTACTCAGGGAGTTTAGAGCTTGGGCTGCGCTGTCCTGCTCCAGCGTTTAAATACCTCACCCCCTCCCTGTGGCTCCCTCTCTCCTCCCACCCTCCCTCTCCACGCTCGCCTCGCTCCAACACCAGCTCCTCGCGTGCTGCTAGCGCTCCATGAGACGGCCTCCTTTCTCCTCCTCCTCCTCCCTCTTCAGTGTCTATCACTCTGCCTTTTGCTTAAGCTCCCTTCCTGGTCCTGTCTTCTCCACAGCCTCTTCATCCCTCACTGAAGCACTGCTTTTGCACTCTTCAGACCTTGGATCACCATGCAGCTTAGTGTCTTCAACTCCAACCAGCCCCCTGACACGTCCCTCTCACTCTTCTCTCGCTTCCCTTTGTCTGTTTAGCCATCCACCAGACTGTCTTCTCCTCTCCCACCCACTATCACACCTCTTTTTATACTCCCACTTGGTCCCCTACTCCATATTTCAATCTCCCTCCTACAGTATGCAACCTCTCCATCTCGCCTCCCTTCCTCAGCAAAACATTGTTTTCCCTTTCTGTTGCATCTTTCATGAGTTTTTCCATCAGAATCTCATTTTCCACCGGATTCTCTAACTATTTCCCCCTCTCCATGTGAGAGTAAAGTGTGCCAGATTAAGCCACCCCTCTAGACAGACACCAGTCACAGCGTTGCTTTCTAACCCCCACTGGGTCTGGTTGATGGATGAACATTTCACTAGCGCACTGTGCACACCCAACATATCTCCCATTCCTCTTTTTAATCCTAACACGCAAGTTTCCAAATGATGACAGTATTATCTTTATAGGCCAGACAATACACAGACACAACAAAAGGTCAACAACAGCCCTTATGCAGGGAGATCTCTGCCCAGATTGATTGTCCAAACTCTTGGATTTTTGAAGTAAATTTTACTTCAGAACCAGGATTTCTTCTGCTAATATGTAATGTTCAAAACTCTTGTTTTGATTCCAGTCTTTTATGAAGCACAAAAACAGTGTTGTAAATCAGAGCTACCCAACCTTTTTTGAGTCTACAGACCTACTTGTTTCTATCAAACCTCCGCCAGACTAGGGGGGCAGCTCCTGGTTCGGGATGCATCGATTATAGATTTTGACTGTCCGATTATAGTATGACAAATAATCACGGTTTTACGATTGTCATGCATTGATTATTGTCACAACAAAAAATTATAAAATCACAAACATTCATTCGAGATTTCAATGTGGTGTTTATAAATGTCGGAATTAAGAGTAATCAAATAACATTATAATAACAGTACAAAATATTAAATCTCACACATTAGTTTTGTGTGTTATTAGCTAATGATAGCGATTTAGCAAAGTTTAGCTAAAATTAGCTATTAATGATGTGTATATTATCGTTCAGCAAATTGTTAATTACCTCTCTACGACTGCCAAATTCCTCAGGACTCGAAGCAATATAGGTACTTAAAACTTAAAATATAAATGTTCTGTTGAATGGTAGCTGATTGTGTTGGTCTTCTGGTTAAAAATGTAACTATGAGCAGGTTGCAAAAAGCCCCTTTAAATACTGTACCTTAATGCAATTTTTAACTATTGGTGGCTGCTTGCGACCCACCCAGAGTGAGTACGCAAATTTAACCAGATGTAGACCAACAGACCCGATGCTGGTGTCAAACTCAAGGCCCGGGGGCCAGATCTGGCCCGCAACATCATTTTATCTGGCGCGCGAACACCTGATATGTGTCAATAAAGTACTTAATATTTTCTCACTAAATGTAATTTATTTTTTTCCATTTTGACAGAAAAAGTATATGTACTGCTTGAAATTGCATAACTTTTAAACTTTATTTGTATCCATTATTACAACAAATATTACAGTATATTATCATACTTTCCAAACATGTTTTTGTCTAAATAAAAATACTTAACTTTACAGCAAACTACCCATCAAATTAATAAAAATGACAATACATTTTACATTGTTCTTGTTCTTTACAGCATAATACTGTAAATTGAAAAAAAAAACTACAGTTTTCTGCGTTAAAATTCTGTTGACTGAGCTGCCAGTTTTTGACTGTAAAATCTACGATTGTTGTTTTTAACAGTGTTTTAATTTAAATGGTAAATCGGTACAATTGTTTTTACGGTACAAAAACTGGCAGCGAAGTTGCCAGAATAAAAAAAATAACTTGTCCTGTTTTTCCATTAAAAATATAATGATGTTGGAAAAAACAATGTCTATTTAACACAAAAATTCTGGCAACCAAGCTGCCAGCTTTTTCTTCCTTAAGCACACTTATTATTTGCAGCAATTTAGCACACTTGCACTTTAGCACTAGAGCACTTCACCATCCGCAATGGTGACTTTATTCCTGATCTGTCCTGAGCTGAGGTCATGCAGGAACCTACTGTTTTATAAGGGTCTCCATTTTATATCTGAGTCTGTGTATTTTATTGTAGTGTTTATGTCTGATGTTGGTGCTGTCTAACTTAACTTTTTGTGGCCCTTGTTGTATAAACCATCAACCTGTCGGAGACTGCAGATGAAAATTAGCCTCTGGCTACAATATGGCAGATTTATATTTCCTATGTTCAATACTGTGCATTGTCCCTGTAACAAAGATATAACAAATGGCAACTTTTATTGTACTATACATCTATTAACAAGCTTTTTGGTGTGTCTAGTGCAGAGGTGTCAAAGTCGTTTTCACTGAGGGCCACATCGCAGTTATGTTTGGCCCTAGAGGGCCGCTTCTAACAGTGAATACTATTATTACACAATGTTTTAATGCATTTGTTTTAGTATATTTAAAAAAACTAAAATGTAAAAAAAAATATGGTAAGTTGCAATAATTTCACATCAAAATGTAGTGTATATTACTGTATATGGAACAATAGTACTGTTTTTTTTATGGTAAAAAAAACCCCCAACAAACTGGCAGTTCAGTTGCCAGAATTTTCTGGAAATTTTACCTTTTTTTTTTTTTACTGTAAATAAAAAAAACTGCAATTTTACAGTAAAATTTTGGCACCTGAGCAGCCAGTTTTTTTGTTTGTTTTTACAGTTTATTACAGTAAAAAAAAAGTATCTTTTTTTTTAATTTAGAGAAAAATGCTGTAAAAAACACCGTAAATTTCACAATTTTACCATGAAATCTATTGCTACTTTTACATTGCACATTTTGATGGATAACTTGCTTTGAAATCATTATTATTAGTATTTATTTATATTTAAAACATGGTTTGAATGTTTGGTAATATATTTTTGCATAATTTAGACAATATTTAAATTAAAGGGGAACATTATCACAATTTCAGAAGGGTTAAAACCATTAAAAATCAGTTCCCAGTGGCTTATTATATTTTTCGAAGTTTTTTTCAAAATTTTACCCATCACGCAATATCCCTAAAAAAAGCTTCAAAGTGCCTGATTTTAACCATCGTTATAAACACCCGTCCACTTTCCTGTGACGTCACATAGTGAAGCAAACACAAACAAACATGGCGGAAAGAACAGCAAGCTATAGCGACATTAGCTCGGATTCAGACTCGGATTTCAGCGGCTTAAGCGATTCAACAGATTACGAATGTATTGAAACGGATGGTTGTAGTGTGGAGGCAGGTAGTGAAAACGAAATTGAAGAAGAAACTGAAGCTATTGAGCCATATCGGTTTGAACCGTATGCAAGCGAAACCGACGAAAACGACACGACAGCCAGCGACACGGGAGAAAGCGAGGACGAATTCGGCGATCGCCTTCTAACCAACGATTGGTATGTGTTTGTTTGGCATTTAAGGAAACTAACAACTATGAACTAGGTTTACAGCATATGAAATACATTTGGCAACAACATGCACTTTAAGAGTGCAGACAGCCCAATTTTCATCAATTAATATATTCTGTAGACATACCCTCATCCGCTCTCTTTTCCTGAAAGCTGATCTGTCCAGTTTTGGAGTTGATGTCAGCAGGCCAGGGAAGCTAAGGTCGATATTCTTCTCTTGATCATCTTCGGTGGCATAAGGGACGGTGTGAGCCAAGACATCCAGGGGGGGTTTAGCTCGCTCGTCTGCGGGAACAAACTGCCGCCATTGCTTGCCGTGCTACCGAGGGCCTTTGTCCCTGAATTGCTCACACACTCCGGCAGATTCAATGGGGTCTGGCGGCAGATTTCTTTGACTTCCATCCATCCATCCATCCATCCATCTTCTTCCGCTTATCCGAGGTCGGGTCGCGGGGGCAGCAGCCTAAGCAGGGGAGCCCAGACTTCCCTCTCCCCAGCCACTTCGTCCAGCTCCTCCCGGGGGATCCCGAGGCGTTCCCAGGCCAGCCGGGAGACATAGTCTTCCCAACGTGTCCTGGGTCTTCCCCGTGGCCTCCTACCGGTCGGACGTGCCCTAAACACCTCCCGAGGGAGGCGATCGGGTGGCATCCTGACCAGATGCCCGAACCACCTCATCTGGCTCCTCTCGATGTGGAGGAGCAGCGGCTTTACTTTGAGCTCCCCCCGGATGACAGAGCTTCTCACCCTATCTCTAAGGGAGAGCCCCGCCACCCGGCGGAGGAAACTCATTTCGGCCGCTTGTACCCGTGATCTTGTCTTTTCGGTCATAACCCAAAGCTCATGACCATAGGTGAGGATGGGAACGTAGATCGACCGGTAAATTGAGAGCTTTGCCTTCCGGCTCAGCTCCTTCTTCACCACAACGGATCGATACAGCGTCCGCATTACTGAAGATGCCGCACCGATCCGCCTGTCGATCTCACGATCCACTCTTCCCTCACTTGTGAACAAGACTCCGAGGTACTTGAACTCCTCCACTTTGACTTTATCGTTGGAAATGCATCTGCTTTGAGTGTCGCAGGATATCCACACATTCTTGCCATCTCTGTCGTAGCATAGCTTTCGTCGGTAAAGTGTGCGGAACAAACGTCCAATTTCTTGCCACTTTCGCATCTTTGGGCCACTGGTGCAACTTGAATCCGTCCGTGTTCGTGTTGTTACACCCTTCGACAACACACCGACGAGGCATGATGTCTCCAAGGTACGGAAAACAGTCGAAAAAAACGGAAAATAACAGAGCTGATTTGACTCGGTGTTTGAGAAAATGGCGGATTGCTTCCCGATGTGACGTCACATTGTGACGTCATCGCTCCGAGAGCGAATAATAGAAAGGCGTTTAATTCGCCACAATTCACCCATTTAGAGTTCGGAAATCGGTTAAAAAAATATATGGTCTTTTTTCTGCAACATCAAGGTATATATTGACGCTTACATAGGTCTGGTGATAATGTTCCCCTTCAACATTATTTGCAATTACGGGAGTACGTTTTTTTGTTTTTCTCCCAAAATTGAAAGAAAGAATACATTTAGTAAGAAACGTTACAGTACTTTATTGATACATAGTATTTCTAGGCTTTCGAGGGCCACATATAATGAAGTGGGGGGGCACATCTGGCACCCGGGCTTTAATTTTAACACCGGTGGTTTAGTGTGACAGGCAAAACTTAAGTCAGAGAAAATGCGGTCGTTTTTTTTTCATTTTTCTGTGCGGGCCGGTAGCATACATGTCACAGACAGATACTGGTCCCCAGGCCGGTGGTTGTGGACCACAGCAATAAAGCATTGATAAATCCACAAAGGTTTTTCGAGCAGCACGGTTGAACAGATTAGTGTTTAACCTTTCAATGGATAACATGTGAAAATCCGCTGCCTGCGGGGTCTGTATGTTTGAACACACAAAGCATCAAGCTGGACACACACTCCGGCAGTCTGTGTCGTGTCCAAACAGGACTGACCCACAGCAGTCAGGCCAGATGCTTCCCGCCACACACGGACTATCACAGGCTAGATTGCTGAGTAATCCCAAACAAACCACACACTGTAACCTTGCCTATGTCTGTTTCTTTTCACTCCGCAGCTGGAAAGGTTCATTTTTCGGCCCAAGTGAAGTAAGTCACCTGCCAGACAAGCTGCTTCTCCAACACTAACACAAATTTGCATTTTCGCATAGGAAAACTGACAGTCAAGAAAATATTTGCAAAAGCCACATTCTCTCTGAGTGTTCCTATTCTGGGCTGGAAGGTCACTAATCATTAAAAAAATAATAAAGTAGTACCTCGATTTTTGAATGCCATTTTTTGCATAATTTGCCGAAAATGTTTGCCAACATATTGTCTTAGTTTTTGTATGATGTCTCAGTTAAGGTATGCGCGTAACAAACTGCTTAAAATTAGGGATGCAAAATTTTTGTTTAAGCCGATTTTAATAACTTCCTGCTTTTCAAAACCCATCCATCTATTTTCTACTGCTTGTCGCGGGGGTGACTGAAGCCTATCCCAGATGCACTACGTTATCTAATATTTGTAAACATAGGTATAACTGTAGTTTGTGCACACCTGGAATTAAGAAACACTCAAACAAAAGTGGATTTGACATAGTGTACATTTATGTCCTGACAGAACAAGTATCTTTATCGTCCAGCGCCATCACATCCATAATGAAATCACAGTTCGTTTAATCCCTCAGGCAGTCTTTGGCAAACGTTTTGCACTTTTCAAAAGCTTCAGCGATAGGAACAAACCTTTCTTTGCAGCTAACTTTGGGGCAGCTTCTTAAGAGGCAGGAGTCTTAATACAGACTTTCAAAACCCTGTCGTAGCGATGCTGTCGTTTCAGGTGACTGATAAGGTTTGATGTGCTGAAGTTCTTAGTTTTTTCCCTCCCCATGGAAGGTTTGCAGAACATTTGGTGCAAACAACAGTCAAGAAGTCCCACAGCATCAATGCCATGTTTACAATCAGCTCAGGGGGAGTTTACGTCTTCATTTAATCACCCTAACCCGCCTACCAACAAATATGACACACTGTTTTTTTTTATTTTATAATAGGTCCTCGAGGTTATCGAATAAGAAAAAAAACAGAGGTATTGTACTAATGAACATAAACAATGTAAGCTGTAAGGTGTGGCTACTAGAGTGGCCTGTAATAAAAAGAGCAACATTCCTAATTAAAACAATATCCACTACTGTGCACCTTTATTGCGTTGATAAATGTGTGTGCTTGCTGTGCTTAATGCTATGATGGAATAAATGCAATGTTTTGCCCATAGATTAACTTTTCATGTCATTTAACACGTAACGTGTGCATGCGGTCCTGACAGTTTCCAGGCCTTGGTGACATCAGCAAAGAAGTCTGACAGCAGTGTGACAAGGAACAGCCTTGCTGCCATTTTAGGACTTTGTGTTGCTATGTTGTTCAATACACGTTAGTGCTGTGATGTGAAAAACAGTGGAGCTGCACTCATTTTTTTTACAGGTTAGTGTACTCCCAGTGGTTGTACAAGGTGAGCTGTATGGAATAGTGTGCGTCAATGGAGTGAATGTTTACAGTGTACTAACAGGGCTGTCAACATTAACGTGTTAACGCATGTGATTGATTAAAATAAATTAATCGTGTTACCATAAATAAATGAAGACTAATCACAGTGGGTTCTTTTAAGCGCCGGAAGGCAACGCGCAAATTCTGACAAAACTAGATGAAACTGAGGTATTTAGTTAGTATTACAGCGACAAACTTTCTTATCATCAAGTTTAAAATAGCATCTTAAAGCAAAACATGAACATAAAGATGGCGTAATGAGGACCTTTTGGATTTACTAAGGTCTGACATGTTTAGTAACTTTCCCAGTGGCAGTAGCTAGACGCACAAACTGCGTAACTGGCAACCTGGATGTAAAACACTCACAGACTTTCTAATTGGTTAAAACTTTGGAGGGCGGGACATCAAAAAGAAAATAACATGATTTCGGGTGTGTAAATCTTAATTTTGAAATGAGCATATCCCGGCTGAACTACTGTTATCAGTTACAGAGGTATTCGAAAATAGTATGATTTATTAATGCCTTTTGACATATCAGGGCCATTTAATGATGACTTGACATGCAATTCTTACATATTGCTCCTTTAAGAAGAATTAAAAAAAAAAAAAAAAATTGTGCATCCCAAATCTTTTGAAATTGATATCACGGATGCGTTTGACCACCCTGAGATCGGTAGGTTGGGAGTTCAAACCCCAGCCGAGTCATACCAAAGACTATAAAAATGGGACCCATTAACTCCCTGCTTGGCACTCAGCATCAAGGGTTGGAATTGTATTACTTGCATTTATGACTTCTGCTGCAGCTACTCTGAGGCCTACCGTCAACACAATATTAATTTCTTTGAATGCAGATCAATAGAGGTAGGAAGCATGGGAGAGCACTTAAATACCGTATTTTTCGGACCATAGGGCGCACCGGATTATAAGGCGCATTAAAGGGGACATATTACACAGTTACACTGTATAAAAATTGTTTCTAAATGTAAAACACTTCCTTGTGGTCTACATCAGTGGTCCCCAACCACCGGGTCGCGGCCCGGTTGCCGGTCCGTGGATCGATTGGTACCGGGCCGCACAAGAAATTTATAAATAAAATAAATATTTTTTTGTTTTGTTTTTTTTCATTAAATCAACATAAAAAACACAAGATACACTTACAATTAGTGCACCAACCCAAAAAACCTCCCTCCCCCATTTACACTAATTCGCACAAAAGGGTTGTTTCTTTCTGTTATTAATATTCTGGTTCCTACATTATATATCAATATATATCAATACAGTCTGCAGGGATACAGTCCGTAAGCACACATGATTGTATTTTTTTATGACAAACAAAACAAATTAAAATAAAATACCATTCCCCCGGTCTGTGGGACAAATTTTCAAGCGTTGACCGGTCCGCAGTTACAAAAAGGTTGGGGACCACTGGTCTACATAACATGTAATGGTAGTTCTTTGGTCAAAATGTTGCAAAGATGATGTTTTACACATCATCTTCAAGTCGCTTCAGGATGCACCGTTTTGTGGGCGGTCTTATTTACGTGGCTCACTTTCGACAGCGTCTTCTCCCTGTCATCTTTGTTATAGCGGTGTAGCGTGCAAGGACGGGGGTGGAAGAAGTGTCAAAAGATGGAGCTAACTGTTTTAATGACATTCAGACTTTACTTCAATCAATAACGGAGCAGCATCTTCTCATTCGGAAACAACAAACCGGAAATGTGTCCCGTGAAAAACCGTCCAATCGGAACTCTCTAATAAGTAAAGTTCCTTGGGTGAATAATGTAAACTCACTACACCGGTATGTTTTAGTGCTTTCATGGCGAGTTTACTGACAGATATAAGTAAGAACTTTACACTAATTTATATTAGAAATGGCAACAGCGGAGGATGAATGTCCCATAACAAGAAGATAGAGAAAAAGAAGAAGCTTATCGACTACGGACTATGTCGGCACAAACTACAAAAGCGGATGCGCGCAATTTTTCAGGATTTATGCAGATCCCAAATACAGATCAGCAGGTAACAGAAGGTAAGAAAAGTTGCTTTCGCATAATATTAAGAAACAAAATGCCAGATAATATGTCTTACCTTATACACACACCATAATAATACTGGTATGTTGAAGCATATCAAGCGGTGCGGCTTCATAGCTTACCAAAGTCGTACTAAAATTTTGATGGATTTTTCAGCGCCGTGTGTAATGTTCTATATTTTCAATGGAACATATAAAATGTTGGTGTTGTTTACTTGAGTCATATTGCCATCATAGTGCAGTCTACACGTATATGTTATGTTTTACTGCCATCTACTGGTCACACTTATCATTACACCATGTACCAAATAAAATTTCTTCGAGGTCGGTAAGCAAAACCAGAATTCATCCGTGCATTAGGCGCACCGGGTTGTAAGGCGCACTGTCGAGTTTTGAGAAAAAAAGATTTTAAGTGCGCCTTATAGTCCGGAAAATATGGTATTATCACAGCATTTAAAACATGGGAGCCGTTTGAAGTTTTGGGACATCAAATGTCAATGTTTTTGATTAAAACATCATGAAAGAGGTAGGTTGTGTCAGTGACAGGTGATATTTGCACATCTCGTTTCTCCATCGAGGTCTTGTCCTGTCCAACACCATTCCACCATGGCCATTATGTCGGCCATGTGTGCACACACAAACACTTAAACACACATTCTGTACATAGTGTGAGACTGGGGGCGATCGTTCTCCATTATTAAAACTAGGTCAGGGAGGAATGGGGCAGTAATTATTTTCATCATTATTAATTTCCACCTCCAGGATGCGCCAGGGCTTTTTTGTCCATTTCAATCTTCATTTCAGACCCCCTGCCTGCATCCATACACTCAGGCACCACCATCGCCACCACCACTGTCTTTATACAGGCTGCGTGCCAAACCAGGCAGAACAGAGGGTGGGGGCACAAAAGTGAAAAGAGCTAAAAGGGATGCAAAGAGCGCGCAATGAGAGAGGGAGAGATGAGCAGAGGAAGCAGGGGGGGTCGGATTCATCACTCACTGGACCACTACCAGTTGTTTACTCGATATGGCAAATGATAATAAAAGCTGGTGTTGGAGGAGGGGAGGAGGAAAGGAGAAAGAGAGGCCCTGCGGGAGCACTTCAGCTGTGATGGCTTGTACACTCCAATTAGTCCCAAGAAAAGCTACTAAAGGCTGTGCACCCACACCCCAAAAAAGAAAGTCATATGGAGAGGGTGCTACTTCAGCGAGGAATCACACCCAAAAACTCAATACCACTTCCCCTCTGAGACATCAATGATATTACTGGGTGGCACGCTGTCAAGGTTGTTAAACCAGCAGTCAATAAACGCATTTACACGTCATTTAATGTGGCCCGCGAAAATATGCGGATACTTCATCTTTCTTACTAATTGTTTTCATTGTTTCCATTTTGACAGAAAAAAAATGCATGTAATACCAGAATGCAGCTGAGATAGGCTCCAGCACCCCCCGCGACCCCAAAAGAGACAAGCGGTAAAAAATGGATGGATGGATGGATACATGAAATTTCATATGTTTTAAACGTTGATAAATATACAAATATTCAATTGTTATTGGTGTGAATCTTTGGGCACCTCGCCATTCGATATTGGGGTGAGAATTTGATTCATAAGCAATACTCGATTCAACACGATTCTCGATTCAAACTGATTTTTGAAATGTATTTGATTATTTGGTATAATAATAACACCTTAAAGGTTACAAAACCTCCTTTTGGTTGCTGACATATGACACATACGTGCACCAAGCATAGAGATGGCCTAAAAAATGTTTTTTTGAATTTTTTCTATTAATTTGTCAAATGAATATATAATACATTACATTTTTGAAAATTACTAAAAAAAAAAATCGGGATTCGAATGTAATAAAAAACATTTTTTTAGCACACTTAATTATTATATAGCGTATGATAACAATAAATACTTAAATATCTGCTTGTCACCTTGACTTACGATTTCAAAGCAAGTTATCCATCAATTAGTACGTACAAAAATCAAATAACCAAATGCATTGGCAATAATATAATGAGGCGATTATACTTTTATATTCTTACATTCACTGTTACATGCGGCCCTTTGAGGGCGGCCATGACTGCGATGTGGCCCTCCATGTAAACAAGTTTGACACCCCTGCTCTAGACTATGTCTACTCTCTCATTGCAGCAGCTAAATTAAGCTAAAATCAAATATCTTGCCTTTAACAAAGCCAAAGTAAACTTAACAGGTTTGAAAAAGATGTTTTCCTTGATTTTTTTCAAACTCTCCTTGAATGTTTCTGGCTCCTCCCAGTGGAGGCCTGCCACTCATTCATCAAATGACAAACTCCAAAATCTTGGAAGAAAGTCATCCCAGAAAAGTGGAAGCTTCTAAAGAAGGGTGTAAAACGTTTTTTTTGTATCCATTTGTACTGTTTTTTTGATCGCACACGCCATAAAAAGCGCACGTCATCTTGCTAGTCAGCACAATTTACTACAGGGCATAAAAGCACACATACACACAATAAGAAGAGATTAAATATTCTTGTCTGCCTGGTTCACTGGTGGAACTAAAAATGTGCTGTCTGAGTCTGCAGGCCCCACAGCAGATGCAGTTAAATGGTGACGACACATGGCCTGGCACCATTTAAGTGTGATACATTTTTCAACAGCTGTGAGTCACCGTTGCGAGCTCTGAGCATGGCAAAGTGCGCCGCTCATGGCTGCTGGCATGCACAGACGGCTGGCCTTGGACTTCTTATGCATTTGTTAGACACAGAATCCGCTTGCCAAACGTTCACTGTCACTAAAGCGCCCCCTCTCATGCTGCCGTCATGGTAACAAGAGCTGTGAAAGAACAAGCCGAGAATTATGAGAAAGGGAAATGACGGACACAAGGCCACGTTGTCACAGAGACTGAGCGAGTGCTCGGTGTCTTTGTAAAACTTTTCCCCCCATCAATCATAACGCATGCAAGAAATTAGTCTCCTGGGGGGTATTCATGAGCACAATATGAGGAAAATATTTTCAAGTTTTAATTTTTCAAAGTGCAGTTTTATTTGTGTCATTTCAGTATTTATTGTAATTACAAATACCTTGACCAGCAAAACTTGAAGCTCTTTGTCAGGGTGGAGCACGCTATGTCAACTCTCTTAACAACCGCAGCTCCTGTCGACTATCTGGGGGGTGGGCGGTATAGCTCGGTTGGTAGAGTGGCCGTGCCAGCAACTTGAGGGTTCCAGTTTCGATCCCCGCTTCCGCCAGCCTAGTCACTGCCGTTGTGTCCTTGGGCAAGACACTTTACCCACCTGCTCCCAGTGCCACCCACACTGGTTTAAATGTAACTTAGATATTGGGTTTCACTATGTAAAGCGCTTTGAGTCACTAGAGAAAAGCGCTATATAAATATAATTCACTTCACTACATCTTGTTAGCTTTTTTTCCTTGCGAGTGCATAAAACGATGGGTATTTAACTCAAGAAAACGTTCAGCGCTGATGCGCATGTGTGGGCATGCTCAGTAGCATTAGGTAGCTCATTTTGACGGGTAGCTCATTTCGACAGAACACGGGAGACAATCTGGCACATGACAGTCAACTGCATAGTTTTATGTGCTGGAGTTCAAGAAAATAATTACAGATTGAAGACCACAGTGAAGGTGAAAGACATTTGGCACATTAATCTTTTATTTAATACCAAGTGTTAGCTTGCATATGCCAAAACCACTAACTGATGGACCTAAAATGTACTGCATTATTTAAAAGGACGTACAGGAAATGAGTGGATTGTGCTTCACGTATGGAAGTGCGATGTGGAATCATGGATGTTTTGGCATGCAAAGCCTCACAGATGGATGAGGATCATGACTTGACTCAGACGTGACATTAAATCTCCTAAACTGAGCACAATCTCTAGATAACTGCGCACAGGCAAGGATCCCTTTGTGACGGTGAACAGATGATAATGTGCCCTTCATCTTTGTGCCAACAAAGAGATGGAGGATGGACGTTTGGCCTTAATCATATGGGTCAGCACACAAGGTTCTGCTGGTCCTCTGACCTGGAGGGGCCAACTAGTCATACAAATGCACAGACACACACACACGCACATCTCTTTGCATTAAATATTGGATCAATAAGGACACCCCACCCCTCCCTACCATGCTGTATAACAATGAAATATAGCACAGACAAAGAGTTGATAACCCTCTTATCAAGAAATGCATATATACAGTGGTATATTTGGCTTAAAAGTGTCCCAGTTCACAAGTTTTTTGGGATACCAGCTGTCTTGGCGAATTGTTACACTCTAGTTTGCGACTAAAAATTCGGGTTACGAGCCTCTCCACCGTTAGTTGGCGTAGCGAATGTCACAATGAACCCTGTGATTGTAGTTGCTTGGTTTTAAATTACGTCACGTCCAGCTCATTAAATATGTGTGGCGGTCAAACCAGCGTCGGTTCACAATGGGTACTTGGCGGCATTCAGCGTTTATCGAAGAAAAACGCCCTATGCTTGCGTTGTTTTCGGCTGTACAAACCGTTCAAATACCGAAAAGGATCAAAGTTTCTTCAGAGTTCCCCGAGAGGTATTCATGAAGGGCGAAGGAGTGCAATATTTCACAAAAGACAACGACAAAAGTGGCACACACTGCAGGATAAGGGAGCAGAGTCGAAGAATGCACAAGTTTGCAGTGATCACTTCGTTAAAGGTCTGTTTGATATACTTTTAACGTTTACTGTTTCTCATTGAAGTATTATCTTGATATTAATTGTATTTCAGAAACACGTTTACTACAAGTGTTTCGAAAAGCACCAATTCGGCTAACTTATATAAATGAAAGCAAATGTGAGCAAAATCTAAAAGAGTTAAGCTTTTATTAAAAACAGCAATCATAAATTAAGCTTTCCGCAAATACACAAAGTTGACATCTATACATATATTTTGATAAAGACGGGGAAAAACATGCGTCCTTGTAAATAGCGCATGCAACAGCAACAACAAACCTGGCGGTAGACACGAAGTTAAATCATGAAATGCAACCTTACCCGAGCAAAATGATGCATATTTATGCATTTTCCATGACCCAGCCACACACAAAAAAGTTGTAGACCTCCATGCTTTTCCAAGTTTCCACTACACAAATTTACACTAAAGCATATCCAATACAAATTATCTAGACCACAAGAAAGTGTGATAATTCTATATTAGAATCATTAGGTCCCCTTTAACAAAAGACTATATTCCTTTAATAACTTTATTTAGTTAACTTTATAAAAACAACGCCATAGATTCAACTTATTGTAAACTGTGAGCAAAATCTAACCATTCAGATTTGACGACAATTCTTAGTTGAAGACAGCCCTACTATTGTTGCTGGCTGAGCAGTTTGCTCCTTAACTTAAGGGACATTCACACATTGCCGGTTTAGATGGCAATGGCAAAACTTGGTCCTTTGTCACTCATTCGCCATGAACCTCAAAAACCGTGGTGACCAAAAATTAAACATGTTAAATTTTCGTGGCTGTCTTTGAAGTTTGAAATGGGCCGTGTTCAAAATATCTTTGTATTTGCACCGCACAATCCGTGACAATACTGTGTTAACACTGTCATAATTCGCCAGTCAAATTCTTCCTCCGGGACCTTTACGACGTGAACACGTTAACTACAGGGATGGCAGAGTTTAAAACGGAAGTATCACAGGCTCATCAAGGAGCTTCATGGAGGGACTGCAATTGATGAGGACTCTGTCGCTTTTGGTAAGATCCCTGGTCGTACCGCGCTTTGTTAAGAACATGTTGAGAAAGGCATTCCGCTATTTTAGGGACACGGTTTGCGACAGTTCGAAAAAAACACTGATGCGTGAACGCTTCTTTACCAATATTATAGCATCGGTTCTGTTGCTGCTGTGTTTTGCAAAATGCTTTTGAACATAATGTGGTCAAAGAGAGCTATGTTTCCCGCTCTACTTCATGCACTTGAAATCATTTAAGTTAACCAATTCAATTGTTCATCTTTCAAAATGAATCTCCAATTATCACCCACTTCCAATTAACGCCCTGTCCTTGTTGCGGTTTAGGTCCCGTGTTTTTTGGACAATAGGGCGCACCGGATTAAAAGGCGCACTGCTGATGAGCGGGTCTATTCAGGTCTATTTTCATACAAAAGGCGCACCGGATTATAAGGCGCATTAAAGGGGTCATATTATAATTTTTTTCTAAATATAAAAGACTTCCTTGTGGTCTACATAACATGATGTTTTACAGATCATTTCCAATTCGCTTTCTGAGCGTCTCTCTTCAGGATGCGCCGTTTTGTGGGCGGTCTTATTTATGTGCCTCCCCTTTGACAGAGTCTTCTCCCCGTCATCTTTGTTGTCGCGGTGTAGCGTGCAAAGACAGGAGTGGAAGAAGTGTCAAAAGATGGAGCTAACTGTTTTAATGACGTTCAGACTTTACTTCAATCAATAACAGAGCAACATCTGCTCATCCGTGGCTCAATAATGCAACATCAACGCCGGAAATGTGTCCCGTGAAAAACCGTCCGGAATCCTCTAATAACTAAAGTTCCGTGGGTGAATTATGTAAACCCACTACAGTTTTTAGCGCTTTGATAGCTAGTCTACTGACAGATATAAGTAAGAACATTATGCTACTTTATATTAGAAATGGCAACAGCGGAAGATGAATGTCCCATAACAAGAAGATAGAGAAAAAGAAGAAACTTATCGACTACGGTGTCTCCACGGACTACAATGGCGGAAGCGTGCACATTTTCAGGACTTATGCAGATCCCAAATACACATCAGCAGGTACCAGAAGGTAAGAAAAGTTGGTTTTGCATAATATTGTGAAATAAAACGGTAGGTAATATGTCTGCTAATAGGTGCCATTTTACGGTGTTTATACACACACCATAATAATACTCGTATGTTTAATGCGCCAACAATCCAAGCGGTGCGGCTTCATAGCTTACCGAAGTCGTACTAAAAACATTTTGACAGAATTTTGAGTGCCGTGTGTAATGTTCTATATTATAAAATGGAACATTTAAAGTTTCGGTGTTGTTTACTGGCGTCATATTGCAGTCTACACGTATCTCTTACGTATGACTGCCATCTACTGGTCACACTTATCATTACACCATGTACCAAATAAAATTGCTTCGAGGTCGGTAACCAGAATTATGCCGTACATTAGTCGCACCGGGTTATAAGGCGCACTGTCGATTTTTGAGAAAATGAAAGGATTTTAAGTGCGCATTATAGTCCGAAAAATACTGTAAATACACGCCTTGGCTATAATTGTAGCATTTACAGTAAGCTCGCAATGGAAAAGGGAGCAAGGCCTCATGCAAGCACTTCAATGTAATCATCAATATCAAGGCCAAAATACACATTACCAGAAACAAGCGCATGCATTTTCACTGGCAGGCCATCAAACACTCGTCCACTCAATTAAAGGTTAAAGGTCACAAAATACATTCGCTGGATCAGTCGGCAATGGGCCTCCCCCCAACCTCCAAGCATGTTGCTCATTCAATCAGCACCTTCCCTTTATCAGCTGTCATCTCTTCCTCTAAATGGCCATTGACTATGCTTACAGAGCTTATGCTCTTTGTTCGTCTCCATCACACATCCTAACAATTGATATTTTTCTGAAATATCTATTCTCCTCTATAAGTGTGACTGCAGCAGTTCCAATGATGACCTCTACTCTCAGTTGTTGCCCACCTCTCCAGGCACTCTCCTACGCTCATGCATGGTTGTTGAATTATTCTTATGCCTTAATTCATCCGACTCTCCATCACATGGTTAGATTCAAGCTGTGGGCCATGGGGGAAGATCTAGTTTTCAACAAGCCTCTGCCACCACTGCTTTAACAAAAGTAACAAAATGCACTACTTTTGTAGAATACCCGCAAAACATCCGTTTTAATTTGTGCAATTTAGTGAATGAAAAGAATCTTAAGCCAAATAGCGGGGATCAGACCCAGGCACATATCATGTATACAAACCACAAAGCCCACACAGACAAGCCATGCCTCATTAATCTATCACGGCATCAGGCATCCCTTCCTCCCTCTTAGTTCCTCCAACATGCATTTGCTAGTGCCTCTGATTTATAGTTGCCCTTCTCACATTCAGATGTGATGAGATTATATACAGTGAGCAATTATAAGCGAAATGGGGAAAAAAAAGATGAGAACGTAGATTTGAGCTCCCCTGGAACATTCCCTGTTAGTTCTTGCTGTCCTGGCATAGGTCTACAAAGTGCAAGGAAACACATTAATGCTCTGGGCAACAGCGGCGTAATTATGACTAACGAAATGCAGACTTTTATAGCCAAACATGGGCCTAATTGTAATTTGTGTTCATTATGTCATAAAAGAGAATGCCGCACTCTGTTGCATTGGCATAACCATTATAAAGATGCAGAATCAAGGTCACCTCGGCGGATTATCGCAGCCTGTAAATGAGTTCAATTAAACAAGATGCTAATGACTGTCAGCTAATGACCAAGTCCCAGAATTTGCAGCTCAGTTATGGTGTAAGCAGAGCAAAACCTAACCTGCAACATTTAAACTTGAGTGTAGCGCTGCTTTGTCAATGGTTTTGAATGTATTATAAAATTACTAAAAACAAAATAAATATGCTGTCATGACAGTTTTGGATTTGTGTTTATTTTCCTCTGCTTTGCCAGCCCTGTTCCTCTGGACAACGGAACCATCTTTCATCGATAATGGCTATGCTACTGACACATGCATTAACTTTTTGTGCACACCCTAGCTGCACTAGTTTTTGTGCTATATAAATGATCTTTATAGCTGCACACCGTCTCTTGTCTCTGAGGTCACTTTGTAAGCAACGCAGTCACCTCGAGACATCTACAAGAGAGTGTGTAAAAAAATTTAGTGTGTTTTTTTCCACTCCTATTTGCTTCTTTTGTATTATATTATTTAACACTTTTCTTTCCTTCAGTAGCAACACAATCTTTCTATTTCCGTCCCAATTACAAAATGGTAACCCTTGAACAAAGTGGGCAAACCATCTTTTTAATGACTGAATGCAAAGCCTTTGTGTAAAAATAATAGAAATGGAGAAAGGTTAGGATTAAATATGGTCTGATTCTTCCTACTCCCTTTCGGACATGTTGATATGGTGTAAATGTAACCATATTTGTCCCTTAATGCAATTTATGAAGCATGTCCAACACAAATAAACTTTGACCAATAATGAAATCCGTGCAAAGAGCTCTTCAATAATCATACCCTGCAGGAATTTGCAATGTTGCGATTGCGCCACTTCATTCAAATTGACCAAATTCGGAACTTTGGTCAATTACCGCAACTTCCCCGTACACTGTGATCAATTATTTTTGTCAATCAAAATTATTTATGTTGCTATGCAAATGGACACGGCAACTACACTAATCAAATGTGTCTTCCTCACTTCCTTGTTTACAATAGCCATGTGTTGTGATATGTATGGGTTGCTATAGTTTCTTTAGTCACAGACATGACGTCATCAGGGCACGTCTTCATGTTACGACATTCTGTGTACGTGCCTAACGCTAGCAGTTAGCACTTGGATGTATAAAACAACTGGTTGAGACAACAACTGGATCCTTCCTGTTATTGTACATTCACACATGACACTGCAGACCATACTTTTATTTTTGCTAGTCTCGGTTTTTGACTTTGTGGAGCAAATATTAAAATGGGAGTTGCTACAACTCCACACTGTAAATCAGGGGTCACCAACGCGGTGCCCGTAAGGACCAGATGAGTAGCCCGCTGGCCTGTTCTAAAAATAGCTCAAATAGCAGTACTTACCAGTGAGCTGGCTCTATTTTTTAAATTGTATTTATTTACTAGCAAGCTGGTCTTGGTCTTCACTAACTGACAAAGACACAGATAACAGATTTGGTGTCCAGTTCAAAGTGTGACATGATTTATTTAAAAATTTGAGAGTTGACTTTTGTATTATACATGAGTTATTTGTACAAACATGGTGCAAAGTAATTCATGATTTGTTAAAAAATGTTAGTGGCTAGCTAGTTAAAATGGGATATTGTGATTTCACAAGACTGTCTTAGAAGTGATCATTTGAAAATGTTCAATTTGAAAAATGTGCACTTAGAGAAAATATAAAAATAAAGTGTTGCATATTGATATTTATCTGTTTCTATATATATTTATTGTGAGAAATCATTAAGATGATCAGTGTTTCCACAAAGATAAATATAATTAATTATTAATAATAACAGAGTTAAAGGTAAATTGAGCAAATTGGCTATTTCTGGCAATTTATTTAAGTGTGTATCAAACTGGTAGCCCTTCGCATTAATCAGTACCCAAGAAGTAGCTCTTGGTTTCAAAAAGGTTGGTGACCACTGCTGTAAATAATTAGCTGTTACCCGCTTTGCAGCAAAACAGGATCAGCTTTTGTGATCGGCTTTAAAAGGCCTTAAATCTAAAACTGCTAATCACATACTTTTCCACAAAAATCGGCTGATCGGGGCCAATCGATGGCCTAATATGAATACCTAATATGAATATCTATCCATTTAACATCATCATAATTTCCTGTATGATCAATGTCAGAGCTTGGGCCGCATTGCCGGCAGTAAGTCGGACCCGTTTCCAGTGAGGGTTGGACTCCGTCAAAGCTGCCCTTTGTCACCGATTCTGTTCATAACTTTTATGGACAGACTTTCTAGGCGCAGTCAGGGCATTGAGGGGATCTGGTTAGGTCTCTGCTTTTTGCAGATGATGTGGTCCTGATGACTTCATCTGGCCAGGATATTCAACTGGATACTAACTGGATCGGTTTGCAGCAGAGTGTGAAGCGACTGGGATGGGAATCAGCACCTCCAAGTCCGAGTCCATGGTTCTCACCCGGAAAAGGGTTGAGTGCCATCTCTGGGTTTGGGAGGAGATCTTGCCCCAAGTGGAGGAGTTCAAGTACCTCGGAGTCTTGTTCACGAGTGAGGGAAGAGTGGATCGTGAGACCGACAGGCGAATCGGTGCGGCGTCTTCAGTAATGCGGACACGGTATCGATCCGTTGTGGTGAATAAGGAGCTGAGCCGGAAGGCAAAGCTCTCAATTTACTGGTCGATCTACGTTCCCATCCTCCCTTATGTCATGAACTTTGGGTTATGACCAAAAGGACAAGATCATGGGTACAAGCGGCCGAAATTAGTTTCCTCCGCCGGGTGGCGGGGCTCTCCCTTAGAGACGTTGGAGAAGACTATGTCTACCGGCTGGCCTGGGAACACCTCAGGATCCCCCAGGAGGAGCTGGACGAAGTGGCTGGGGAGAGGGAAGTCTGGGCCTCTCTGCTTAGGCTGCTGCCCCCGCGACCCGACCTCGGATAAGCGGAAGAAGATGGATGGATGATTCATAAATTTTTTTTAAACATTTTTAAAATACACAAAATTCGGTTAGTACCTACAAAAGCAGCTAATTTGGTACTCATCCTTTATCAATGCCTCACATGGTATAAGCTTTACAACACATCATCTCCTTGGACTTATGTTACTTTCAGCAGGAGAAAAAAACATTAAAAAAACTCAGGTTTTGCTCATGGAATTTTATATTGTTTAAGAGATTGTTAGGCTGCAGTTCTTGAGCATGAAAACCGGATGGCTGGAACCTTGTCCGGCACAAGGCAGAGATTCGCTATAGACGAGTTACAATTGTCGCCAGTCACTACTGTAACAAGACAAGCTAACTGTCAAAATCCTCCGAGTGGTGCTCAGCAATATAAGATGCAATGAAAAAAAAAAAAACAGCCATAAATGTCCATCCGGTTTAGGCGAAACATTGGATTAGAACACAGAGGATGCACCACAAACAAGAATTTATCAGCGGGAAAAAAGAACTTCGAAATATATTCTGCTGAATACGTGTTTAAAGCATCGGTCGTCTCGCCTGTCTGTGCTGATCTTCCGTAGTCTGCGTTATGAGTGTTTTGAAAAAACGTGTAAGAAAAATTTGCAAAAGTGCAGTCACATTATTTTACACAATCAGCATAGATTACTAAGCATTGTCAATGATCCTGTGATTTTTCCGGTTTTAAAAGCCTACAAAATATTTGGACCATAATTGCAGCGCTTTTCTTTATTAACGAGAAAATTGAGGGACCACCAATAACCAAGATATTATGGCGATAAAGAAAATTTTGGTAAGAGTTTTTTAAATTAATTTACTGTCAATCATGAATTTCAAGAAGGGATCTCGTCATCAGCTGAAGATGACACATGAAGATCATAAGCCTGTGCCTGCTCACCGCAAGCCAGCACGGCCCCTTCTGCTCGCCATTATTTCCGCCAAGCTATTTAACGAGCCAAAATGTTACATGTTGAATGTCTGACCTGGGCAGTGATGTCAAGGAAATCTCAGCAGCAACTGGGGGGCCAAGCAAGCCAAGAAGAGACAACAATACGAAGTTTGCTTGCATCTTCTGTGAGGCCCTGAAATTTAAAAAAATAAAAAATCATCTTACAATGAAAACAACTGACCTCAAAAATAAACTCCAATAACATTATATAAATGCACCCGGTCACAACATTAGGTACACCTTTTTACTCGCCGATCAATTCAGAGCTGCATAAAAAAAGCTGTTTATTCGCATAATCTATAGTTAACCCCCCTTCTGGCTGAGAACTCTACTTAATAAATGCTTCCGCCTCTCACTGACGTCACAACTTAGCCATCAGCAAAACCCAGGGAACAGAGGCCCCGCCAAAATGCATGAACCTTTTGATTTAATACTACGGCATTGTTTAAACGGAGTATCCAACGAGACAAAATTCATCATAGATGTTTTTGTTGTTTGATATACAGTACAGGCCGAAAGTTTGGACCCACCTTCTAATTCACAACACAACTGATGGTCCCAACCCCATTGATAAAAGCCAGAAATTCCACTAATCAACCTGTGAAGTGATAACCATTTCAGGTAACTACCTTTTGAAGCTCATCGAGAGAATGCCAAGAGTGGGCAAAGCAGTAATCAGAGCAAAAGGTGGCTATTTTGAAGAAACTAGAATATAAAACATGTTTTCAGTTATTTCACCTTTTTTTGTAAAGTACATAGTTTTGATGCCTTCAGTGACAATCTACAATGTAAATAGTCATGAAAATAAAGAAAACGCATTAAATGAGAAGGTGTGTTCAAACTTTTGGCCTGTACTGTATGTAACTAAGCAAGTTGCAAACAGCTGCGCCCCTTTTAAAATGGTGTATTTATTTCTAGTTCTTATATTCTTATGTTTCTAAAAATGTTGTATGGAATTGCTTTGGTGGTGGTATGATATGGTTATAATAACAGATAGATTAATTTATGTTGAAAGTGTATCTGAAATCAAACAAAACTTTCACAAGGACATGACATACACTATTCTAATAAATATTTAATGAAATAACATTTTGTAACAGCATAAATACCACCTAAAAATCAGTCAAATTCAAATGAAAACAACTACTACCAAAAATGTCAATAGAAGTGCTGATTTTAACTAAAACAAACATTATTAACCACAATAGATGTACCTGTTTTGTTAAGAGTAGTGCAAATGTTAAAGTACATGAAATTGTCTTCTGTAATGTTTATGTGTTGAGCCGCAACTGGAGAAAAAAGCGACACAGACTGAAGTTTGTACAGGCGATGCTGAAATACTACCGCTAGTTAAGTTAAAGTTAAAGTACCAATGATTGTCACACACACACTAGGTGTGGTGAAATTTGTCCTCGGTCTGATCATTAGCAGTGGAAGCACAAAATATAGCAGCCTGCTGACCAGCAATAATAGATTTTATATTTTTCTTGTAAGGAACAGCATGTATGCGCGGACACTGTATGAGCAACATATTTTTCTTCACCGCCAACATGTTTGCTTATTTCATTACAGCATGTCCTCATAACGTTAAGACACCATTGACATGAATGAGCACAACATGGAGCAGTGGAAACATGGGTTTATTTACTATTAAGTTCCTATCTTTAGTTGTTGAAACTAAATCCACAGTGACTGGCTAATTGTTTTCGTAGCAGCTAAGCCAGCATGTCGTGAGACCGGCGATACTGTGTACAGGTGATTACGTCTGCGCTGAGCAGATGCGCAGAGAGGGTTGAAATGGTGTTTATGGTCTGTTGACAGCAATGTTTCTTTTCCCCAAATCTTACTCTATTTGATTAAAAAATGAGAATGAAAGGGTTAAAATCCACAACTTTTTAATTCTTTCTAGTCGCACAATCGCACATTCGTCGCAAATGCAAGTAAATTGGTCGCACTGTGCCCCTGGATAAGCTCTCAACTTAAAACACTTGCATCTCAAATCAATTATGCCTTCACACTCATTTTCTTCCTTCCAATGGTTAGAAAACAAAGTTATGTCCATTTTGTCACGGCCCGGGTACATGCCAATGCGCATTCCTCAATGAACCCCGCGGAGCGCACCTCGGGACATGGCCACGGTCGCTCATCTCCTGCACGCGTCACTCCGGCGGCAGCAAGCAGCTGCAATCAATCAGCTCTCAGCACACCTGTCAGTAATGATCTTCCTGGGCTTCTTAAGCCAATGTAGACCTGCGTTCCGGGCCAGAACGTAATCATCTTTTCCTGTACCGTAAGCGATCTAGCGCAATGCAACCTTACTCTCATTTTGTGTTATTCATTGTCTCGTGTCCTCCTTGTCGCTCCAAACTGAACACCTCCGTTCCTGCGTTGACGAGCTGTGTGTCTCGTCATTCTTTGTTCCCCTACTTCCTGGACTGCCTCTTGGATCTCGACCTCCCGCTTGGACACGGACCTCCTACGCCCCGCTATAGCCCCCGACTTCCTGCTTGTTTCACGGATCTATGAGCCTGCCCTGCCCCCCTTTTGGACTTGCCTCTCGCTCAACATTTACGATAACACTCAACAGTTAATTCGTACACATTGTCGCACACACCATACACTCTCTTGGATTTTGTCACACTCCATTCTTTAGTTGATTATATTATTATTGTTTGTTATTATATATATATAGTGCATATATATATATATATATATATATATATATATATAATAAATCAGAGTTAAATAGGCAGCACGATGACACAGGGGTTAGTACATGTGCCTCACAATACAAATGTCCTGAGTAGTCCTGAGTTCAATCCCGGGCTCGGGATCTTTCTGTGTGGAGTTTGCATGTTCTCCCCGTGACTGAGTGGGTTCCCTCCGGGTAATCCGGCTTCCTCCCACCGCCAAAAACACCTGGGGATAGGTTGATTGGCAACACTAAATTGGTCCTAGTGTGTGAATGTTGTCTATCTGTGTTGGCCCTGTGATGAGGTGGCGACTTGTCCAGGGTGTACCCCGCCTTCCGCCCGAATGCAGCTGAGATAGGCTCCAGCACCCCCCGCGACCCCAAAAGGGACAAGCGGTAGAAAATGGATGGATGTATAGAGTTAAATACTACGCCCCCTTGTGTCTGTGCCGTCTACTCCTCCTGTACGTAACACATTTCTAGCTAAAAGTTAATGTTTTGGGTGGATATTACGAAGTTCAAGGTAGCAAGCCGAGGTACTACTGTAATGCCATTAATTTGAAGAGATTGACACTTCCTGTGCCTCCAAATGTAGTTGTCCAGTCTGTGCCCTCTGTATTCCCCTCCTTGGTTGGTTAGTGAGGCCAAAAGCAGGTCAGCGGCCTCCCAGGACCAGTAAACTCAGCACCATTGCAGGCCGAGCTCCCACAGTGTCACTGCCACAGCCCACAGTGATGTTGGCACACTTCCTATGCCAAATTTGCAACTGGATCCTGACAAGGACCAAAAAAAGGTTTCCAAGTCATCCGCCGGGGTCGGAGCCCCACGCCATGGATGAACAGGAAGAATAAATCATGCTAGTATGACTGGGAATGTGTGGAGCCAGAAAGCCTGAAGGAACAACAGAGTGGCTTCAGAGCTTCTTTCATATGAACAGACTGCCAGCCTCATGGCTGGGGGAGCTGAGCCCTTCGAAACGCAGGCTGTTGTGAGAGAAACACTGAATTATGCATCCAAGAAGGGAGGGGAGAGGCTGCTTGGTCCAATACCACCCCCTCCTCTTTTACCTCCTTTACCATTCACTGACGGATGAGCACAGCGAGATGAAGTTTCGTAGGAGGTCAATTTTGCACACACAGGATTGATACACTGTGAGGAGTCTCCTTTCTTCTCTTGTTTTCTGCACCATTTCACTAAATTGGGAGTTGGGGGGGGGGGGGGGCGAGGGGGGAATTGCTCCTCTCCACCCTCTTACCCGACAAGGGGCAGGTTGAGGTACATCCTGTCGCCTCTAGCGAAGACATGTACTCAATGACACATTAATGACACATTTGGGCCTGTGAAATCCGCCGGGGGAGGGGGTCCATTAAGGTCTGCTGCATCGATTTTAGAGATGAGAGTCTTTTGCTATGCCTTTAATGAGCAATGAGGTCAGAAGGTTATGCTTTTAAAAAAAAAAAATCAATTCCTTATTAAAACGTCTTCTCCTTTGGAAAGGGGCAGAATGGCATTTAAATGAAGACTAAATACATTCACCTTTGTCAGATATGATTATGAATAATGACTTGTTTCCCTCCTGTTGTTCTAGAGGAATTTCAGAGGTGCACTCCTTGGCTCATTAAATGCTCCTGCACTGTTACTCCTCCTCCTCCTCCTCCTCATTTGAACTTCTTGCTCCTTGTTCTCTTGACAGTTCATTGACAGGATGTTGCTTCTATTTCTGGTTATTGCCGTGGGCTATACATTCTGCATAATGTACATGTACAGATGAAACCCACATATGCAACACCTGCCATCTTTACACACTGTAAAACATTACCTTGTGTAACAAGTTGTTTTTTTACACTTATTTATGGGCTACAAATGTTGATTATATATACACAAAACTCAGAAATAATTGTGAGTAATGCCGTGCCTCTGCTAAAATGATGGATAGCCAACATTTAAAGCTACAACATTGGTTGGTATGCAACAGCAGAGAGTGTCATGTAAGCAGCATCCAGATTGGACATTTCTGGTTGATTTCCATCATTTAAAAAAAACAGGAAATCATGGTAAGACACAAAATAACACAAAAGGTCCATGGCACAATGACTATTTTTGGTATCCATTTGGGTTATGTTGACAACCGCTTCATTTTTTCTTTTAACTCATGATGTCCTTAAAATTTTGCTGCGACTTTCAAGAACATCACTTGAGGGTGTCTGGGGTTCACAGAAGTTAAATAGATGAGGTAATTCATGCATCCTCTTACGAGCCAAAACGTGGTCCTGCCGTCAAAGTAGAGCAGAGGGTCCCAACGTGTCCTCCACACTCTCTCCCTCGCTCTCTCTGCCTCCGACAAATGGAAAGAAGTCACACATAAGCAGGCCAAGGATAGATGGTAGGGCTGCGAATCTTTGGGTGGCCCACGATTCGATTCAATATCGATTCTTGGGGTCACGATTCGATTCAAAATCGATTTTTTTTTTCGATTCAACACGATTCTCGATTCAAAAACGATATTTTCCCGATTCAAAGCGATTCTCTATTCATTCAATACATAGGATTTCAGCAGGATCTACCCCAGTCTGCTGACATGCAAGCAGAGTAGTAGATTTTTAAAAAAAGCTTTTATAATTGTAAAGGACAATGTTTTATCAACTGATTGCAATAATGTACATTTGTTTTAACTATTAAATGAACCAAAAATATGACTTATTTTCATCTTTGTGAAAATATTGGACACAGTGTGTTGTCAAGCTTATGAGATGCGATGCAAGTGTAAGCTACTGTGACACTATTGTTATTTTTTTGATAAATGTCTAATGATCATGTCAATGAGGGATTTTTAATCACTGCTATGTTGAAATTGTAACTAATATTGATACTGTTGTTGATCATATTCATTTTTGTTTCACTACTTTTGGTTTGTTCTGTGTCGTGTTTGTGTCTCCTCTCAGTTGCTCTGTTTATTGCAGTTCTGAGTGATGCTGGGTCGGGTTAGGCTTTATAATCGGATTGCATTGTTATGGTATTGCTGTGTATTGTTTTGTTGGATTGATTAATTAAAAGAAAAAAAGAAAAAAAAAGAAAATGGAAAAAAAAAGGAAAAAAAAGAAAAAAATTTTTTTTTTTAAATGAGAATCGATTCTGAATCGCACAACGTGAGAATTGCGATTCTAATCGATTTTTCCCCACACCCCTAATAGATGGTCAATTGCGACATGAGCCACAAGCTGGTTATTCCATCGACCCTCCACCCCCAAACACCACATTGGAGTGTCGCTCTGTGGGAGACACTGAAATCCACACCTAAGTTGCCCTATAACTGTAAACCTGGGCTATTCAACTAGCTATCTCGATGGCCAAATCCGGCCTGGGAATGACATCATACCAGCCCGCGAGTTAAGTTCAAAACTTGTGAGAAACATTTTTGCAGCAATTTCCTAAAAACTTGACAGTGCGCCTGCTGTATATTGAAACTTGGACCATTGTAAAATTCCAAAATCCAAAATTAAGCGGCACGTGTCCTGATGAAGACCAGAAGGCGGGTTCACATTACACCAGTTTTAAAATCTCTGCATTGGCTCCCCGTGTGTTTCAGGATCAATTTTAAGGTTCTTCTTCTGGTTTATCAATGTTTTTATGGTATTGGGCATTCTTGTCACCGGATGGCATCTTTCCACCATTAGGCTCCTGTCTATGGAACATCTCGCCGGAGGTCCTCAGGGCTGCGGAGAACGTTCATGTTTTTAAGAGCAGGCTTAAGACCCACCTTTTTGATTTGGCTTTTATCTGATATTAATCATTTTATTTAAGTAATTTGTATTTTACTTTTTATCCTATTGATTATGCAAGAGTTTATTTTGTTCTATTTATTATTTATTTACTGTATATTCATTTTAGTTATATATTTTTATTAATATGTCTTATTTGTATTTTATTCTTTATCTCTACTCATGGTTCTTGCTATTTTACAGGTTTAATTATTTTTATTTTCCAACGTTCCTCAGATGAGCCATCTGCCTCAGGGGTTATCGGTCGTGCTTGTGGGGGCACTTTGAGTCAGCGTCTTGGTGGCCATGGTCTGATGACCTCCTGGTGCAGATGGCTCCTGTGATAGTGTTTACTCACATGTCTCCTCTGTACGTAAGTGCATGTGTGTATGTTGTGTGTGTGTGTGTGTGTGTGTGTGTGTGTGTGTTTGTGTTTGGTATCTGTGTCCGTGTGTGTGTGTATGTGATAATGGGGGATATGGGTCACCGGGGTATTGTTTTTAACTTTCTAAAGCATTTATTTTATGTATGAAAAGTGCTTTATAAATAAAGTTTGATTGATTGATAAAAATATTGGCAGATCCTTGGATTGACATAGAACACTGGGGTCCAAACTTGTGATTTACATAACTGAGGCAATCCTCAAGGCCCCCCTTTAAGTCCTCTCCTTTTTGGCAGTTACACATTTTGTTTCCTAATGTGATATAACTTAGTTGTTGCTGTAGCTTGTTTATCTCAGATGCAGTCAGTAGGCATTTGCTCAATGTCTTTATTTATACTAGTAGTGGTCATCAACGTTTGGTTGGTAGAGTGGCCGTGCCGGCAACTTGAGGGTTCCAGGTTCAATCCCCGCTTCCACCATCCTAGTCACTGCCGTTGTGTCCTTGGGCAAGACACTTTACCCACCTGCTCCCAGTTTCACTTGTAAAAGCGCTTTGAGCCACTAGAGAAAAGCGCTATACAAGTATAATTCACTTCACTTCACTATTTTAGGTCCTCCCTTCTTCATCATTTGGGCTATTCAACTAGTGGCCTGTGTGTCCAGTTCAAAAAAATTGTGACTCACATTTTTGCAGCAGATTCTTAAAAAGTGATGTCATAGACATGACCTTTGACTTGCAGAGGGTCCGTAAAATTCCAATCCAATCCACTTTATTTATATAGCACATTTCAAAAAACTAAAGTTTCACAAAGTGCTTCACAGGAGGTAAAACAAACATTTAGAAGCAGGATAAAAATAAGGACAGTCAATTGTAAAAACAAAAACATTTAACAACATCAAATAAAATAGACTTAATTCACACAACTCTTATGCTGGTTTAAAAGCCAAGGTGTAAAAATATATTTTAAGACGTGTTTTAAAAGTCATTAAAGAGGGAGCCGTCCGAATAACAAGTTTTGGAGCAAAAGCAAAATGCACGATCCCCTATGGATTTTAACCAGGTCTTTGGGACGGCAAGAAGAAATTGATCAGCTGACCTCAGAGACCTTGTGGGAGTTTAGATTTTTAGAAGATCTGACATGCAGTACAGGCCAAAAGTTTGGACACACCTTTTCATTTCAATGCGTTTTCTTTATTTTCATGACTATTTACATTGTCACTGAAGGCATCAAAATTATGACACCTGTGAAGTGAAAACCATTTCAGGTGACTTACTCTTGAAGCTCATTGAGAGAATGCCAAGAGTGTGCAAAGCAGTAATCAGAGCAAAGTGTGGCTATTTTGAAGAAACTAGAATATAAAACGTTTGTTTTTCACCTTTTTTTGTTAAGTACATAACTCCACGTGTTCATTCATAGTTTTGATGCCTTCAGTGACAATCTACAATGTAAATAGTAATGAAAATAAAAATAAAAACGCATTGAATGAGAAGATGTGTCCAAACTTTTGGCCTGTACTGTATATTTTGGCACTAATCCATTAAGAGAATAAAAAACAAACAATAAAATTTAAACATGAATTCTAGAATGAACTGGGAGCCAGTGAAGGGATGCTAAAATAGGGGTAATGAGCTCATGTTTTTTGGTGCCAGTTAAAAGGCGAGCAGCAGCATTTTGGACAACCCGCAATCATGCGATTGAGAACTGGATCATACCGGCATACAGGGAGTTGCAGTAGACCAAACGTGATGAAATAGAAACAGAGATTAAGTGCTCAAAGTCGTTAAAAGATAAAACGGAAATAATTTTTGCAAAAAAGCCTTAAATGGTAAAAACCAGATAGAACAACAGAGTTAATTTGCCGTTCCAATTTAAAATCATAAATCGAACCTAAAACCAATATTTGTGACTGTGGGTTTAAAATAAGGCATCAGGGGGTCCAGGTCTGGCATGATCCTTCTGGTTTAGTTTTGAGTTAAATAAAATTACTTCGGTCTTGTTCTCATTTAAATTTAAGAAGTTTACCACCAACCATGCTTTAATGTCCTTAAGATAATTTAAAAGGGATTTTCAACAAGTGTCACTTTTCGATTTTAGAGATTTGTGTATTATCAGCATAAAGATGATACGATACATTAAATTGTATTTAAATATGATGCATGTGCAGGATGTACACTGAAAATAGGACTGGTCCAAGGATCGAGCTCTGAGGGACACCGTTGGTCAAGGAAGCACAAGCTGAAACCGAATAATCAATTTAGATCTTAAAAGTTCTCTTTGTCAGATATGACCTGAACCATTTCAACGGTGTGTCTCTTAAACCCGCACATTGTTCTAAGCTACCAATGAGAGCTGTGTGATCTCGTGTGTCAAATGCAGCAGTCGGATCTAAAAGAATCAAAGTGGCAGAATTCAGAAAATCAGCGGATATTAAAAGATTGTTAAAAACCTTTAAAAGTGCAGATTCAGTGCTATGAAAGGCTTTAAAACCGGACTGAACAACATCAAGAATAGCGTGCAAGTCAAGACAAGACTAATTGTAAAAGCACAGCTTTCTCTAAAATCTTTGGAATAAAAAGGAAGCTTTGAATTGGGTCTAAAATTTGATCAAATAGAGGGATCTAAGTTTTATTATCCTTAACAGAGGTTCCACAACAGCTTGCTTAAAATAATTTGGGACAGTTCCTAAAGCAAGCCTGCTGTTAATTATTTCCTGGACTTGGGGGGCGATGACATCCCAGACGTCTTGCAACAAACGAGGTGGCATTAAGTCCGTGGAACATGCTGCAGGTTTGAGCAGTGATACGATTTTGTTGAGCGAGGACAGAGACAAAGGCTCAAACTGCTTGAAGGTTAATGAAGAGGTGACAAAAATACAAGGGTCAAAAGATGGGGGAGCAGAGTGATCCTGTAGCTCTGACAAAAAAAAAAAGACTAAAATCAAATGTCTACTGCAGAGGTCACTGATTCTCCAGAATGTACAAAATAAGACTAATTAGTGAAGGGAGAAGTCCGGCTCCCTAGGTCCTTAGCTTTCTGGAAATGTGGTCCTTAAAAACCATGTAGTTGAATATCCCTGCTATACACTATTTGACAGACTCTCAGTGCATTCAGTCATAAAATGATCAATTAATCCAGCCAGCATCCATGTGTCCATGCCTGTACAACAATATGTAAAGTATTAATTATTCCAGATACTTTACATTTCATATATTTTCATAGTTATAGTACTTGCAAGCAGTGACAAGAAGTCATATTTGCAGATACAAAAATCTAAATGAGCGCATAAATATAAATGGCATGCTCCAGGCTTAAAACATGAATATATGACCTCCTCGAGCTATTGATCTTTCCCTCTTTCTTCCCCCACTTGGAGCTCAGATGCATGGATCAAATATGAAGCTCTTTAAAGAGCAGCAAAATAATGATTTTAATAACAAGTTGAGCATACAAACAGCCTGTTGCATCTTTAGTGGAACTACTACAGCATATTTGTACAGCTGACTCCAAATTTGCAGTATTGCTTAACCCTAGCAGATGGGTCAGATGACTCTAGTGGAAATATAGATATCTTTGAGGAATGAACTCCAAAAAGGATGCTTATATTTGGTGAGCTTGACTAAAACCTTTGGATTGCAGAATCACAAAGTGAAGGTGGTCTCATCACCTTTAGCGGCAAAACAAAATATTCAGTCGCACATGTTTAGAAGTGCAACAAATAATCAATTCTATTGAATAATTCAGTAAGAATAAAGCTTCGATTTATATTCTGTTGCTTTGATTTATCGTTTATTTATCGTTATTGAGTAACTCATACATTTTTTTTTTTTTTATAAAATCCGGACCGTAGAAAGTGCCCCAAAATTTAGAAATATGTGGACATAGTTTCCACACGGACGTGGCAATAGAGCGCACATGAGTGGTGGTGTTTGGATGCGCAGGTTTTTTTTTGGTGTGTTTCATGAACGCACACACGTTGAAAGAGCAAGATGTCGGGTGCAGTGTGAGTTGGGCGAGAGCAGAGGATAGGGCCCTTGACGGTCCGATCCTTGGTTATAGAAGTTAGCTCTTGTGACGTGGAACGTCAACTCGCTGGGGGAAAATATCCTGAGCTGGATTCACTTCGAGGCACAGCAAGGGCTCTGGAACGTGACATTCAAGACATTAGATGACAGTATCACCTTCAGGTACTTGTTGCATGAGGCTGAGTCTGCATTAATTTAGCACCGAAATGAGGCACGGTCTGGTTACTACAGTTTACAGGTTTAGGTACACATCCCTACTTTCAAATGCCACATATTCTCTTTTATATCAGAACCCAGCAAACTATTTTCTTTTCCATCCACTGACTTGCAACATTTTTACCAGTTCACATTGTTGAAAATGACTCATGATACAATATACATTTTTAATGGGCGGTATAATTAAATATTGAAAAGTTCCATGCTCCTTCTTTATTCTGAGACTGAAAAAAAAACAAGACTCAATAATGAATGAAAGAAAGGTTTCCTAAAAAAAAGAGAACCAGCGTGGTGCGACTGAGCTGAGGGCTGACAGAAAAGGTGATGGTGATGGACAGTGGAGGTGAAAAATTCACTGATTATTAATATTCCGAATAAAGACTAGAGACATTTTGTAAGTGAGTAGAAAGTGGTCAAAACATGCCCACATGTTGTCTTGGTCCATGTGTACACACAATGTAGCAGGCGGCTCAGTAAACTGTTCACAGTCACGCACAGCAAACGTAACCTGGTCTGTCTCAGTCACAAAGGCAAACACTCAATACACACACACGAACGTGCACAACTCATCACCTCAGTGAATATATATGTGTCACTATAAAAGCACATTCATAGCTCAAAAAATATTTTGTCATAGAAAAATGCTACTCCTGTTCGTCCCTATTTGTTTATTTCCCTAAGCTTCAACAGCAATGTCTTTTGACAAAGTGAAAATGGAGATATCTAACATCATATCAGATGACTAGGGGCATCTTCATCAGGACAGCTAATATAAGTAATTAGTATGAGTTTATAAAGCTGGTCACATCTTGAATATACACAGCAAAGCTTATAATACAAATGAAGCAACCAAGGCTTCTGTCAGGGTGCCACCTAGTGGCATATAATGAAACATTTAATATTGATGTTAAGGAAAAGACTCACAAATCAGAATAAGAATCAGAAATACTTTATTAATCCCCGAGGGGAAATTAAATGTATGGATACTTGACAGCAAAATACTCTTTGCATAGGGATTTGTACACATATAAAGTAATTATCATGGATGCGCATTCAATTATTGGTTCCTTTTATAACCATTACCCCGTTTAGTGTCTCAGGAAAGTTGGAGACAATTCTAGTTGAATTTGGGCAAGGGGCAGGCTACACCCTGGACTGGTCGTCAGTCAATCACAGGAACATGGATTCAAAATTCTAAATAATTGCATTCAAAATCCACAAAAAGAGATGTATGTTCCAAATGCACATTGAAACATTTCCCTAATGACTGTCAATCAAACACTGCAAATACATATTTTAAGCAGGATTACTGCCTTATGCTACATACAACATGATTAATCAAAAGAGTTAAGTGATGCCACTTTAAAGGGTCCCTATTATGCAAAACCAACTTTACTAATCTATTGGTACTTGCTTATGTTTATTTGGGATCTGCAAAAGTCCTGAAAATTTGAAATCAAACTGTAGAGGCATTGCAGAGACATTTCCAAAAGAATATTGTCTTTCTCACAACTTTCTCCAAACGGTCCATTTGGAATGTGTCAGTCCTGTGACGTTTTTCTGACCTGTGGCGTCTGCAGATATCTCTATATATAGTAAAGGCTTACCTAAAAGGTCTTTGTGTGAATCCGCCATATTTATCGTTCAAGCATTTGTAGTCCTAACGAGTTATGACCAAGGTATGACACGAAGAACGAAAATGCCCTGTTGGTTGTTTGAACCAGCACAAGTCACTACACAAACATTCAGCCTCATCTGCCTTACTTTTACCTTTTATAATTTGAGGTATTGTGTCTTCAACTCGGAATAAGTCACTCAGAGTGTGTGCAAAGAAGAGTCCTGCTTCTCTCACCATTTCACAAAAAGATTTTCCGAAAAACTACTTTTAATGGCGTGCTTGGTGCTTACTAGATATGGCACTGGAGGAGACAATGAAACAGTAAGTAATAACAGTAGATTAGAAATGTGTGAGTGATACGTTAGCTCATGTTGTTGTGTAGCTAACTTAGCCTTCTAATGTAAGACAATAGCATTCCCGTCCTGCGGCAAAATAAACAATGAGTTTCTTAAAAATGTGTTTTAATTGGATCAGTGCCTACTGTGTTTGGCAATGGACCAGTTAATAATATAACCCGTTATTACGTTTGCGATGTCGCTCATAGCGTGGCTTACTGCAGGCGGCTTGAGCCCTCATTGTTTGCAAGCATTCAAAGCAGCAGCAGTGAAAGTACCAACATGATATAGAATAGAAATGTCCTGATCTGGAAGCTCTGCTGCCACCTGTGTTCTTTTTGTTGCAGTGCCTGGTTTCTGGGTCACGAGGCTGAGCCACCTGCGCACACACCTGATACTCATTTTCTCCTGACTACTTAATCTCTCCAGTCCAATCACTCTGCATCAGATTCCTGATGATTCACCCTTCCAGTCATACTCATTTCCTCTACTTTGGCTCCACTCGCGCTTCTCGTTTCCTGTGGCTCTGTCGTGTAGCATTAACTGTTACCTCTCTACATATTTTGTGTGCACTTTGTTTCTCCACACCTTGTTTGCATCCTTCGTTCACTTCTTTTTTAAGTGCGCTTTTTGTTATTTTTCTTTTTTTTTGCTTTGCGTTGGGGTTCTACTACGGCTAAGCCGATCGTGACAAGAAAAGCATTTTGCTGTTAATACACACATGGATATGTCCAGGAGCTTTGGAGAGATACAGACTTTGTAGAAGTTTAAACCTTTGTGTATAGTTACAGACCTGCAGACTCAATTATCTGGGATGTTGTGGTGAAAGTCACTTATAACAGATGGCTGTTGCCTGCCATTAATGTCAAAAGTGTACAGTAAAAGCAGGAAAGCTAAAAAACTACAAAACATCTGTGCCAGGCGGGGGCGAATGCTGACTCAGCGTGAGGGTGTGTGGAGAAGAAGGTTTAATTTGCATCTAATAACTCAGTCTCTTAAAACGAGCTGTTTTGAAAGGGAGTAAAAATATGATTTACAAATAGGTCTGTAAAACAAAATCCATGCAAATATTTCACCAAAGATCCATCATTACACTCATGTATACCAAAATGAAGGGTTTTAAATATAGAAAAAAAAATCATAATTTGATCCCTTTAAATGGGAATTGCCCTTTTTTTGGGAAGTTTGTCTATAGTTCACAATAATTATGATGACGGATGTCATTTTTTACACAAATTCCAAACATTAAATACATTTGATCAAAAGTCAGCTTAAAATGCAGCCTACAGGGGCCGCTGTATTGTGCCTATAAAGCTCATAAAAAAACATTCAAAGACATCCATTAAACATTTTCACTTTACTGTAAATAACTATACACCCCTGTGTGTAGATCACTGTACAATACAGCACAACCTTGTTGAAGAATTAAAAGTATAGGATCCACCCAACACCTTTTACTTCACCTAAACACCAGCAAGGTTTGTTTATTCTCATTACCATTAATAAAGTCATGCTTAAGTTCATACGCCCAACAGACATACAAGATGTTACAAGGCTCATTAGCTTGACAGCGGGTTATTGCTCTAATGAGGGCATGTAAACATATTAACCAGAGGGAGACAGCAGAGCGTCAGAACTACGAATGCTGAGGCTGAGTTTCACGTAGATTCCTTCCCTTAAAAACTTCCCAGGAGCGATCAACATTGGCCCCTCCTTTCTTGGCAGCTTGGCCACACTAAGATCCACTGGACTTCTAACTTCCAAGCAAATGTCACATTTATCTAATTGTTTCTGTTCAGCAAATAACTATAGTAAACTACCTAACAAGACCTAATATATTCGACCGTACACAGCGAACAAGTACCAAACCTCTAACCCATATTCCAACAACACAACCTCAGTGTGTTGATTTTGAATTTTCTCCAGCTTTCATTTGGCTGTTTATATAGTTTGTGTAGTGATGGGTGTTATAGTCAAAGGATTGGGGGGAGAAAAAAAAAGTGTTGGCAAATGCTCTGATTGATCCGCGATGGTGGATGAAAAGCTCCAGCGGAGGGAAACAGAGTATTTTGGAAACAACCGTCTGTTGAAATTACAATGAAAATACATAATAATGAGGCTTCTTGACAGCCTGAGCTTCAGTGTCAGAATAGCGATGATGCCTTAACAAAGTGTTTTTGTGTCACAGCAGGAGCCACCTCCACAAAAGGCAAAACTAAGCACCAACTGGGGAACGAAAGTCCAGAAACCCGGCTCAAGACCAGAGATCATAACCCGTCGCTCACTTTCGCTATATAGTTCTAGAAAGATGATGCTTTCATGCACAGCTTTTTAAAACAGTTGCTCTACGCTGGCTGAAAGACTGAGTCTTTTGAACAGTTCTTTTACGTGAACAATAAGAACTACACTGAACAAAAATATCAACGCAACACTTTTGTTTTTGCTCCCATTTTTCATGAGTAGAACTTAAAGATCTAAAACTTTTACTTTACACACAAAAGACCTATTCCTCTCAAATATTGTTCACACATCTGTGTTAGTGAGCATTTTTTTCTTTGCCAAGATAATCCATCCCACCTCACAGGTGTTGCATATTAAGATGCTGATTAAACAGCATGATTATTGCACAGGTGTGTCTTAGGCGGCCTACAAAAAAGGGTCACTCTGAAATGTGCAGTTTTATCACACAGCACAATGCCACAGATGTCGCAAGCTTGAGGGAGCGTGCAGTTGCCATGCTGACTGCAGGAATGTCCACCAGAGCTGTTGCCTGTGAATTGAATGTTCATTTTTCTACCATAAGCCGTCTCCAAAGGCATTTCTGAGAATTTGGCAGTACATCCAACCGACCTCAGAACCGCAGACAACAAGTAACCACACCAGCCCTGGACCTCCACCTCCAGCAGGTGCAGCTCCATGATCGTCTGAGACCAACCACCCGGACAGCTGCTGCAACAATTGGTTTGCATAACCAAAGAATTTCTGCACAAACTGTAAAAAACCGTCTCAGCTGCCTGCTCGTCGTCTTCATCGGGGCCTCCACCTGACTGCAGTTTGTCGTCATAACCGACTTGAGTGGGCAAATGCTCACATTTGATGGCGTCTGGCACGTTGGAGAAGTGTTCTCTTTACGGATGAATCCTGGTTTTCCCTGTTCAGGGCAGATGGCAGACAACTGTGTGGTGTTGTGTGGGAAAGTGATTTGCTGATGTCAACGTTGTGAGTCGAGTGGCCCATGGTGGGTTGAGGGGGGATTATGGTATGGGCAGGCGTATCTTATGTACAACGAACGCAAATGTTTTTTATTGAAGGCATTTTGAATGCAAGCAGATACCGTGGCGAGATCCTGAAGCCCATTGTTGTGTCATTCACCTGAGACCATCACCTCATGTTGCAGCATGACAATGCACAGTCCCATCTTGCAAGGATCTGTACACAATTCCCCGAAGCTGAAAACATTCCAGTTCTTGCATGGCCAGCATACTCACCGGACATGACACCCATTGAGCATGTTTGGGATGCTGTGGATCGGCGTATATGACAGTGTGTTCCAGTTCCTGCCAATATCCAGCAACTTGGCACAGCCATTGAAGAGGAGTGGACCAACATTCCACAGGCCACAATCAACAACCTTATCAACTTTTTGCGAAGTAGATGTGTTGCAACACGTGAGGCAAATGGTGCTCACACATGATACTGACTGCTTTTATGACCCCCCACACACAGACCCCAATAAAGCAAAACTGCACATTTCAGAGTGGCCTCTTATTGTGGGCAACCTCGGGCACACCTGTGCAATAGTCATGCTGTTTAATCAACATCTTGATATGCTTCACCTGTGAGGTGGGATGGATTATCTTGGCAAAAAAGAAGTGCTCACTAAAACAGGTTTGTGAACAATATTTGAGAGGAATAGGTATTTTGTATATACAGGTATAGTAAAAGTTTTAAGATCTTTGAGTTCTACTCATGAAAACTGGGAGCAAAAACAAAAGTGTTGCGTTTATATTTTTGTTCAGTACATGTCATAGAATGGTAGAAGATAGTAACTGAGAATCAGTTTCCAATGTTCACTTAGATAACAATTCAAAAAGTTGTTTGTTCTTGAACATCACATCTCGACACCACACACAAACTCCAGACAACAGTGGTGAGCCAGAGTGAGATATAGGAGTAACAACTGGCATTTTTTATTTTACTTTACTTTTATTTTATTTGGCCTAAAATGTATATTGTATTTAAATCTTTTGATGACTATAAATAATATCACAATATACTGTATTTATTAGCATATACATTACTGTACAATAAAACAATTTCAGAACAGGTTTAAAGTCATAAGGAAAGCCAAACTGTTAAATGGTTATTGATAAATGTAAATATAAAAGTAATACAACAAAATATTAAAATTCTAGAACTAGTACTAAGGAGGAACATATTTATGTAGTAGGTTTCTTTCCTTATTACAAATGGTACAATAAACAGATTTAGTCACTGATGCTAAATGACACCCAAAATACAGAGGGCATGAAAAACTGCTATTTTGTGTTGTACTGTGAATTAGATAAATAATCAGTATTATGCGTGGCTACTTAAAATAAAGAAAAGTATTCAAGTATAATGTACATACGTATACCTCAGATAAAACACATTGCACAAAATAGCCTGCAAAATTATGTGCTGCATATTTTTCTAATTAAAGCAGTCTGTGTTTTAATCTGCTGTGTTGCCTGTTGTTCAGATTTCTGGTGTTCTATACCTCAAAAGGCCTCTGCTCTGGACAGAAAGCCGCAATACCTTGCAGAGGGTGTTGTCTAGCTCAAATAAAGGCCTCCTTTTTATACCCCACAGAAATAACCAATAAGTGGCTATAACTAAATGTACTCAATGCAAGATATCTTAACTAAGACTGCAACTAACTATTACAATATAGTAGTCATTGACTATCTTAATGATTAGTCGACAAATCGGATTATGGAACAATGGATGTAATTTAGCCTTTAGCCCAGGGGTCCCTAAACTACGGCCCTCCAGCATCCAAAATCCAGCCCACAGGAAGTCCCAAGGAAAAAACTTTTTTTTTTTTTTTAATCTTTCCTTTCTAATCCATTTTCTACCACATGTTACTCTTGTTGTCTCCTAGTCGCTCAGGCAAATCATATGGTCTAAAAATCAATCATCAATACACACACACACACACACACACACACACACACACACACACACACACACACACACACACACACACACACATACATATACAGCCTGGCCCCCGGCCAACTTTTTTTACCCCAATGCGGCCCCCGAGTCAAAAAGTTTTGGGACCCCTGCTTTAGCCATTGGCCTTTTGCTAACTAATAGTAAAAGATGACTTTCCGGTACTTCATTCACAAATATTTATTTACACTTTAACTGTGCTGCTCATTAAGCTCTTACAAAAATAAATATATATTCAACTTTTGTCCATTTAAAGCATTTTTTACTTTTTGGTTGTTTTAATTTTTTTTTTGTGGGAAATTTGTTTTATAAACACCCACAAAAGGTTGAATAGAGGCAACTGGACTCTTCTTGTTTGTTGAAGATGGTTCAGAGTTGCATCTATTCAACCTTTGTGGATTACATAACCTGATGACTGAAAATGTACACATTTATTTGCATACTATTTGACTCCAAATAGAATTGAATGAGATGCACAGGTTTTAGATACTAAGACATGGGAAACAAATGCTTTAATAAACACATTTTTAGTCCTAAGTATCAAAATATTACAAAATAAAAATAATTTAAATATAAATATTTCCTGCCTAAAGGGGCTGTTGGCAACATTTACAAATATGCCGAGAGGGTGCCCACTTTCTAATATATTTTAGACAGTATATCCCACCCTCTCTCGGGCTTCTCTTCTGCAATTACGTACATACGCAACACATGCACAAAAACCGCCAACAATACTCCATGTACATTTCGTGACTTGAATATTAACCAAGTATTAGTGATATTATTATTATAAGGGCTAACGCAGACAAACTATTAATAGCAGCACCGTGATCACAAGCTTGTGTGCCGATGTTTACATCATTGAGTGGTCTGCTGCTTCCTCGCTTCCTATACGTTTATTATAGATCATAAAGCATGCATCTCACCTGGACAGAAGAAGTCTGAGTAGGCATCAGTCACCACCTCATCGCAGGGCCACATGGCATCTGTAAAGTATTTGGGTAGTGTTTAAGCTGCCGTAGGCTAACACAGCTCAACTAACTTTGTGGCACTTCAACTATAGCCACAAACAAGACAATTATCAACACATGAGCATACACTCATTTATTTGCCCTAGAAAAAACAAGCAACAAAACACTCTTATCTCAACACATGCAGGCCTTCTCTCTTTGGCATTCATTCACTCACACAAACACATACACACACATTCGCAGACATGCCTGTCTTTCATGCCTAAACTCATGGAGGCAAATCTCTCTCATCCGCTACCAACCATTCTTTTCCTCTTCAACTCTCACAGCCACTGTTCCCCTGCTCCTCGGTCTCAACACTGCCTCTGAAATCTCCAGCCTGGCAAACACTGACCAGTTGAGCTTTGCAGCTTTGTACACTTCCCGTCTCTAAAATTAAGCTTGTGTCATGCAAAGACTGTGGATTTTCACGAGGCAATGATCACATCTTTGACAAGATGGAGGAAACTTTCCTCAACTTAAAATGATGCAAATTTAGTGTCTGGATATTCGGTTAGACCAGGGCAATTCAACTGCCGGCCCGGTGGCGAAATGACACCATACCAATCCCTGAGTTTAATTCAAAATTTGGGAGACAAACATTTTTGCAGCAAATTCATAAACACACTAGAGTGCTCCTGTTGCATAGAGCAGTGTTTTTCAACCTTTTTTGAGCCAAAGTACTTTTTTTTTTATTGAAAAAAAGCAGAGGCACACCACCAGCAGAAAACATACAAAAATGAAACCCAGTAGCCGATATTGACAATAAAAAGTTGTTCTCACAAGTGGTGGATATGAATTCAAACCATAACCAACCATGCATCACTATAGCTCTTGTCTCAAAGTACTGTCACGACCTGTCACATCACGCCGCGACTTATTTGAGTTTTTTGGTGTCTTCTTGTGTGTAGCGTTTTAGTTCTTGTCTTGCGCTCCTATTTTGGTGGTTTTTCCTCTTTTATTGGTATTTTCCTGTAGCAGTTTCATGTCTTCCTTGAACGCTATTCTCCACACCTGCTTTGTTTTCGCAATCAAGACTATTTAAGTTGTGCGGACGCTATCCTTCTTTGTGGGGACATTGTTGATTGTCATGTCATGTACGGGTGTACTTTGTGGACGCCGTCTGCTCCACACGCTGTAAGTCTTTGCTGTCGTCCAGCATTCTGTTTTTGTTTACTTTGCAGCCAGTTCAGTTTTAGTTTTGTTTTACATAGCTAGCCCTCAGCTTCAATACCTTTTCTTAGCGACACTCGCCTTTTGTTTATTTTTGGTTTAAGTGTTAGATACCTTTTTATCTACATGCTGCCTCCCGCATGTTGTGATCACGACAAACCATGTTCCCGACATCTACAAAGCAATTAGCTACCTGCTGCCACCTACTGATCCATCCATTTTCTACCGCTTGTCCCTTTTGGGGTTGCGGGGGCCTATCTCAGCTGCATTCGGGCAGAAGGCGGGGTACACCCTGGACAAATCGCCACCTCATCGCAGGGCCAACACAGATAGACAGACAACATTCACACTCACATTCACACACTAGGGCCAATTTAGTGTTGCCAATCAACCTATCCCCAGGTGCATGTCTTTGGAGGTGGGAGGAAGCCGGAGTACCCGGAGGGAACCCACGCAGTCACGGGGAGAACATGCAAACTCCACACAGAAAGATCCCGAGCGCAGCATCGGACCCAGGACTAGTCAGGACCTTCATATTGTGAGGCACATGCACTAACCCCTGTTCCACCGTGCTGATGGAAGAGTATTACACGGTTACTCTGCCGAGCTCTAGACAGCACAGACACTCAACAACGGCACATTTGCGGATTAGAATTACTGGTTTGCAAAAAATATTTTTAACCCAATTAGGTGAAATTACATAATCTCCCACGACACACCAGACAATCTCTCACGGTACACTAGTGTGCGGGGCACAGTGGTTGAAAAACACTGGCATAGAGGAACTTGGACCACTGTAAACACATGGGCAAATTATTGCATTGACATTTTAAACTTGCTAGCAAACATATAACACTGGGGTCCAAACTTGTGATTTACGTAAGAGAGGTGTTCCTCAATGCACCCCTTTAAGTCCTCTACTTTTTGACAGTTAAACATTTTTTTGTAATGAGATTCATGTAACAAACGTCTTTCTGTAGATTTACTTTAGATGCAGTCAGTAGTCATTCGTTCAACGTCTTAAGTTATAGTAAGGGTGTTCTTTAAGTTTCCATTTTAGGTTCTCTCTTTTTCATCATTTGAATAGCGAGTTCATTTAAAAAAACTTGTGGGACTCACAATTGTCATGGAGATGATCTTTGACTAGTTTTTTTTTTTTTTTTGTGCAGAAGGTCCTTAAAATAAGCAGAGCACTCCGATAACTCTGACAAAATAAACAGACCAAAATCAAATGTTTACTGTTGGGGATGCTGATTCTTTGGAATATACAAAATAAGAATAATAGTGAAGGGAGAAGTCTGGCCACCTGGTCCTTAGCTTTCTGTAAATGTGGACCCCAAAACAATTAAGCTAATGATCCCAATATTAGACCGCATAGAATACAATAAGGCCTTAAATGGCAGAGTTGCCAAATCAATGTCCAATGTTGATTTTCTGATTGCCTTCCATAGTGGACTAAGCTTTGATAGGAGCAGAAGAGCATACACTATATACATATATATTTTTTTATTTTACCTTTATTTTACCTGGAAAAAATGTCATTGATATTAAAAAACTCTTTTTCAAGGGAGTCCTGGCCTAGAGGCAGCAGAATTACACATAAAATGACATTCACATTACACATTAAAATGACAGGATGTACACCAAGTAAAACAGTTACAGATAACAATAAGGCCTTAAATGGCAGAGTTGCCAAATCAATGTCCAATGTTGATTTTCTGATTGCCTTCCATAGTGGACTAAGCTTTGATAGGAGCAGAAGAGCATACACTATATACATATATATTTTTTTATTTTACCTTTATTTTACCTGGAAAAAATGTCATTGATATTAAAAAACTCTTTTTCAAGGGAGTCCTGGCCAAGAGGCAGCAGAATTACACATAAAATGACATTCACATTACACATTAAAATGACAGGATGGACACCAAGTAAAACAGTTACAGATAACTGAGGCTCTTTCAAATGCTCTCAATTTAGATTTAAAAGCATTTAAGGATAAAAATTCAGTCAGTTTCTATTTTCTTTGTAGCATGTTCCAACCACTAGGAGCTGCATAGACAAAAGTTTTTTCCCTAGCTCAGTGCGAGCAAAAGGGACAGAGAGCAAAAGCTGATTGTTGGATCTCAGTGCATAAGAGTTCGTACTTCTCTGTGAAATCAATGCACAAATGTATTCTGGCAATAGCCCCAGAGATATATCAATTACTCCCAATCACAGGCTGGCATGTGGTTGTGTATGCTCAGTGTGGCGTAACAGATCAACCAATTTAACTTGATTGATCCGAAATTTTAATTATTTACACAAAAAGTATCTTTGTGCTTCTATCTACACTAGCGACATATAGTAACAAGCAAAACAGTTACATGTTTTTTCCATTATATGGCAGAAAGCAGTGTACAAAATGAACCTGTATATCCACCAGATGGCATTCATATGATACAACAGAGTAAATCATAGCTTGGTGGTGAGCCATCGGATAATTCTAATGCAATAAAGCATGTAAAACACAGCACTATATGTACAAAAGATTTGGGAAACTTTCATTAATAAAACAGGAATTAAAACTGTGTAAAAAGTATCTCAACTTGTGCACTTACTTAGCATTTTGAGTACGGAAGTGAATGCATTATTGAATGCACTTACACACTTAAAATGTAAGTATAGAAGTGCACGAAATGGCTTTGTAATTGTGGCTCCCTTATAGCTTTCACAAGAGAAAGTCAAAAACAAATAGACGGAGTAGACATTGAAAGGGTAAAATAAAACACATTTTGGGGTGTAATTAGAGGATAAAATGAATTGGAAATCTCATGTGAAAAATATACAACATAAAGTAGGAAGAAACACGTCAATAATGAATAAAGCAAAACATGTTCTAGACCAAAAATCACTTCATATTCTTTACTGCTCGCTAGTGTTACATATCTGAGTTATTGTGTAGAAATATTGGGAAATAACTACAAATGTGCGCTTCATTCACTAACAATGTAATAAAAAAGATCAATTACAATAATACATAATGACGGATATAGAGAACATACAAACCCTTTACTTATTAAATCACAATTATTGAAATTCAACGATTTGGTGCATTTGCAAAGATCTAAAATTATGTACAAAGCAAACTATAACCTGCTACCCAAGAATGTACAACAATTCTTCTCAACAAAAGAGAAATATAACCTTAGAGAAAAATCTAATTTAAAAACATTTGTATGCACGTACAACACTTAAAACCTTTAGCATATCAGTATGTGGAATTAAAATTATGGAACTGATTAAGCAAAGAAATCAAACAAAGTACTAACATGATTCAGTTTAAGAGACTGTTCAAACTACAAGTGTTCACAAAGTACACATAATTATGATGAACATCTTGAACCCTTTTTTTTTTTTTTTATTGAGACAAAGATTATTCATGTATTTAATATTTGTTTGCTTACTATGGTATATTATTTATTTATTATTTTTTTGTTCACTGTTCTGTTACAGAGAACAAGAACATTGGATAAAATTGCTATGGTATGGAAAGGGGTAGGATTAAATAAGATCAGTTTCTTCCTACTCTTTTTCGGATGTGCTGTAATGAAACAACAGGAAATGTGTGATGCATCACATTGTATTGTAAGCATGTTCCAAATAAACTGAAACTGAATTGAACACTTCAGGGGAAAAAATGCCTGTGATCCATCCATCCATTTTCTACCGCTTGTCCCTTTCGTGCGGGGGTTGCCTGCGCCTATCTCAGCTGCATTCGTGTGGAAGGCGGGGTACACCCTGGACAAGTCGCCATCTAATCACAGGGCCAACACAGATAGACAGACAACATTCACACTCACATTCACACACTAGGGCCCATTTAGTATTGCCAATCAACCTATCCCCAGGTGCATGTCTTTGGAGGTGGGAGGAAGACAAAGTACCCGGAGGGAACCCACGCAAGTCACGGAGAGAACATGCAAACTCCACACAGAAAGATCCCGAGCCCGGGATTGGACTCAGGACCTTCGTATTGTGAGGCAGATGCACTCACCCCTTTCCACCGTGCTGCCCATGCCTGTGGTCATTTTTGCTTATTCAGAGCAAAATAAGAGTTCATCACCAATTGATTAAATAAAAGAAGTGTGTCCCAACTTTTGTTCTGAACTGTAAATATGTGTGTGTGTGTATCACAGTTAGCTTTAGTTTAAGTTAGCCTACAGCGTCCTCTGCTGGACTGATAAAATACTATAATTTGGAATAAAGCTCACGTTTCAGATAACCAGGATAAATTAATTGTAAAAACAGACACGAAGAGCTGACATTTTATCACCACACATTTAGTTACTTACCTACTTTGTGGGAGTTAAATTCGACAAGCCGGAAGATGTCAGCCAAGGGCCTAAAACTGGGGCCGATTAGGCGTCAAATCTTGACGTGCAGTTTCGTAGGCAGGGGTCGTTTCATAAACAATAATTTCCCAGAAAATATCAACAAAAAAAAAGCTTAACAAACCATAACTTTATCTGCGAAGCTTAAAATAAGCGTTAGCTTGGTGACAATATACGTAGTTAATATGGTTGGCAATCAAGGATCAGGTGGGAACATGAGGAAAGCCCAGTGATTGGTTAAAAAACAGGAACATGGCGTTAAAATAGGCGTGGCCATATCATTTGTGATTAGTGCTGATTGGATAGAAAGTTGCGCAGGAGGAAGTCAGTTAAAGCACCCTTTTTATCAGTCATCACGTTTAGTCATTTTTTTTATTTTTTTATTTTTTATTTCTTTTATTTTTTTAAATTAATCAATCCAACAAAACAATACACAACAATACCATAATAATGCAATCTAATTCCAAAACCAAACCCGACCCAGCAACACTGCAATAAACAGAGCAATTGAGAGGACACCAGTGTTGGGTTAGTTACTGAAAACCAGTAACTAGTTACAGTTACTAGTTACTTTATTTCAAAAGTAACTCAGTTACTAACTCAGTTACTTACACCAAAAAGTAATGCGTTACTGTGAAAAGTTTTAGTTACTTCTTTTTTTCTTCTTTTTTTTTTAAAGCTCCCATTAATGCCCTTTTTGCCTTCATTTCAGTACTGTTATTGCACTGGAGAATAATACAATCTGTTGATCAACTTGACATACATTTTTATTTTCCTTTTAACATAATTAATGAAAAACAGTGCAACATAAAAAGGCATTCCTCCTTTCTTTAAACTTGGACCAATGACCATGAATAAAAAACAAGTTAAAGTCCAACATAAGAAGGCACATCATCTTCCTTGAAACATAAAGCCTGACATCTGGAGTGATGCTGCTGTCTTCCACACTTGGAGCCATGGATTGTAGAATACTTGTTTTCAGTGGCAGGATCATTGACACAGATGGTGAAGTTTCAGTGCTCAGTAGAGATGGAACACTTTTGAGGGGTTTAAGCACCTGGAGGACCTCACCTGCCACTCTCACATCATCATCAGACAGGGTGACATTTGTCTTCAGGGTGTTGTGGGTCAATGCAGAGTATATAGCTGCCTGCTGCTCCAACATATCATAAGTGGAGTTCCACCTCGTTGGGACATCATGTATGAGCAGGCAGCTTTAGCATTTCTTGCTTTGTCTTAAGCACATGAGCAGCTGTTGTGCTTGGGTGGAAGTAAGACACCTTCCTGATCCTCCCAAAGAGGCGCTCCATCCTATTGACTGAGATTCCCTTCTGTGATGCCAAATTCACTACATGTGCAAAGCACCTATCTGTGGTCCCAGTCCTGCCTCATTCTCTGTAATTATTAGATTTTTGGCATTATCACGTGTGACTGGGATATCTTTATCTTCCATTCCTCCACTGCTTGTGTCAGCACCTGCGCAAGGTGACTCTCGTAGAGGGCGCGTGTCTTCTCATCTCCCAGTCTGCTGTGATGAAGTGAGCGCTTATAGTTCCGCTGGACGTCCACCCGTCTGTCATGAGCGCAACAGATGATGCTCGGGATAGTTCATCCACAACTTTTTTCTTCTCCTGCTCATAAAGATCTGGCACAATCTTATTGCTGAAGTGGGTGCGCGACGGGATGTCGTAACGTGGTTCAAGCACGTTCAGCATGTGTTTAAAACCCTCGTTTTGCACAACCGAGTCTGCACTTATAAACACACCGATTCAATGGCGGGGGCGTTCAAGCTCCTCCGTTACTCCGCTCACCATGACCACGCTGTGTGTGGACTGAACGTGCCAACAACTTTTTTTTTTGTTTCATACATCAAACCGCGGATCACTTGTGTGCCTCATCCCCTCCCCACACCCACACACACACACACATAGACCGCGCCTCCTTTCTTCTCTCCGGCTTGTGACAGAGGAAGATTCAGAAGAACGACACCGCAGCGCTTCTGTTTCTAGTCGATACTACATCAAAAGTAACGTAAAATAACGCAGTAACGCATCATGTAGTAACGGTAACTAAATTACTGAATAAAAAAAAATAACGCGTTAGATTACTAGTTACCGCCGAAACTAACGGCGTTACAGTAACGCGTAGTCCCAACACTGGAGGACACACAAACATGACACAGAACAATCTAAAAGTAGTGAAACCAAAATTAATATTATCAATGACAGTATCAATATCAGTAACAATTTCAACATAGCAGTGATTAAAAATCCCTCATTGACATTATCATTACAGACATTTATAAACATCACATTAATGAAGGCTTTTTCTCCCTCACAACATTAATGTTATTAGTAACGCCCGCATTTCATGCCGACTAATACAAGCTTAATGCAAATGTCTCAGTTATTTAATTCCAGAGGGTAATCTGGAAATAATTTGCAGTCAAATAAGAGTCAGACTCCTGTGTTTATGACAAAGTCACACTTTTGTGACTTCTGCGGTGCTTTTTTGTGAACATCTGGATCTGCCTCCCGGGAGCCTTTTGGCCATGGAGACCACTTACTGGGTTTCTGCCACACCAGTGTCCGTTTGGAGAGACTGGAGGAGATGCGGATGAAAAAACACGGCTGCGGAGCTGGTGCTGGGCGCCGGGACGAACGGGCTTCACAGTGTCTTGGCTGAATGAGAAGGTATCGGACACCTCGGTCTGCTTGGACGTATCCTCGCTCATCCATGTGGACTGGACACTGGCCGAGAGTTGGTGGGCGGCCGAGGGTGGACTTGGCACTCTTGGTTGCTTTGTTGGGTCTGCTCCCCCCACCCCAACAGACGATGGCGTGGCACACCGCAGAGGCCACCACAGTGTATATGTTTTTTGTTTTTTAATTGTTGTTTTACTTTTGTGGCTGTGTGTAGAAATGGCTGGTTACATCAGCTCTGCTCTTTTAATGTCTTTAATGTCCTTTGTCTTCTTTGATGTTTCCCTCTTACACACATGTTTATGTGTGCTATGGCTATGAGTTTTTTTTAATTCCCTTGGCCTCAGTCTGGACCCCCTCTCCAGGGGCCCAGGCTTAGACTGATCTAAATACTATATTCCAGTTAACTAAATCACAAAGTAGTGTCTGGTCCCACTTTCAGTTACCCATATCTGACTTGCCTGCATTGAATATTAGCTTGTGTTCATTGTATCAAAGTTCTGGATCTGGATCACACAGTGGGATGGGTGTAGCACACGATTTTGGGCCCCGATACACAAGACTCATGAAGGGCCCCCCTCCCACCCTAAACCCATTGTCACTACCCCATTCCCAATCACTCAGTATGTTTACAGGCACTAAAAAAACGAATTATTGCATGAATTTAGTTAAAAACAGCTTTTTAAAGCACAACACACATCTTAAATAGTTTTTTTTACTTTTTAGAGAGGGGATTGACATATCTAGCTAATCCCCCGCCCACCCCCCTCTATAGTGAATTGACTAACGTGGACCCCGACTTAAACAAGTTGAAAAACTTATTCGGGTGTTACCATTTAGTGGTCAATTGTACGGAATATGTACTGTACTGTGCAATCTACTAATAAAAGTTTCAATCAATCAATCAAAGTTTGTTTGGGGGGAAAATGTTTTTGTTTTGTTTTGTTTTGGTTTTTGGTAAAATGCCAACACACACAGTACAGGCCAAAAGTTTGGACACACCTCTCATTTCAATGCGTTTTCTTTATTTTCATGACTATTTACTTATTTTTGTAGATTGTCACTGAAGGCATCAAAACTATGAATGAACACATGTGGAGTTATGTACTTAACCAAAAAAGGTGAAAAAACTGAACACGTTTTATATTCTAGTTTCTTCAAAATAGCCACCCTTTGGTCTGATTACTGCTTTGCACACTCTTGGCATTCTCTCGATGAGCTTCAAGCACACCTGTGAAGTGAAAACCATTTCAGGTGACTACGTCTTGAAGCTCATCGAGAGAATACCAAAAGTGTGCAAAGCAGTGATCGTCCAAACTTTTGGCCTGCACTGTATAAAGTTGCCAGAATATTTTTTTTGTTTTTAACTTAAATAACAATATTTCCTTTCATCATTCAATTAAATGTGATTATAAATCAGAGATAAGATGATTCACTTATAATTATCAGTGGATAATCCATCCATCCATCCATTTTCTACCGCTTGTCCCTTTTACGAATTATAATAATACATCATCATTATTATGATTACATTATCATTAGAGCATCTTCTGGGGGTTAAGTCTCCCCGTGTCTTTAAAACCGAGTAAAACCTCTGTTTCGAACTTTAATCCAGAGCCCTTGAATGCACCATAGTTATGGGCAGTAAGATGCAAAATGAAACATGTACATAACTTTCTGCTATGCTTCCACGGATATATTTGTTATATTTTACCTTACTTCTATCACCTCATCCTGGTTGCCAAATGTTGGTGCAGTGTTTTGATAGGGGGTGTAGGAATTCTAAGACATTCTTAATTTTATCCAAGCAATCTTATTATTTAACTTGTGTGGCTATATTTATTTCATATTAAAGGGGAACATTATCACCAGACCTATGTAAGCGTCAATATATACCTTGATGTTGCAGAAAAAAGACCATATTTTTTTTTAACCGATTTCAGAACTCTAAATGGGTGAATTTTAGCGAATTAAACGCCTTTCTATTATTCGCTCTCGGAGCGATGTCGTCACAACGTGACGTCACCTCGGGAAGCAATCCGCCCTTTTCTCACTTTCGTCAGTGTGTTGTCGGAGGGTGTAACAACACGAACAGGGACGGATTCAAGTTGCACCAGTGGCCCAAAGATGCGAAAGTGGCAAGAAATTGGACGAAATTTGTTCAAAATACGAGGGTGTGGAAAAGCCGACGAAATGGTCAGTCGTTGGTTCCGCACACTTTACCGACGAAAGCTATGCTACGACAGAGATGGCAAGAATGTGTGGATATCCTGCGACACTCAAAGCAGATGCATTTCCAACGATAAAGTCAAAGAAATCTGCCGCCAGACCCCCATTGAATCTGCTGGAGTGTGTTAGCTATTCAGGGACAAAGGACCTCGGTAGCACGGCAAGCAATGGCGGCAGTTTGTTCCCAGCAGACGAGCGAGCTAAACCCCCTGGATGTCTTGGCTCACACCGTCCCTTATGCCACCGAAGATGATCAAGAGAAGAATATCGACCCTAGCTTCACTGGCCTGCTGACATCAACTCCAAAACTGGACAGATCAGCTTTCAGGAAAAGAGAGCGGATGAGGGTATGTCTACAGAATATATTAATTGATGAAAACTTTATTCATTACTCGCGGTTTTACGTAAATTATTATACATAAACTGTGTTTACCAATAATTTAGCTTAAAAACATTCATTTTTTTCAATCATTCGAGTACATTCGGGTAGTCTTGTGTTATGCAGTATTTTGTGTCTATTTAGGTATGGTTAACCTGAGTGCTGAAATCGTGGAAAAATATATGTTCTTAGCGCGCCTGAAATGGGCTGTCTGCACTCTCAAAGTGCATGTTGTTGCCAAATGTATTTCATATGCTGTAAACCTAGTTCATAGGTAGAATCCGAGCTAATGTCGCTATACTTTGCTGTTTGTTTGTATTGGCATCACTGTGTGACGTCACAGGAAAATGGACGGGTGTATATAATGATGGTTAAAATCAGGCACTTTGAAGCTTTTTTTAGGGATATTGCGTGATGGATAAAATTTTGAAAAAAACTTTGAAAAATAAAATAAGCCATTGGGAACTGATTTTTAATGGTTTTAACCCTTCTGAAATTGTGATAATGTTCCCCTTTAACATTTATGGCGGGTTTTTTTGTTTTGTTTTGTTTTTATTAATTACATATTTAAATATTTTTGGTGCCCAGGTACAAGAGCCCCACGTACTCCTCCGCTACTCATACATAGTATGTAATTAATGATGCGTTAATTGTGCAATATGTGTAATTAATGCTAATATTCCCTTCTCCTGCAGATATGAAGCTTTTTCCAAAGCATTCTTTGAAATGAACGTGGGAAATTTCAGATAAGAAGACTCCCAATCCATCTGAGGTGAACTCTCCCTGTAAATCCAAGTGTTAATCCATGGGAGGCAAGCATTAAAGCACACCAGCAATCATGGGAGCAAATTTAGGACAATGCAGGGCATTTGGTTTAAAAAGTCTGTAATTCCTAATAAACTAGTCGTGTGATACGTGCGTTAAACCCCATTGAATTAAATGATAAAAGTATCACGATCTAATTTCAAATCCATTGTGCAAATTGATGAATATACAGTGTCTTATGTAACTGACTGTGGAGGATGCACTGATGGAACCAATGATTGCTTAATAGTACCATCTGCTGGTTACTCTACAAAAATACAAACATAGTAGAATATTTGCTGACATGCATTATTAGGGGTCGGCAACCCAACATGTTTAAAGAGCCATATTGGACCAAAAATACAAAAAACAAATCTGTCTGGAGCCGCAAAAAATTTAAAGCCTTATATCAGTGTTATAATGAAGGCAACACATGATGTAAGAATCTATATTAGTTATATTAGCCTACTATCAAAGGCTGACGCAAATCTTTGTTGACAGAAATCCTGTATTTTAATTTTTATTCTACACATTTTTGCAACATTGGAAATCATTAGTAAAATGGAGGCTTCTCACAGGATGAGATAACTTCTGGAAATGACTGGCTTTTAATGGCCAAAGGTATAGATGTGTGTGTCCAAGTTAAATGAAACGACAGGCTGTCTTCTTCTAATGGATTTATTACAATCTTTGCAAGCTCGGTAACGTTTGCTGTGGTCTGGAACAACATGGCACACAAACTACTATCAGAAATGCAGCCAAAATGACATACAGATAATGTGTCATGAAACATGCAAATATAAATTACATGCACAGAGGACATGAGTAAAGGAAATTTAATGAGCTCAAATATAGCTACAAACGAGGCATAATGATGCAATATGTACATACAGCTAGCCTAAATAGCATGTTAGCATCGATTAACTTTCAGTCATGGGTTGACCAAATATGCCTGATAAGCCATACTTGCCAACCTTGAGACCTCCGATTTCGGGAGGTGGGGTGTGGGGTGTGGGGGGCGTGGGCGGGGTGGGGCGGGGCGTGGTTGGGGGCGGGGCTATAGGGGGAGGAGTATATTTACAGCGAGAATTCACCAAGTCAAGTATTTCATATATATATATATATATATATATATATATATATATATATATATATATATATATATATATATATATATATATATATATATATATATATAAATAGAAGAAATACTTGAATTTAAGTGTTCATTTATTTACACATATACACACACATAACACTCATCTACTCATTGTTGAGTTAAGGGTTGAATTGTCCATCCTTGTTCTATTCTCTGTCACTATTTTTCTAACCATGCTGAACACCCTTTCGCAGGTACCCAGAAAGGTTTCGAGTACCACCAAAAAAACTGAATCTCTGAAGACAGTATAAAAATCTGTGTTAAAGGTGTACAAATACTGTTTGTATAATAAGCATGTTATTTTTTTTTACAAATGAGGGTTAAGAGTTCAGTACTAAAAAAAAAAGAAAAGAATGTGGCTTAAGTACAGTTTTTTAATTGAGCTGCTGCATTTTTTGGTTGGGTTGTTTATTTATTTTGAGTAACTTCTATACATTTCTAAAAGGGGAGGAATGTAATAGTGATCTATATTTGTCTGTTGCCATCTCCTGGTGAATGTTGGCTATAGCGTACTGGGGTTACTTTTTGGTTGGCCAACGATTTACGTGGTGTTGCGCACCTGACGTCACTCAGGTCCACATGGAGCTGGAGGGGGCGTGGCTTCCAGCTCCGCCTGAATTTCGGGTGATTTTCGGGAGAAAATTTGTCCCGGGAGGTTTTCAGGAGATGCGCTGAATTTCGGGAGTCTCCCGGAAAATCCGGTAGGGTTGGCAAGTATGTGATAAGCACTTCAACAAATCAATAAAATCAACAAAGCTCACCTTTGTGCATTCACGCACAGGCAAAAAAACAGAATAAGTTGGGAGTTAAAGTCATAAAAAAGTTTCTTAGGCGCAAAAATTATGACAAAACTGCTGAAGCTGTATTTTAAATAGCACTTAAATTTTATTGACAGTTTATTCAAGAAAAATACATATATTAATATTATTTTGTATTATTTTAATTAGAAGGTATTCATTTTAGCACTGTGCAATTGCATGTAAAAAAAAATCATCAGTTTTTATAAGTCTCTTCTTTTGCAGTATATTTGATTAATATTGTTTTTGTAATCAGCCTGACCTAAGCCTTGATAATAATCTTTGTGATTAACACTTGGTTTTATATCATTTGAGAAGGTGCATCCTGTTAAACTGTAAGTGGGTCAGATGTAGTTATTAAAAAAGATTAAAATCAAGAGTATGATTACTCATTAATTCAATGTTGCAGAGTTTATGGATTTAACAAAAGCATTTGCCACAATCAATTATAATATTTTAACTAACAAAATAGAAAGGTATGGCATCAGAAGGTTGGTCTTGAACTGGGTAAGAAGCTACTTAACCAACAGGATTACGTGAAGATAGGAGAACAAACGTCTACAGAGCTGAGAATATTGTCAGTTAAAGCACCCTTTAGTATCAGGGATCAATACTGGGACCAAAAGTGTTCAATCTTTATACAAACGACATTTTTAAAGTTACAAAGGACTTAAAGTTAGTATTATTTTGTGTTTTTTGTAAATGTCGTAGCATATCTCACTGCATGTTGAACATCGCTGTTATTTTGCACATTCCACGGTTTGATAACAAAAGTATTTTATCCACGTCAATTTACACAGCGTGATTTAAAACTTCATATTAGCTGCCAGTAAGTACACTAACATTACACAGACAACCACTTTTACACAAAATAAATCATTAAGACACCGATAAATTGCTTTTTGAACTCGGGGCTCAACTTTTTCACTACAGAGGGGCCTGAGGCATATTCAAAGATTAACACTGAATTAGCAAACTCACTCTTGATTTAAATTGTATGCAATAATTATATCTAACCTACTTACTGTTTGCAACCTTCTCAAAAGATATAAAGCCATGGGCAAATCACAAAGATTATTTATTTAACATATAAACATCAGGCTAAGGTCAGGCTAATTAGAAAATGAATTACTAACCAAATACACGACACTCACAAATAACTCACGAAAAATAAATATAGATACAATTATGTTTTGCTAAAATGAACTAAATGTCATGACTTGGTCCTGGGTGTTTGCTTTTCCGGGATGCAACGGAAAGTTGGCTCGGGCGAGACGGGAATGTAAGTACATTTTTATTTAAACACTACAACTACAAAAAAAGGAAGTAAACAAAAGGCGCGCACAATGGCGGAGAACAAACTATGAAACCAAAAAGACTATAAACATGGAACAAAAACTTACTTTGGCATGGGACATGAAGCAGGATCTAAGAGGATGAAGAGTGTGTAGAGCATAATTGTGGGATGTCGTCAGAACGACAAACTGAAAACAATGAACTTAAATACTGTAGACATGATTAACAAAAACAGGTGCGTGACTCAAAACGTGAAACAGGTGCGTGACGTGACAGGTGAAAACTAATGGTTGCTATGGTGACAAAACAAAAGTGCACAAAAAGTCCAAAAACAAAACCGAACATGACCAAAACAAAAACATGATCACACAGACATGACAGAGCCCCTCCCTTAAGGACAGATACCAGATGTCCATTAAAAAAAACAAAAAAAAAAACAATGATCAATAGTCATGGGAGGGCGGGTGGGGGGACATGGCGGTGGGTCGCCAGACCACGTGTCCCCGAATCCACCGAGGCAGAGTTAGGTGGCGGCGGCGAGTGGAACGCCGCTGCAGCAGGCGAGGCGGGCGCCCAGGGAATGGCCACATTCGTGGTCCACAAAGCACATGTAGACTGGTTGGGCAAACTCCCATGCACCCTCAAGGACCCTGCCGAGAGTATAGAGCTGGTCCACAGTTCCACGACCAGGACGAAAACCACACTGTTCCTCCTGAATCCGAGGTTCGACTATCCGGCGTAGCCTCCTCTCCAGTACACCTGAATAGACCTTACCGGGAAGGCTGAGGAGTGTGATCCCACGATAGTTGGAACACACCCTCCGGTTCCCCTTCTTAAAGAGAGGAACCACCACCCCGGTCTGCCAATCCAGAGGTACCGCCAATCCAGAGGTACCGCCCCCGATGTCCACGCGATGTTGCAGAGTCTTGTCAACCAAGACAGCCCCACAACATCCAGAGCCTGAACAATAAAATACTGAATATTAACATATGAACGTTGTTCTCCTTTTACTTCTCAGACCAGCTCCTCGAAAGTTATATCTTTTACAATCAAGCAAAACACAACAAATGTAACAAACAGCAAAATATGACTGCAAAGTGTAATAAACACCTACAATAATATATTATCACGTAAAAATCTGCTTCTGCATCTGTTCCTGACATACGCGTTTGGGGCTGGCTGCTCTGAAAACAAACCTCGCCCACTCTGCTTTGTTCTTGGTCTGAGCTGCTGTGATGTAGATTACCGTAATAATAACTCCTACAACACTCAAAAGCGCAGATTTCAACCATTGAAATACTTTGTATAGTTCAAGACTTACGGTCATTTAAAAACATCACTGCACATCATAATGACGTCTACAGTTTTAATGTTGAATATCGAAAAAAATTATGTAGAACGTCCGGCGGACCGGATTGAAAATCTTAATGGACTGCATTTTGCCCAGATCTGCTCTACCGCATAGTGCTGTACAGCGCACACAAAGTACATTTACAGTCAGTCACATCATCAACATTTCGTCACCTAAAAAAATTCACATGACCTCGGTGTCCAGATGTGTTTTAAAAAGCTATTTTCAACCAAATTCATGCCATAATGTGCATGTAAACATACCAAGTGTGTGTGTGTGTGTGTATGGGTTTAAGGTGGGATGGGAGACGTGGGGGACAGTGGGGTATAGGAACGTTGTGTATAAGGTAGGGTTGTACGGTATACCGGTATTAGTATAGTATCGTGATACTAATGAATCATATTCGGTACTATACCGCCTCTAAAAAGTACCGGTCCGACACCCCATGGCCCCCCATCGTCGTCATGTCGTGTCATTGCTAGTTTTACGAGCAGAGGAGCATGTTCGGCAGCGCACAATCACTGAGTACTTACAAACAGACAATGTGTGGAGACGGAAAACGATTGCGTTTTGGCTTAAAAACTAGCAATACAGGTGCAGTTATAACACTGAAACGCCCTCAGGAAGAGGTGCTTTAAGACATGGCTAGCTAGCTAGCAGCTAACGTCCATCCGCCGTCGGCAGTGTTTTAGCTACTTCTGAATCACTAATCCTTGTCTCCATGGTGACAAAGTAAGTTCCTTACAAGTATCATTCCTGCAGGACAAGGAATAGCTAAACATGCTTCACTACACACCGGCATCAAAATGTAAACATACGCCCTTGGTGAGTCGATACCTAACATCCACTGTAATGATATCAAGTACAAGCGCGTATCGAGTCGATACTACTATGATTACGTCTATTTTTTGGCATCGCAGCATCTTTCGTTTTTAAAAAAATGTGTATTATGTTTATAAACTGAGGAAAAATGTCCCTGGACACGAGAACTTTGAATATGACCAATGTATGATCCTGTAACTGTTTGGTATCGTATTGATACCTAAATTTGTGGTATCATCCAAAACTAATGTAAAGTATCAAACAAGAGAAGAATAAGTGATTATTACATTTTAACATAAGTGTAGATAGAACATGCTAACAAAAAGTAAGTAGATATTAACAGTAAAGGAACAAGTAGATTAATAATACATTTTCTACCACTTGTCCTTAATAATGTTGACAAAATAATAGGTAGATAAATGACACAATATGTTACCGCATATGTCAGCAGACTAATTAGGAGCCTTTGTTTACTTACTACTAAAAGACAAGTTGTCTAGTATGTTCACTATTTTATCTAAGGACAAAATAGCAATAATAAACATATGTTTAATGTACCGTAAGATTTTTTTGTTAAAATAAAGCCAATAATGCCATTTTTTGTGGTCTCCTTTATTTAGAGAAGTACAGAAAAGTACCGAAATAATTTTAGTACCGGTACCAAAACATTGGTATCATTACAACAAATTAGTTTTGGATGATACCACAAATTAAAGTATCCAAACAACAGAAGAATAAGTGATTATTACACTTTAACAGAAGTGTAGATAGAACATGTTGAAAGAGAAAGTAAGCAGATATTAACAGTAAATTAACGAGTGTATTAATAAACAATTTTTACAGTTTGTCCATGTTGAAAAAAATAATGACACAATATGTTACTGCATACGTCAGCAGACTAATGGAGCCTTTGTTTGTTTACTTACTACTAAAAGACAAGTTGTCGAGTATGTTCACTATTTCATTTAAGGACAAAATTGCAAGAAAATTGCAAGAAACATATTTTTTTGTTAAAATAAAGCCAATAATGCAATTTTTTGTGCTTCCTTTTATTTAGAAAATGGGTTGTACTTGTGTAGCGCTTTTCTACCTTCAAGGTACTCAAAGCGCTTTTGACATTATTTCCACATTCACCCATTCACACACTGATGGCGGGAGCTGCCATGCAAGGCCCTAACCATGACCCATCAGGAGCAAGGGTGAAGTGTCTCGCTCAAGGACACAATGGACGTGACAATGTTGGTAGAAGGTGGGCATCGAACCAGGAACCCTCAGGTCGCTGCGCCAGGCTGTCCCCAAAAAAGTATCGGAATACATTTTTGGTACCGGTACCAAAATATTGGCATCGGGACAACCAGGGCCGGCCCGTGGCATAGGCCGTATAGGCAAATGCTAAGGGCGCCGTCCATCAGGGGGCGCCACGCCAGTGTCACAAATGTTGGAGAAAAAGAAAAAAAAAGTTGGTACTATTTCTAAATACAACAAATAATCCCACGTTAATTAAAATGCAAAGTAAAGCCTACTTAATAGAAATATTATTTGTTACAACATTACGCCCCCCCTCCCCCCCGCACGGTGCGCCCCCTCCCTTCCAGTATCATGACTCTTTGGACGTCACCACATCAAAAAATCAACACAAGATGTCAAAACGGCCAAAACTGTCAGGTGCCCAGGGAAGAAAAAAGAGAAAAGAAGAGGAGGAGAAACGAGAAAAGACAAGAGGTAGCAGGTAGGTAACGTTAGCCTACATGAAATTATTTGTCTGTTACAGAATGTGATAGTAACCTGGCTTTTTAGCATTAAGCTAATGTTACATGATTCGGCAATTGCTAATCAATAAATAGCGAGTTCTGTTTTAACGTCGGGTTAATTGTGGAGGGGGCTAAATTGTTATGGAAAATAATAATGTAACGTTAGGTAATTACAGTACTCCCACCTTACATTCCTCAGGGACATTTGTATTAGATATTTTAAGCAGGTGTTTTTTGTTTACAAGACGGCTCAGAAGATCATCGGCCGCCCTCTCCCCTCTCTGACGGACATCTACACCTCCCGCTGCCTCAACAGAGCCAGTGCCATCATCAAGGACAGCACCCACCCTGGCTCTGACCTGTTCCACCTGCTGCCCTCTGGGAAGCGCTACAGGTGCATTAAAACCAAAACAAACAGGCTAAAGAACAGCTTCTTCCCCAGGGCCATAACCATCCTGAACGGACTGCCCCATTGTCCCTCATAACTGCCTTCTCTTCGGTGCAATAACCCATTCCACCAACCACCCTGTTTTTGTTTTTGTTTTTTTCATGTATATATTCATTTCACACCATATTCATTGCACTTCTACATTTTTTATATTTTTATATATTTGCACATTGTTTTTCTAGCATGCACACATCGCACTGTATGGAATGGCCTCAATCTCGTTACCTTGCGTAATGACAATAAAGCTGATTCTGATTCTGATTCTGATTCTATTGCCTACTGGTTAGCTAATGTTTGCCCTGCAGGTAATAGTCACTTTTCCACCCCTTTATATATTAGGTATAGTTGTAAGCAGAGGTGTGGACTCGAGTCACATGACTTGGACTCGAGTCAGACTCGAGTCATGAATTTGATGACTTTAGACTCGACTTGACAAAATGTAAAAAGACTTGCAACTCGACTTAGACTTTAACATCAATGACTTGTGACTTCACTTGGACTTGAGCCTTTTGAATTGACATGACTTGACATGACTTGCTACTTTCCCCAAAACCCAAAGATGAAAAAGTTATTCGGAAGCGCTCCGTATTTTTCATTGTGTACTTGTCTATCAGCGTTGCGTGTGTCAGCTGGTGTGCTCTCAGTACAACAGCCAATCAAATTACAGGTAAAAGCCAGTAAATTAGAATATTTTGAAAAACTTGATTTATTTCAGTAATTGCATTCAAAAGGTGTAACGTGTACATTATATTTATTCATTGCACACAGACTGATGCATTCAAATGTTTATTTCATTTAATTTTGATGATTTGAAGTGGCAACAAATGAAAATCCAAAATTCCGTGTGTCACAAAATTAGAATATTACTTAAGGCTAATACAAAAAAGGGATTTTTAGAAATGTTGGCCAACTGAAAAGTATGAAAATGAAAAATATGAGCATGTACAATACTCAATACTTGGTTGGAGCTCCTTTTGCCTCAATTACTGCGTTAATGCGGCGTGGCATGGAGTCGATGAGTTTCTGGCACTGCTCAGGTGTTATGAGAGCCCAGGTTGCTCTGATAGTGGCCTTCAACTCTTCTGCGTTTTTGGGTCTGGCATTCTGCATCTTCCTTTTCACAATACCCCACAGATTTTCTATGGGGCTAAGGTCAGGGGATAGAAATACCATGGTCCGTAAACCAGGCACGGGTAGATTTTGCGCTGTGTGCAGGCGCCAAGTCCTGTTGGAACTTGAAATCTCCATCTCCATAGAGCAGGTCAGCAGCAGGAAGCATGAAGTGCTCTAAAACTTGCTGGTAGACGGCTGCGTTGACCCTGGATCTCAGGAAACAGAGTGGACCGACACCAGCAGATGACATGGCACCCCAAACCATCACCCAACCATGCAAATTTTGCATTTCCTTTGGAAATCGAGGTCCCAGAGTCTGGAGGAAGACAGGAGAGGCACAGGATCCACGTTGCCTGAAGTCTAGTGTAAAGTTTCCACCATCAGTGATGGTTACTGAAATAAATCAAGTTTTTCAAAATATTCTAATTTACTGGCTTTTACCTGTAGATCTACTTTGTTTTCATCACACAGCATTCATCCAATCAAATTGCAGGACAACCAACGAAGAAGACATGTCCAAACCACACGCCAGTGAACAAAAAATGATACCTAAAATAATTTCGTTTGGGTATAAAAATTACGAGGTGGTCAACACAAAACGGTTTGCAGTATGCAACACATGCGGTTCGAAAATTACTGATGGAGAGGCAACAACTTCCAACTTCGTCCGGCATTTGAAGTTGCACAAAGAACGGTAAGTTTTAAATGTAAGATAACGTTTATTGGCTAAGTAACGTGACTTTTATTTGCTGTGCAGTTAAATCAGTGAGGCTGTAAACTCACTGCTAACGTTATAACATTATTGCAAACACGGGAATCTGTTGCAGTTCACTACCTTATTCATACTTTTTGTTCAGTGATTTTTTTCAAGCAGGGTTACGTTAGTCAATATATCACACGTAACGTTAGACGGCGGTCAGCAGCACCGCGTATTTTAGCCACCTAAAAAAGACAAAAATAGTAAAATAAAGGTCAGTTAAAATGTATACTATATTATGAATATGTGTACCGTTTTAGCTAGCTTTCTGACATACTGTTGGTTGTTTACCTCAGTGGTCCCCAACCACCGGGCCGTGGCCCGGTACTGGTCCGTGGATCGATTGGTATCGGGCCGCACAAGAAATAATTTTTTTAAATTTGTTTTATTAAATCAACATAAAAAACACAATATACACTTACAAGTAGTGCACCAACCCAAAAAACCTCTCTCCCCCTTTTGTTCTGGGCATTGAACATGAAGACTCTTCCTTCACTGTTCCGAGTGACCATGAGAGTCTTGGCAGTGCCTGCCTCCAGTGCTCCAGTGGAGCGAGTTTTCAGCCATGGTGGCATCATACTACGCCCCCATCGTGCACAAATGACTGACAGACTCTTGGCTGATTTGGTCTTTTGCAAATGCAATGCAGCATAGGGCCCTGACATATAAAAAGTACAACTTTTTTGTTATGTTCACGTATATGTCATGTTTTTTCAATGTTAACACTTTTGTACAAATAAGTACATTTGCACTTTATTTTTCAATGTGTTTGTTCTGTAAAGGAATGAGTTAATGTTTAAAATGACTGGTTAATAGTGCTATTATAAAGTGCAATGTCAGCACAATTTTCTTTCCTGCAATTTAAAATGCACTTGTTTTAATAAATAAATACAGCGTTTGAAAAGCATACACAATCTGTGTTAATATATTAGTCTGTGGTTAAAAGGACTTGAAAGGACTCGAAACTCAAAATGCAGGACTTAGGACTTGACTTGAGACTTTCCAGTCTTGACTTTGGACTTGACTCGGGGCTTGCCTGTCTTGACTCGGGACTTGACTCGGACTTGAGGGCAAAGACTTGAGACTTACTTGTGACTTGCAAAACAATGACTTGGTCCCACCTCTGGTTGTAAGTAAAAAAAAAAGGTCAAAGACAAAGCTATTCGGTTTCTTGTGAGTATATACACTTCACTGCCGATGTGGGGGGGCGCCACCTAAAATCTTGCCTAGGGCGCCAGATTGGTTAGGGCCGGGCCTGGGGACAACACTAGTATGGGGGCCCCAGAAATCTACGCTACGCCCTTGGAGAGAGTCACCCACGCCCCTCCCTCCTCCCTCCCTCCCCGCCTCTCCAGTCATCAACAGTCGGTTGAAGGACCCAGATATATTTGCATGCACACTGGACGCAGACATTACGGTAATCCGGCGAGGTTGGTGAGCAGCACGGCGTTGTTGCGTCTCGCAGCCGCAAGGCCACCGCAGGGCGATGTTCTCATCCGACGGCCCCATCTTCTAAGCGCACGTCCAGCCGTCATCTTTTTTTGCCTTCTTTGCCGTCTTTTCCGACGACGATGCCACGTCACGCGATGATGGTGCCAGACAGATGCTGCCGTGCTCGGCCATAGATTCATCTCCAACCCGCTCCTCCTCGACAAAAAAAACAAAAACAAACAACAAACCCCGCGTCCGTCTTTTCGTTGTCGTTTCCCGCGTACGATGCTCCCTGCCAGCGCCGCATCCATGCTCCCGTCCGCAGAAGCCGCCAAACTGTACCAGACCAATTACGTCCGAAACTCCCGCGTCATCGGACTCCTGTGGGCCATCTTCACCATCCTGTTCGGCATCGTTAACGTCACCATCTTCTCGCAGCCCTACTGGATCGGCGACGGCATGGACACTCCGCAGGCGGGCTACTTCGGCCTCTTCCACTACTGCGTCGGGGACGGCGTCTCCAGGGAGCTGGCGTGCCAGGGCAGCTTCACCGAGTTCGCCGCCATCCCCTCCAGAGCCTTCAAGGCAGCCTCCTTCTTCATCGGCATGTCCATGATGCTGGTGGTCTCCTGCATCGGCTGCTTCTCGCTCTTCTTCCTCCTCAGCACCTCCACCGTCTACAAGATATGCGGCTGGATGCAGGCTGCGGCAGGTAAGACCACTTGGAGCCCTTTTTTTGCACCAGGGACCAGGTTTAACGTAGGTATTATTGTCACCTATACCAGCCTTCCAAAATATATAGCAAATAAGTGCATGACAAATGAATACATGAAGTTAAAGGAGCAATGATTGTCACAAACACTAGGTGTGGCGAAATTATTCTCTGCATTTGACCCATCACCCTTGATCACTCCCCTGGGAGGTGAGGGGAGCAGTGAGCAGCAACGGTGGCTGCGCCCGAGAATAATTTTTGGTGATTTAACCCCCAATTCCAACCCTTGATGCTGAGTGTCAAGCAGGGAGGTAATGTCTCCCATTTTTATAGTCTTTGGTATGACTCGGCCGGGGTTTGAACTCACGACCAATGTGTTTAAAGTGGTCCAGGTTCCTCCATACAACAGGAGCACTCTAGTGTTTTTAGGGAGTTGTTGCAAAAATATCTCGAGTTTTGAACTGAACTCAGGGGCCAGTATGGTGTCATTCCCGGGCTGCTCGTTCAATATCTATGAGCTATTACCATGAACTGATTAACGTGGACCCCCGACTTAAACAAGTTGAAAAACTTATTCGGGTGTGACCCTTTAGTGGTCAATTGTACGGAATGTGTACTGTACTGTGCAACCTACTAATAAAAGTTTCAATCAATCAATCAGCTGGACCAGAGCTGGGAAAATATTTTGATTCGGGGGCCACATTGAGAGAACAAATGTGAGGTAATGGGTCCCATTTTTATAGTCTTTGGTATGACTTGGCCGGGGTTTGAACTCACGACGAGGGATGTCCGATAATGGCTTTTTGCCGATTTCCGATATTGTCCAACTCTTTAATTACCGATACCCAGGGGCGCCGCTAGGGATTTTGGGCCCCATGAAAAGAATCTTTACAGGGCCCCAACACAGTGTCATTATTTTTTCTGTATTATAATTTCATCATCATTAGGGGCCTCTCTGGGCCCCCCTCCATCATGGGCCCCTAGAATCCGTCTCCTTTACCCCCCCCTTTGCGGCGCCCCTGCCGATACCGATATCAACCGATATATGCAGTCGTGGAATTAACACATTATTATGCCTAATTTGGACAACCTGGTATGGTGAAGATAAGGTACTTTTTAAAATTTTTTATAAAATAAGATAGATTAAAAACATTTTCTTGAATAAAAAAGAAAGTAAAACAATATAAAAACAGTTACATATAAACTAGTAATTAATGAAAATGAGTAAAATTAACTGTTAAAGGTTAGTACTATTAGTGGACCAGCAGCACGCACAATCATGTGTGCTTACGGACTGTATCCCTTGCAGACTGTATTGATATATATTGATATATAATGTAGGAACCACAATATTAATAACAGAAAGAAACAACCCTTTTGTGTGAATGAGTGTGAATGAGTGGAGGGAGGTTTTTTGGGTTGGTGCACTAATTGTAAGTGTATCTTGTGTTTTTGATGTTGATTTAATAAAAAAAAAAAAAAAAAAAAACGATACTGATACGAAAAAAAACGATACAGATAATTTCCGATATTACATTTTAACGCATTTATCGGCCGATATTATCAGACATCCCTACTCATGACCTACCGATCTCAGGGCGGACACTCTAACCACTAGGCCACTGACTAGTCACCATAACAGTCAATTCGTACAGGGGTGTCAAACGTACGGCCCGTGGGCCGGATCAGGCCCACAAACAGGTTTTATGTGCATATATTGGTATCCGCATGTATGTATGTATGTATACCTACTAGAATATCATTGAATATTATGTATTAACACCATAATGTTCTAGTAAACATTCTGGGATTAATAAATAATAAGATATACATAGACACTAATGTATAATAACCATCCATCTTCTTCCGCTTATCCGAGATCGGGTCGCGGGGGCAGCAGCCTAAGCAGGAAAGCCCAGACTTCCCTCTCCCCAGCCACTTCGTCCAGCTCCTACCGGTCGGACGTGCCCGAAACACCTCCCTAGGGAGGCGTTCGGGTGGCATCCTGACCAGATGCCTGAACCACCTCATCTGGCTCCTCTCGATGTATAATAATCATTCAATTAAATCAGTGGTCCCCAACCACCGGTCCGTGATGCATTTGCTACCGGGCCGCACAGAAACAATAATTAATGTATAAACTACCGCATTTTCTCAGATTTAACTTTCACCTGTCCCACTAAACACCAACAAGCTTGTTTGTAGATGTATATTACAACTAAGTTGTTATAGTACACGGGACAATGCACATTATTGGACATGCAACATGTTAATGTGCCAGATTGTAGCCAAAGGCTCATTTTCTTGCTTCGTTTATCTGCCACACGTAGAAAGCCGGTCCGTGAAAAATAATGCATACATTAAACCGGTCCCTGGTGGGAAAAAAGGTTGGGGACCACTGATTTAAATGACTCATCGTAATCGCAGTAATTTATTTAAGAGAGCCTAAAAATTCATAAGTAGTGGGAGATTTAAGACTCAACATAACAGCAATAAGTAAACTCTACCAAGTAGTCTACACCCCGTTAAATAAATCATTACTAGACACTAAGAACCGACCAACCGACGATACCTTAATGCCAACGGTTATTGAGGGTGAGGGACAAGTATTCGTGGGGGTCGCTCTCAGTGAATTATTCCTGGCATTTGGTTCCTACTTCAGGGCCATATATGGGGTCACTTCCCACACTTTCATTGACGCTGGCATAAGTTTATCCATCCATCCATCCATCCATTTTCTACCGCTTGTCCCTTTTTGGGGTCGCGGGGGGTGCTGGAGCCTATCTCAGCTGCATTCGGGCGGAAGGCGGGGTACACCCTGGACAAGTCGCCACCTCATCGCAGGGCCAACACAGATAGACAGACAACATTCACACTCACATTCACACACTAGGGACCATTTAGTGTTGCCAATCAACCTATCCCCAGGTGCATGTCTTTGGAGGGGGGAGGAAGGGAACCCACGCAGTCACAGGGAGAACATGCAAACTCCACACAGAAAGACCCCGAGCCCGGGATTGAACTCAGGACTACTCAGGACCTTCGTATTGGGAGGCACATGCATTAACTAACCCCTGTTCCACCGTGCTGCCAGATAGTTCACCAAACTCTCCAAAATGACAATTGTTACATTAAAATGCATTAACTAAATAACATGAAACACATTAAGATTAAATTGTGTCATGTCTGTGTAATCATGTTTTGTCTTAGTCATGTTTTGTTTAGTTATTGGACTTTTTAGTTTCTGGCTTTTCACTCCCTTGTCTTGTTTCCATGATTACCCATTAGTTTCACCTGTTCCACGTTTGGACTCATTGTGCACTCTTGTTTGTCACCATAGCAACCCATTAGTTTTCACCTGTCACGTCACGCACCTGTTTCACGTTTTGAGTCACGCACCTGTTTTCGTTAATCATGTCTGTAGTATTTAAGTTCATTGTTTTTCAGTTTGTCTTTCTGGTGACATCCCCACATTTATGCTCTGCATAGTTCTGACTCTTTTTTCGTGTCCGTCGTTCACGCTGCTCCTTTTTGTCCATGCCAAGTAAGTTTTGTTTATTATTGCCACAGTTAGTGTTTTTTGTTGTTCATAGTTTTTGCCTTTGTGCAAGTATTTGGTTTCATAGTTTGTTCTCTGCCATTGTCCGCGCCTTTTGTTTACTTCCTTTTTTTGTAGTTTAAATAAAAATGTACTCACATTCCCGTCTCGCCCGAGCCAACTTTCCGTTGCATCCCGGAAAAGCAAACACCCAGGACCAAGTCATGACAAATTGCCATTGATTATTGACATTTCGTTCCACCGTGCTGCCCCTTGAGGTGGGGGGGCGGGGTGTGGTGGTAGCGGGGGTGTATATTGTAGCGTCCCGGAAGAGTTAGTGCTGCAAGGGGTTCTGGGTATTTGTTATGTTGTGTTACGGTGCGGATGTTCTCCCGAAATGTGTTTGTCATTCTTGTTTGGTGTGGGTTCACAGTGTGGCGCATATTTGTAACAGTGTTAAAGTTGTTTATACGGCCACCCTCAGTGTGACCTGTATGGCTGTTGATCAAGTATGCATTGCATTCACTTAAGTGTGTGTGTAAAAGCCACATTTATTATGTGACTGGGCCGGCACGCTGTTTGTATGGAGGAAAAGCGGACGTGACGACAGGTTGTAGAGGACGCTAAAGGCAGTGCCTTTTAAGGCACGCCCCCAATATTGTTGTCCGGGTGGAAATCGGGAGAATGGTTGCCCCGGGAGATTTTCGGGAGGGGCACTGAAATTCGGGAGTCTCCAGGGAGAATCGGGAGGGTTGGCAAGTATGTTCGTCGTACCTAAAAAAAAAATTTACTCAAGTAAAAGTAGCGTGATCCTCCCCACATGTGTAGATGATTGACTACTACTTTATTATTGATCGTGCTGGCACAATCTGACCTTAGTGCCTTCTCCCGTCAGTTCAACGTGTTTGTGTTGATGACTTCCAGCAGCAGCTCATCATTCAGCCGTTGCGTCAAACAGCCGCTGTCTTGCTCGCGACAAACCCGAATGAGGTCGTATGTTATCTGGAGCAGGTCCGGCTCCGTGTGTTGCGATGGGCTGAATTAATGCAATAAGGCACTTTTAATGAGCAGACCGTTGGGCTTTGTGCGGCTGCAGCAAAAAGATGAAAGAGAAAACCGAGTCTAATGAGCGAGCCTGATTGCTGAGCACTGTCGAGCTGCGTTACTCTTTCCATGAAGCTTAAAGCAGAGATGCTTTCACTTACCTGCAACCTCTGGCATCTGTTGTTTGCTGCACCGCACTAATAGTGTCTTGATAGGAACACACTAACAACTCACAGTACTGTTACAGTGATACGGTCTTGTTTTATACAGTAAACATCCATCCGTCCATTCATTTTCAATATTGCTTAAGGGTCGCGGGTTTGCTGGAGCCTATCCCAGCTGACTTCGGGTGAGAGGTGGGCTACACCCTAGACTGGCATACTTGCCAACCCTCCAGATTTTCCCGGTAGAGTCCCAAATTTCAGTGCAACCATTCTCACAAATGGCTCCCGATTTCCACCCGTACAACAATACTGCTATATCATCCGTCACAAGGCGCCGTTTCTGGCCGGACAATATTAGCAGTGACACCTCCTAGTCAAGCGCGGCAATCAGAACAGAAGAAGCAGAAGAAGAGACATCATGTGTCAGACGTCCTCGGCTCAGATCCCACATCAGGGCAAGAAAAAACTCAACCCAATGGAATGACAATGAGAAACCTTGGAGGGATCGCAGATGTGAGAGTGAGAGTCTAGTCCATAGTGGATCTAACATAATAGTGAGAGTCCAGTCCATAGTGGATCTAACATAATAGTGGGAGTCCAGTCCATAGTGGATCTAACATAATATTGTGAGAGTCCAGTCCATAGTGGATCTAACATAATAGTGTGAGAGTCCAGTCCATAGTGGATCTAACATAATATTGTGAGAGTCCAGTCCATAGTGGATCTAACATAATAGTGAGAGTCCAGTCCATAGTGGATCTAACATAATAGTGGGAGTCCAGTCCATAGTGGATCTAACATAATATTGTGAGAGTCTAGTCCATAGTGGATCTAACATAATAGTGAGAGTCCAGTCCATAGTGGATCTAACATAATAGTGGGAGTCCAGTCCATAGTGGATCTAACATAATATTGTGAGAGTCCAGTCCATAGTGGATCTAACATAATAGTGTGAGAGTCCAGTCCATAGTGGATCTAACATAATAGTGGGAGTCCAGTCCATAGTGGATCTAACATAATATTGTGAGAGTCCAGTCCATAGTGGATCTAACATAATATTGTGAGAGTCCAGTCCATAGTGGATCTAGCATAATATTGTGAGAGTCCAGTCCATAGTGGATCTAGCATAATATTGTGAGAGTCCAGTCCATAGTGGATCTAGCATAATATTGTGAGAGTCCAGTCCATAGTGGATCTAGTTAATAGTGTGAGAGTCCAGTCCATAGTGGATCTAGTTAATAGTGTGAGAGTCCAGTCCATAGTGGATCTAGCATAATAGTGTGAGAGTCCAGTCCATAGTGGATCTAGCATAATATTGTGAGAGTCCAGTCCATAGTGGATCTAGCATAATATTGTGAGAGTCCAGTCCATAGTGGATCTAGCATAATATTGTGAGAGTCCAGTCCATAGTGGATCTAGTTAATAGTGTGAGAGTCCAGTCAATAGTGGATCTAGTTAATAGTGTGAGAGTCCAGTCCATAGTGGATCTAGCATAATATTGTGAGAGTCCAGTCCATAGTGGATCTAGCATAATATTGTGAGAGTCCAGTCCACAGTGGATCTAGTTAATAGTGTGAGAGTCCAGTCCACAGTGGATCTAGTTAATAGTGTGAAAGTCCAGTCCATAGTGGATCTACCATAATTTGTGAAAGTCCCGTCCATAGTGGATCTAGCATAATATTGTGAGAGTCTAGTCCATAGTGGATCTAGCATAATATTGTGAGATTCCAGTCCATAGTGGATCTAGCATAATATTGTGAGAGTCCAGTCCATAGTGGATCTAGTTAATAGTGTGAGAGTCCAGTCTATTGTGAATCTAGCATAAAATTGTGAGAGTCCAGTCCATAGTGGATCTAGTTAATAGTGTGAGAGTCCAGTCCATAGTGGATCTAGTTAATAGTGTGAGAGTCCAGCCCATAGTGGATCTAGCATAATATTGTGAGATTCCAGTCCATAGTGGATCTAGCATAATATTGTGAGAGTCCAGTCCACAGTGGATCTAGTTAATAGTGTGAGAGTCCAGCCCATAGTGGATCTAGCATAATATTGTGAGAGTCCAGTCCATAGTGGATCTAGCATAATATTGTGAGAGTCCAGTCCATAGTGGATCTAACATAATATTGTGAGAGTCCAGTCCATAGTGGATCTAACATAATATTGTGAGAGTCCAGCCCATAGTGGATCTAGCATAATATTGTGAGATTCCAGTCCATAGTGGATCTAGCATAATATTGTGAGAGTCCAGTCCATAGTGGATCTAACATAATATTGTGAGAGTCCAGTCCATAGTGGATCTAGGTAATAGTGTGAAAGTCCAGTCTATTGTGAATCTAGCATAAAATTGTGAGAGTCCAGTCCATAGTGGATCTAGTTAATAGTGTGAGAGTCCAGTCCATAGTGGATCTAGTTAATAGTGTGAGAGTCCAGCCCATAGTGGATCTAGCATAATATTGTGAGATTCCAGTCCATAGTGGATCTAGCATAATATTGTGAGAGTCCAGTCCACAGTGGATCTAGTTAATAGTGTGAGAGTCCAGTCCATAGTGGATCTAGTTAATAGTGTGAAAGTCCAGTCCATAGTGGATCTACCATAATTTGTGAGAGTCCAGTCCATAGTGGATCTAGCATAATATTGTGAGAGTCCAGTCCATAGTGGATCTAACATAATAGTGTGAGAGTCCAGTCCATAGTGGATCTAACATAATAGTGTGAGAGTCCAGTCCATAGGGGATCTAACATAATAGTGTGAGAGTCCAGTCCATAGTGGAGCCAGCAGGAGATCATCTTGAGTGGAGACAGGTCAGCACCGCAGATACGTCCCCAAATTTGGCCCCCCTAGTCAAAATAATTGCCCAGGCCTGACTTAAAGGATTGTAAAATTCTCCATCTACAGTGAACTCTGAACAACAAAATGAAACTTTAAAAATATGCTCTGGCAGTGGTTTACTGTATATTTCAAGATTGCTGATTCACTCATTTTGTGGTCAATCAAAAAAAGATTCAGCCTCAGCCAAGCCCACACTTTTCATACACTTCCAGAGATGCTGAGCGTCCAATGGGCAGGAAACTCAACATCTATCCAAAGACTGTCTAGTTTGGCTTTACAAACAATGTTTATGCTTGAAAATGTTTAATTTAGGACCAAAGAATTGTAGGATATATTTAAAATTGTAGTGAAGCTGCAATATTTCAAGCGTGTTTGGCGATGTAATTATACTGTATGAATGATACACATATACAGTATGTGTGACAATAATAGAACCTCATGTTAGTATTGATCCAATACTGTCTGATAGCACCCTTGGTATCAACATGATTGATAGCTGGGTCAACACCCCCACCCTTAACACATTTTAGCACTGATACAGTATATGAACCCCATCAAATGATGATGTTTTGCTCAGTACTGTTTATCATTGACTATTCTTCATTGCTTCTCTTTATATGCTAGCTGTCAGGCCAACTATTCACATGACAAACCAAAAATAGTATATTAAATATTGTTTTCAGTACAAGGGCATGTATGGCGATCGGTATTCACATGACTCCGCTCTACTCAGTCAAGTCTTCTGTTTTCAGCGTCCTCGCGGTTGTTTGTCCTTGAATGTCTGGTCACATTACTGCATATTTCATGTGTTCATGGGCGGACTCCGACGCAAACACCAGCAGGCCTTGCTGAGCTTGGATCCATCCATCCATTTTCTACCGCTTATTCCCTTCGGGGTCGCGGGGGGCGCTGGAGCCTATCTCAGCTACAATCGAGCGTAAGGCGGGGTACACCCTGGACAAGTCGCCACCTCATCACAGGGCCTGAGTTTGGATGATTAACAAATATTAAGATCACGCAGTATGTGTTGACCAAGTGTGTGCAACGTAGGGTTGTCTCGATACCAATATTTTGGTACTGGTACCGGTAGCAAAATGTATTTCGATACTTTTGGGACCACCAAAAAATTGCTCTATTTTAACAAAAAATCTTAGGGTACATTAAACATATGTTTATTATTGCAATTGTGTCCTTAAATAAAAGTGAACATACAAGACAACTTGTCTTTTAGTAGTAAGTAAACAAACAAAGGCTCCTAATTAGTCTGCTGACGTATGCAGTAACATATTGTGTCATTTATCTACCTATTATTTTATCAACATTATGAGGGACAAGCTGTAAAAGTTGATTATTAATTTACTTGTTCATTTACTGTTAATATCTGCTTATTTTCCGTTTCAACATGTTCTATCTACACTTCTGTTAAAATGTAATAATCACTTATCATTCTCTTGTTTGATCCTTTACATTAGTTTTGGATGATACCACAAATGTAGGTATAGATCCGATACCAAGTAGTGACAGGATCATACATTGGTCATAATTTAAGTTGTCATGTGTCTAGGGATGTATTTCCTGAGTTTATGAATTTAATATGATTTAAAAAAATAAATAAATAAATGTGACGATAAAAAATATAGTTGTCATCATAGTAGTATCGACTGGATACGCTCTTGTACTTGGTATCATTACAGTGGATGTCAGGCGTAGATCCACCCATGGCATTTGTTTACATTGTGACGCCGGTGATCAATTGTATCCTCCTACCGTGTGTAGTGAAGCATGTTTAGCTATTCCTTGTCCTGCAGGGATGATACTGGTAAGAAACGTACTTTATTCGTCGCTATGGAGACGAGGATTAGTGATTTAGAAGTAGTTAAAACACTGAAGACTGCGGATGGACGTTAGCCCTTTCAGTGTTATAACTTCACCTTTTATCTTTAGTTTTTAGACCAAAATGCGTCCCTTTTCTGTCTACACACTGTGTCTGCTTGTAAGTACTCCGTGATTGTGCGCTGCCGAACATGCTCCTCTGCTCCTAAAACCAGCAATGTCATGCCTGTAAAAAAAACAAAAAAAAACGGTATTTTTCAAACATAGTATAGTACCGTTTTTGATTCATTAGTAGCGCGATACTATAAGTGAAGTGAATTATATTTATATAGCGCTTTTCTCTAGTGACTCAAAGTGCTTTACATAGTGAAACCCAATATCTAAGTTACATTTAAACCAGTGTGGGTGGCACTGGGAGCAGGTGGGTCAAGTGTCTTGCCCAAGGACACAACGGCAGTGACTAGGATGGCGGAAGCGCGAATCGAACCTGCAACCCTCAAGTTGCTGCTCTATCAACCGAGCTATGTCGCCCCACTATACTACTATACTAGTACCGGTATACCGTACAACCCTAGTGCAATGTTTTTGTCACTCCTTTCCACAAATAAGAGATCAGATATATCCTAACAGCGTGTGATAATGACTTCATAGGACTATTCTACACTAAATCTTCTCTGCTCTTCTTGGAGTCTTTGGAGCTCAGGTAAAAATGTTGAATATTTGATATAAATGCAGACCACCAAGAAACCTCTGAGCACTCGGCATGTGTGGCAAAAAGCAAAGTTGAGTGCTCCCGTGTCCATTTGATGGACGACGAGGAGTTTTTTTTTTTCTTCTTCAGCACAGCTATTTCTATCCATGCATCAAAGCCCTCTTACCTTATCACCTATTGTTACTTTTGCACAATTTCACCCATCTGCGTTTCACTACCGCTCATTCTGACCTCACAGAATGTCCCTTTGCACTCTCGCAATGACCCCTTTTTCCTTTACGCTTTTGGGAGGACAGAATATGCAGTCTTTATTTGGTATGTGAAACAAGCTAACTGTTAGCATGTTAATGTTAGCATGCTTTGATTGATTGATTGATTGATTGATTGATAAAAACTTTTATTAGTAGATTGCACAGTACAGTACAAATTCCGTACAATTGACCACTAAATGGTAACACCCGAGTAAGTTTTTCAACTTGTTTAAGTTGGTCCAAGCTAATCAATTCATGGTAAATGTTAGCATGCTAGCATGCTAACAATAAAGTGCGAGCTTTTTGAGCTAATTTTGCAAACTGTTTACCCTACAGTCATTTAACCTGGTATGTGTCACTTGTTACTTTTTTAACTAGTTTTAGACTTTTTTTCTGTAATTCCCCAGCTATACTTCTTCGAGTCATATAACTTGGTATGTGACACAAGCCAACTGTTAGCATGCTAACATTAGCATGCTAACTCTTTGAGCTAGTTTTGCAACCATTTACACCAGAGTCTTATAACTTGGTATTTAAAGTGAAAGTACCCATGATTCTCACACAAACACTAGGTGTAGTGAAATTATTCTCTGCATTTGACCCATCACCCTTGATCACCCCCTGTGAGGTGAGGGGAGCAGTGAGCAGCAGCGGTGGCCGCGCCCAGGAATCATTTTTGGTGATTTAACCCCCAATTCCAACCCTTGATGCTGAGTGCCAAGCAGGGAGGTAATGACTCCCATTTTTATAGTCTTTGGTATGACTCGGCCGGGGTATGAACTCACGACCTACCTATGTGACATTTGTTAACTGTTAGCATGCAAACGATAGCATGCTGGCACGCTAACTTAAGCATGCTAAGTTTTTCATCTAATTTTACACTTTTTGCTCTATTTCCGTAGCCATACACCTTTGAGTCATATAACTTGGTATAGGAAACATGCTACCTGTTATCATGCTAAATGTTAGCATTTTAATGTAAGCATGCTAACGTTTTAGGCTAGTCTATTTGTACAGTTACACCTAAAACTCTCGGATTCAGACACTCGGCACCGTCTTAAAAGCCCGGCGGGCAGAGGTCCGGGGCACAGATAGCAGGCCCATCAAAATTTCCGCAGGAATTTTCTAGTTTTCTTTATATTGTGTTATATAGGGTTGTCAAAAGTATCGATACAAAACAAACAACAAATACATGCTTGCTTTTTTCGGTAATGTCAGTACCGAACATTGTGTCCAACTTTTTGTGTCAATTCTCGACGCGTAAACACTGAATCAGCGAGTAAAAACTGAGCCGACTACGTTTCCATACACTAAATTAGTCTGATTTCTAAAATAGCTAGTTTTTTTTGTATTTACACACCTACGTGTGAAGTCCTAGTGTCCATGCACACTCTCTAATGCGACTTTTGGTCGCAACAGATTACAGATATCCATCCATCCATCTTCTTCCGCTTATCCGAGGTCGGGTCGCGGGGGCAGCAGCCTAAGCAGGGAAGCCCAGACTAGAGGGAAGTAAAAAGAAGATTACAGATATAACATCTTTAATGGCTAAGCTAATATTAAATAGCAGACAGCATTAATAATTTGAGTATCAATCCGATACCAAGTAGTTACAAAATCATACATTGGTCATAATTTAAGTTGTGTCCAGGGTTGTATTTCCTTCTTTTTTTTTTAAATAAAAAAAAAAAATATTATTTTCTTTTTTTTGTCCTGTCCAGCTTCTCAGGCAAATCATATAGTTGATGTAGATGCCCATATCGACTGTTCAGATTTACTTGACAAAAGAGAAGTGTAGGATACTTCTCTTGTTGCCTTATTTGTATTTGACTTTATTAAATGTATTTATATTATCATTTGGTGCAGCCGGGCCTCAGCAGGAGTTGTATTTCCTGAGTTTACAAACATAATATACTTTTTTTTTTTTTTAACTAAAAAAGATTTTGTGATGCAAAAAAATATCAATGTAATCATAGTAGCATCGACTAAATACGCTCTTGTACTTGGTATCATTACAGTGGATGTTAGGTGTAGATCCACCCATGGCGTTTGTTTACATTGTGACGCCGGTGAGCTACGGTGTGTAGTGAAGCATGTTTAGCTATTCCTCGTCCTGCAAGGATGATACTTGTAAGAAACGTACTTTATTTGTCGCCATGGAGGCGAGGATTAGTGATTTAGAAGTAGCTAAAACAGATGACTGCGGTTGGACTTTAGCCACTAGCCATTGTCACGACGTGGACTTTGGAGGGTTTGTTTTCCCGAGATGCAACAGAAATTGGACCGGACATGGCGTGAAGGTAAAGACATGATTTAATTCTAACAAAAAGAGTGAACAAAAAGCGCGCACAAGGCGGAGGTACAAACTTGGCTAATGAAAACAAAAACTAGCACTTGGGCAAAAACTATGGACATGAAACAAAAAGACTTACTGTGGCTTGGCATGAAGCATGAGCTATGGTAACAGTAGATAGCATGGGTGTCAAGGGTAATGTCGCCAGGCCGACTGCCTGGCAACTGCAAGCTTAAATAATACAGACATGATTAGTGACAGGTGCGTGATTCTAAATGTGCGACAGGTGAAACTAATGGGTAACCATGGTGATCAAACAAGGGAGCGTAAACATGAACTAAGAATCTAAACAACCAGAAAATAACAAAACATAATCCAAACCACAGAACATGACAGCCATGTCTTAAAGCACCTCTTCCTGAGGGCGTTTCAGTGTTATAACTTCACCTTTATCGTCAGTTTTTAGGCCAAAATGCGTCCGTTCTCCCTTTTCTGTCTACACACTGTGTCTGCTTGTAAGTACTCCGTGATTGTGCGCTGCCGAACATGCTCCTCTGCTCGTAAAACCAGCAATGTGGAGACGACGCACCGTCATGCCTGTAAAAAAAATATATATGGCAAACCGGTATTTTCAAACAGATTCATTTGTACCGCGATATTATACTAGTACTGGTATACCGTACAACCAGAGTTCCCACAAACAAATATGGGTGACAAACATTTTTTTTTTTTTGCATAAACATATCAAAGAAAGTTCTTAATTTCCCAGCTGGAGAATAACCTGAACAAACTGTGAGGCCTTGAAAGGAGGCGAGTGTCACCTTGGCACCTTTTTGTAGTTATTTCACCGCAGTCTGAGAGATGTAGTTTGGGCTGAGTTAGTGTTTGATGTATGCAGTCAGCCACAGTGCTGCAGCTTCCACACAGAAAAGAAAGTGTTGTGTTCTCGATACGGCACATCAAGTCAAGATACCCACTGGGGCAGATTTATGTAATGCACAAACTGTCTGTTACCATTACTCTGTGGGACTGTTAACTCTTTACAAGCAGTCTTTGCATGCACTCTGCCACAGGCAAAGTAAGAGAACCAACTTCTAAACCCTCTGAGATAAACAAACCACCACCAAGTATTTTTTTTATTTTTTTTTTGCATATTTATGCAGGTTTTTTCTTTGATTTGGATCAAGTGTTGCACAATGATTTGGTTCAGTAGGAAATGCTGCCGCAGTGTAACTTTGTGCGTGCACTGCATCAAAGATTCAGCATCAAAAACAAGAATATGGGAGATTTTGAAATGAGAGCAAAATGATTCCTTTGCAAAGTCACTCACTAACCCGAAATAGGCTTCTTCACTCATGAGCATTCTATATGTGAGAGGATTCGAGCTTAGCATGTCAGTGAAGGTGCAATTATAAGAAGATTACCAAGGTAACCAAAAAAGAAGACACACCTTGTACATGTGTTTATACCACAATATGAACCACATACTGTATTTTTCGGACCATAGGGCGCACCGTATTAAAAAGCGCACTGCCGATGAGCGGGTCTATTCAAATTTATTTTCATACAAAAGGCGCACCGGATTATAAGGCACATTTAATGTGCCAACAATCCATCAAGCGGTGTGTCTTCATAGCTTTCCAAAGTCATACTAAAAACATTTTGACAGATTTCGGAGCGCCGTCTCCAATGTTCTATATTTTCAATGGAACCTTTAAAGTTTTGGTGTTCTTTACTTGACTCATATTGCAGTCTACATGTATCTCTTATGTGTGACTGCCATCTACTGGTCACACTGATCATTACACCATGTACCAAATAAAATTGCTTTGAGGTCAGTAACCACAACCAGAATCATTCCGCACCGGGTATAAGGCGCACTGTCAATTTTTTAGAAAATGAAAGGATTTAAGTGCGCCTTATAGTCCGAAAAATACGGTAATCATCTAATGAGAGTCCTTCTGCATTGTGTGACGGTGTTGACCCGTCACTATTCGCGCAGACAAAGTGAAAGGTATTGTTGCTCCCCATCGTCCTTGCCAGTGGAAGTCTTCTACGACAGTGTTTTTCAACCACTGTGCCGTGGCACACTATAGTGTGCCGTGAGATATTGTCTGGTGTGCCGTGGGAAATTATGCAACTTCACCTAATTGGTCCAAAAAATATTTTTTGCAAATCAATAATTATAATCTGCAAATAATGTGCCGTTGCTTAGTCTCTGTGCTGTGTAGAACTCGGCAGGGTAACCACGTAATACTCCATGTCAGTAGGTGGCAGCAGGTAGTTAATTGCTTTGTAAAAGTCGGAATGTGTCGGGTGAGACGAGGATGGTTTGTTGTGATCCCAATATACAGACCACAGCGGGAGGCAGTGTGCAGGTAAAAAGGTATGTACCGTATTTTTCGGATTATAAGTCTCAGGCGACTTGTCCAGGGTGTACCCGGCCTTCCGCCCGATTGTAGCTGAGATAGGCTCCAGCGCCCCCCGCGACCCCGAAGGGAATAAGCGGTAGAAAATGGATGGATGGAAGTTGCAGTTTTTTTCATAGTTTGGCCGGGGGTGCAATTTATACTCTGGAGCAATTTATGTGTGAAATTATTAACACATTACCGTAAAATATCAAATAATATTATTTATCTCATTCACGTAAGAGACTAGACGTACCGATAGAGGAAGCGGCGCATTGTCCACTTTTGGAGTTGGCAGAGTTGTTTAGAAGTGACACCTAAGAAGAAGATTTCATGGGATTTAGCGATTAGGAGTGACAGATTGTTTGGTAAACGTATAGCATGTTCTATATGTTATAGTTATTTGAATGACTCTTACCATAATATGTTACGTTAACATACCAGGCACGTTCTCAGTTGGTTATTTATGCCTCATATAACGTACACTTATTCAGCCTGTTGTTCACTATTCTTTATTTATTTTAAATTGCCTTTCAAATGTCTATTCTTGGTGTTGGCTTTTATCAAATACATTTCCCCACAAAATGCAAATTATACTCCAGTGCGACTTTTTCCTTCTTTATTTTGCATTTTCGGCCGGTGCGATTTATACTCCGGAGAGATTTATAATCCGAAAAATACGGTAATGCTTAAACCAAAAATGAACGAAAGGGAAAGGAAAAGACAATGGCTATGCAAAGCGAAAGTAAAACTGAACTGGCTACAAAGTAAACAGAAACAAAATGCTGGACGACAGCAAAAACTTACGGCGTCCACAAAGTACATCCGAACATGACATGACAATCAACAATGTCCACACAAAGAAGGATAGCAACAACTTAAATCAGTGATTTTCAACCTTTTTTGAGCCAAGGCACATTTTTTCGGTTGACAAAATGCACCACCAGCAGAAATCATTAAACAACGAAACTCAGTTGACAGTAAAAAGTCGTTGTCGCTATTGACTTTAAAGCATAACCAAGCATGCATCAATATAGTTCTTGTCTCAAAGTAGGTGTACTGTCACCACCTGTCACATCACACCCTGACTTATTTGGACCTTTTTGCTGTTTTCCAGTGTGTAGTGTTTTAGTTCTTGTCTTGCGCTCCAATTTTGGTGGCTTTTTCTCTTTTTTTGGTATTTTCCTGGAGCAGTTTCAGGTCTTCCTTCGAGCGATATTTCCCGCATCTACTTTGTTTTTATCCTTCTTCGTGGGGACATTGTCGATTGTCATGTCATGTTCGGATGTTACATTGTGGACGCCATCTTTGCTCCACAGTAAGTCTTTGCTGTCGTCCAGCATTCTGTTTTTGTTTACTTTGTAGCCAGTTCAGTTTTAGTTTCGTTCTGCATAGCCTTCCCTAAGCTTCAATACCTTTTCTTAGGGGCACTCACCTTTTGTTTATTTTTGGTTAAGCATTAGACACCCTTTTACCTGCAGGCTGTCTCCCGCTGTTTCGACTTCTACAAAGCAATTAGGTACCTGCTGCCACCTACTGATATGGAAGAGTATTACACGGTTACTCTGCCGCGCTCTGGACAGCACCGACACTCAACAACAACACATCATTTACAGACTATAATTACTGGTTTGCAAAAAATATTTTTTACCCCAAATCGGTGAAATTAGGTAATCTCCCACGGCACACCAGACTGTATCTCACGGCCGCGGCACAGTGGTTGAAAAACACTGACTTAAATAGTCTTGATTGCTAACACAAAGTAGGTGCGGGGAATATCGCTCAAAGGAAGACATGGAACTGCTACAGGAAAACACCAACGAAACAGGAAGGGCTACCAAAATAAGAGCGCAAGACAAGAACTAAAACACTACACACAGGAAAGCACAAACAAACTCAAAATAAGGCTTGACGACCTTGTGGAGTTTAATTTTTGAGGCGGTATAGCTCGGTTGGTAGAGTCGTGCCAGCAACTTGAGGGTTCCAGGTTCGATCCCCGCTTTCGCCAGCCTAGTCACTGCCGTTGTGTCCTTGGGCAAGACACTTTACCCACCTGCTCCCAGTGCCACCCACACTGGTTTAAATGTAACTGATATTGGGTTTCACTATGTTAAAGCGCTTTGAGTCACTAGAGAAAAGCGCTATATAAATATAATTCACTTCACATTTTTTAAAGTTTTCTGCTGGTGGTGTGCCTCTGTATTTTTTTAATGAAAAAAAATGTGCCTTGCCTCAAAAAAGGTTGAAAAACACTGGTCTCGGGTGTCTTTCTGGACTTGTTACGTAAGTGTTGGCTCGCTGCTGCTGTAAGCTGAATGTGCTTGTCCCTCATCTGCCCCCCCCTACCCCCCCACATGCCCATCGCCTCTTTAGCCCCACTTTATATGACCATATCAGTGTGTGTGTGTGTGTGTGTGTGTGTGTGATAATGAGCATCATTTTCAGGGAAAATAAAAACATTGAACACTGATGACATGGCACCGAAGCATTTCATCGGATTATGTCGGGCATTTTTGTGTCTCTCTCCCTTTTAATTGAGGTGTGATCCACATGGCGGTTGACTGAACGTTGCTGACTGACAAATACAGTATTAAACCATTTCATTTTAGGCTTATTACACAATTATGTGTGTCTGTGTAGGCGGTGATGAGACATTTTTCAATCATTATTTCATTCCGTTTCTCCTCTTTTGTTATTTTTTTTTTTGCCAGTGATGATTCATGCAGGCAACACACTCAGTCACCAGGAAGAAAGCGACAATGTGGAGTGGCTGAAATGATTGCTGCTGCATAGTACAGTAATGCACTATGATTGGATCCAAACACGACACCGGGGAGAGAGAAGGTGAACACAAAGCGGTGACGCGTGGTGACCTTTACAACAGGTTTTTTTTTTTTTTACCTTTTTCATAGTGAAATTCATTTACTCAAATTATTGCTAATACTGTCAGGCTTGGTCAAAAATGGGACTCAGATGCAGAGTAGGGAACAATCCGGCAGGCTTTTATTTTGAAAGTTTCTTTTCACCTCCAGAGTCAGGGCAAATCAACATTGGCCAGGGGTCGGCAACCTTTACCAGTCAGAGCCATTTTGACCAGTTTCACAAATTATAGAAAACAATGGGAGCCGCAAAAATTTTTGAAATTTTAAATGAAATAACACTGTATATACAAATTTTTTTTTGCTTTGTGCTATGTATAAACCAGGGGTCTCAGACACGCTGTCCACACCTTTTATATGGAATCTTTAAGCTGGTGCGGCACTTGGGTTTTGAATGATTAGCACTTGTCAACGTCATGCGTGCCGTGATGGTACAACATATAGCACCCACTACAACCAGCGTGCCTGATCAGCCACAAGTTTTATGGTGCTTCCGCTTACTCACGTAGGTGACAGCAAGGCATACTTGGTCAACAACCACACAGGTTACACTGACGGTGTCTTCTTTTAATTCTTTTTTTTATTTTAATTAATTAATTAATTAATTTATTTATTTATTTATTTTTTTAAATATATTTTATTAATATTATTTTTTAATTTTTCCCCTCCCTCAGGGGGGGGGCTCGGCGGGGCGGTTGCTGGTTGTTCCATCTCCATCGTTGGGGTCCCTGCGGGTGGGGTGGGTGGTTCCCGTGGCCCTGTGCCTGGGTGGTCCTGCGGCGGCCGGTTTGGGTGGGGTGGCCGGGGGCTGGCCTCGCCGCGCTCTCCGGGGGTGGGGGGTGGGCTCGTGGGGGCCCGGTTGCCGGTGGGGCGGGGGCGGTCTTCCCGTCCGGTTGCGGGGAGTCTCTGGGTCCCTCGGGCGGGGCGTCTCGCCTTTCTGCCCGTGTGGGGTGTGGTCTCTCGCTGGCTTGGGGTCTGGCTGTCCCCTGCTTTTCTCGTGCCCTGTCCTCTGCCGGGTGCGTCTGTCTGCGGCCTGCTGCTGGCCCTTGTGGGCGGTACGGTGGGTCGGGCTCTGGGGTTCCTGTCGCTGGCCGGCTTGGCTGCGTGGGGGCGGTGGTCCCTGGTTCCCTGGGCACCACGCCTCCTGTTTGTGGGTTGGGCTCTCGGGGGTGATGGGGCCGTGCTCTGGCTCCCACGCACTCTGGGAGTCGAATGTATTGTACATGCAAATTCACATATGCTCACATACGTACATAGGTACCTACGCTCCACATACATACACAAATACAGTACATATTTACCTACCTAATGTTCGTACATCCACACGCACATTCAATATACAAACATACACATACACATACTGTACATATACATTCACTGTACAAACACATATACACATTCTGTACATATACATTCATTGTACAAACACATATACACATTCTGTACATATACAAGTACATATGCATACTTACACTCATGCACATAATCACGTTTCATCAAACATATATTAACGTTGTTGCCCTAGGGTAAACTGGGTGTAACACATGGCACACTGACAAAGCTTAACCTATTGTGACTATAACAATCTACAAGGTTAATGTAGGTTGCTTCTCTTTCTCCCCCTCCATTTTTCTGCATTCTTTCGTATCTCAAGTTATCATTACGTATATGTATTGTTGCATTTAAACAACTGTATTGTTGATAATAAAGGTAAATTATTGGTATTGTTCATTATCAATAGCGCTATTTCTATTGGTATTTGTATTGATCCATTTGTAGTGTAATAATGCTCATTGTCATTTCTGTATTATTTTTTTTTTTTCGCTAACTGCTTATTTGCTATTACTTTTACCATCATATTTGTACATGTCATATTTGCTGATGTTGCTCTATTGTTGTTGTTGTTGTTGTTTGCTGTTGTTGTTTTTGTCTCTCTGTCTAATCCCCCTCTTGTCCCCACAATTTCCCCCTCTGTCTTCTTTTTTTTTTCTCTTTCTATCCCCTCCTGCTCCGGCCCGGCTGCACTAAATGATAATATAAATACATTTAATAAAGTCAAATACAAATAAGGCAACAAGAGAAGTATCCTACACTTCTCTTTTGTAAAGTAAATCTGAACAGCCGACATGGGCATCTACATCAACTATATGATTTGCCTGAGAAGCTGGACAGGACATAAAAAAAAAAAAAAAAAAAAAAAAAAAAAAAAAAAAAAAAAAAGTCTTATCTGTTCACTGATAAGGGATTCAAGCACTTTTGCCAGAACAGAGTGCTTGAATCCCTTATCAGTGAACAGATAAAATACTTTTTGGACACCAAACTTTGCTTCTTTTTATTGAGCAGAATAAATAGCACAATCCATTCAGTGTGTCTGTCTTCATTATTATTTGGAATATATTCTGATCATCAGAACGCCAAAATAATAGGAGAAAATGCAAATGAAATCATTCAGCACACGCAGGGTGATTTATCAAACCTGAGTCATTGTAAGGAGGCCATCACTGCAATTATAAATGATGGAGAGAAAATCTCCATCCCCGACAAGAACTCTATCTATTTTGTGAACAAGCAGCTGCCAAAGCACATGTTGACCTCCCCTGGACCTCTGCAAAGTTAACTGACTCCCTTTCCAGCCCATGAACCCTAAAACTACTTGTGATGACACACTTTGCACCGCTATAAAGCTCACAGTCTTTTTTAACTGCACCATTCATCTGATTGCAATTAAAGCATGTCACGGTCCTACGCATCTGTCTGGCAACTCGCTCGCTCATCTTCAGAGTCTGATAGGAGGCCTAATTGTGGAGTGTGAAGCGCGGCCCAGACTTCATTAGTGCTTGGACCGGCCATGGGAAAGATTGGATTAATCTCATTCTATCCGCTCATTATTGCACTGGCTGAAAAGAGTCTTTGAGTGAAGCGGGAGTCATACGGTTCATCACTTTATGACGCACACAACACAGTGTGGAGTGGAACCCATTGAAGTCGACAACCTCAGGAAGTCAACAACCCAGTTATCTCCGGCTGGAGTCCACCATGTTATGGTAAATAATAAATGGGTTATACTTGTATAGCGCTTTTCTACCTTTAAGGTACTCAAAGCGCTTTGACACTATTTCCACATCCACCCATTCACACACTGATGGCGGGAGCTGTCATGCAAGGCCTTAAGCACCACCCATCAGGAGCAAGGGTGAATTGTCTTGCTCAAGGACACAAAAGGAAGTGACGAGGTTGGTAGAAAGTGGGGATTGAACCAGGAACCCTCAAGTTGCTGGCACGGCCACTCTCCCAATTGCGCCACGCCGTCCACATGTTCTTCTTATTACTGTATTTTCCGGACCATAGGGCGCACCGGATTACAAGGTGCATCAAAGGAGTCATATTATGATTTTTTTCATAATGTAAAAGACTTTTTTGTGGTCTACATAACACAAACGATAATGTAATGGTGGTTCTTTGGTCAAATATTTTACAGATCATCTTCAAGCCGCTTTCTGACAGTCGCTTCAGGATGCGCCGTTTTGTGGGCCGTCTTATTTACGTGGCTCACCTTTGACTGCGTCTTCTCCCCGTCATCTTTGTTGTAGCGGTGTAGCGTGCAAGGACGGGAGTGGAAGAAGTGTCCAAAGATGGCGCTAACTGCTTTAATGACATTCAGACTTTACTTCGATCAATAACAGAGCAGCATCTCCTCATCCGTGGCTCACTAGTGCAACAACAACGTCGGAAATGTGTCCCGTGAAAAAACGTCCGACCGGAACTCTCTAATAACTAAAGTTCCTTGGGTGAATAATGTAAACTCACTACACCGGTATGTTTTAGCGCTTTCACATTCGCTGTGCACAGTTGACTATCTCAATTGCTCAGACGGTAATGTGTTTGTCCACGTTTAGATTGGAGTATGTTGTTTCTTTATGAGGAACGATGTTAACGTCTCTTGTTTTCATGTCAGCATTTAAGTCAGTCTGTGCGTTTATCAAAGGGGCCGTTATCAATCAAATTTTTTTGATAGTTTAAGTTTATAACGGTAATACTACCCATCTAAGGCCCCTTTTACATAAAGTTATCCAGCTTAAATCCCACCTAACCTTATGTTGAAGAGGTTCATGTAGCCTGCTGATGTGTATTTATTAATGGTTGATTTATACAGGCTAGTAAGGTAAAGTTTTGTACCTGACGACAAGTTTCGGATACCTTGCTTCTGCAGCCTTCATCAGAGATGTCAGATGATGTTAGCGTGACGTCGTCTGTGACGTGATATATGGATTTTTCCGTGGGATGGCTGCGCCGGGGGTAGGGCGGGGCGCCCCCTGTCGTCTGGATGTCTACCGAACGGCCGGGGGCGGCCCTGCAGGACTGTGTCCCAGGTGTGGGATAGTTGGTAGGCTCCTTCGTCCCTGTTGACGAAGGTAGCCGAAACTTGTCAGGTACAAAACTTTACCTTACTAGCCTATATAAATCAACCATCAATAAACCCACCTAACCTTATCGTTGTCCACACACACACAATGGTCGCGACCTAGTATGCATGTGCGGAAAATGCGCACGTCATAGTCTTTGATTGATTGATTGAAACTTTTATTAGTAGATTGCACAGTACAGTACATATTCCGTACAATTGACCACTAAATGGTAACACCCCAATAAGTTTTTCAACTTGTTTAAGTCGGGGTCCTCGTTAATCAATTCATAGTAAGTCGGGGAGTCATCTCCAGAGTTGCTTTGTGTGCAATTTCTTAAATTAAATTTAACTTACCTGAACAATATCCATTGTTGTGGTATTTCAATTAACTGGAATCCAGTGTGCTGTGTGGCCCTATTGTAGTCAATCACACCTGAGCCATCATAAGTTAATCAAATCTTTAATGGACATGTGAAAGTAAACAATGTGATAAGGAACATTTTACATCAGTCAATTTGGGATCTAGATATCTGGTCAAGACACTCCTCACTCTTTTGCCTTCACCTTCATTGTCCATTCCTTTTTGGTGACTTTATATACTCTGGACCTAGACGTTGAGTCCGTGACATACCATGAATTGATTAACGTGGACCCCGACTTAAACAAGTTGAAAAACTTATTCGGGTGTTACCATTTAGTGGTCAATTGTACGGAATATGTACTGTACTGTGCAATCTACTAATAAAAGTTTCAATCAATCAATCAATCAACTGATACAGTCTGCTTTGCCAGTCCAAATGCATTCGCTGTTTCCCGTAGTCTTCCCTCGTCAGCCAGGTAATACTAAGCACAAGCTACCTTTTGTATCACATCCACGGGAGCCCGCATTCTCGTTGACTCTCCTTCGACAAATGGACAAAGTTTTTCGGTAAGTAGAATCACAGCTGACCTGGACATTCGAAAGTTCTCTTGCCATCTGAGAAGTGTTGTATCCCAAATAGCTGCAATCGCTTTCTCTTAAGGTATTCATGTGTGATTTCCACCAGCGTCTGTACATGTAGAGGAAGGGGAAACACGGGCATGTCTGGATGACTCGCCTCCATATTTCTAGTGTTTACCTCCGAGGGGATAGAGGTTATTATGAAGCTGGCTTTTCCGACGTCACTTCCTGTGGGGCGCGGTCTTTCTGAAGTCACTTCCTCTCCGAACTCAGTTTGTAAACGATCGATGAGTCCATACGAAGCTAAGAGCCGGAGATTCAAGAAATAGACGGCGCACTTACCCGTGTAAAAAATTATCCAAGGAGGGGAACCTTAAACGATGGGTTAGTGTGGCTGACACGGGGCTTATAATACTAACTTCAAGTCTGTGGTAACTTTACAAATGTTTATATAAAGATTGAACAAATTTGGTCCCAGTATTGATCCCTTGGGTATGCCACAGGATATATTTAGCGGCTCAATATGCTGCCGACCAGTGCTGCATAAGTTCCTTCTTCTTAACAATTTTACGGCTATTTGCATCCATATAGGTTGCATTACTGCCATCTTCAGTTTCATATTATAATTACATTAAATTCTCTCCTTGAGTCCAGTGCAGCATAAACTACAGTTAGCTCTCGGTTATCAATGCTAAAAATTGTTTGTCTGCGTCAGCACTAATAATAACAATATTATTAATATTTGGTTAATATTCAGGTCACGATATGTGAATAGAGTATTGTTTGCCGACTTTGGATGGTTATATTAAGAGTTTTGTTAGCAAAATAGAGAGCCCCTATAGATTGTTAGCAGACTTTGTATTTATTTCAATCAATCAATGTTTATTTATATAGCCCTAAATCACAAGTGTCTCAAAGGGCTGCACAAGCCACAACGACATCCTCGGTACAGAGCCCACAAGAGCAAGGAAAAACTCACCCCAGTGGGACGTCGATGTGAATGACTATGAGAAACCCCCCCCCCCCTCTAGGGGAGACCAAATGCAATGGATGTCGAGTGGGTCTGACATAATATTGGGAGAGTCCAGTCCATAGTGGATCCAACATAATAGTAAGAGTCCAGTCCATAGTGGGGCCAGCAGGAAACCATCCCGAGCGGAGACGGGTCAGCAGCGCAGAGATGTTCCCAGCCGATGCACAGGCGAGCGGTCCACCCCGGGTCCCGACTCTGGACAGCCAGCACTTCATCCATGGCCACCGAACCTGTGTCCCCCCTCGACAAGGGAGAGGGGGGAGCAGAGGAGAAAGGAAAAGAAACGGCAGATCAACTGGTCCAAAAAAAGAGGGCTATTTAAAGGGTAGATTATACCAATGAGTTTTATGATGGGACTTAAATGCTTCTATTCTTTATTTATGACTTAGGTTTTCTTTTTTTATTCGGTGTAGCTCGGTTGGTAGTGCCAGCAACTTCAGGGTTGCAGGTTCGATCCCCGCTTCCGCCATCCTAGTCACTGCCGTTGTGTCCTTGGGCAAGACACTTTACCCACCTGCTCCCAGTGCCACCCACACTGCTTTAAAGGGGAACATTATCACCAGACCTATGTAAGCGTCAATATATACCTTGATGTTGCAGAAAAAAGACCATATATTTTTTTAACCGATTTCCGAACTCTAAATGGGTGAATTTTGGCGAATTAAACGCCTTTCTATTATTCGCTCTCGGAGCGGTGACGTCACAACGTGACGTCACATCGGGAAGCAATGCGCCATTTTCTCAAACACCGAGTCAAATCAGCTCTGTTATTTTCCGTTTTTTCGACTGTTTTCCGTACCTTGGAGACATCATGCCTCGTCGGTGTGTTGTCGGAGGGTGTAACAACACGAACAGGGACGGATTCAAGTTGCACCAGTGGCCCAAAGATGCGAAAGTGGCAAGAAATTGGACGTTTGTTCCGCACACTTTACCGACGAAAGCTATGCTACGACAGAGATGGCAAGAATGTGTGGATATCCTGCGACACTCAAAGCAGATGCATTTCCAACGATAAAGTCAAAGAAATCTGCCGCCAGACCCCCATTGAATCTGCCGGAGTGTGTGAGCAATTCAGGGACAAAGGGCCTCGCTAGCACGGCAAGCAATGGTGGCAGTTTGTTCCCGCAGACGAGCGAGCTAAACCCCCTGGATGTCTTGGCTCACACCGTCCCTTATGCCACCGAAGATGATCAAGAGAAGAGTATCGACCCTAGCTTCCCTGGCCTGCTGACATCAACTCCAAAACTGGACAGCACGGCAAGCAATGGTGGCAGTTTGTTCCCGCAGACGAGCGAGCTAAACCCCCTGGATGTCTTGGCTCACACCGTCCCTTATGCCACCGAAGATGATCAAGAGAAGAGTATCGACCCTAGCTTCCCTGGCCTGCTGACATCAACTCCAAAACTGGACAGAACAGCTTTCAGGAAAAGAGAGCGGATGAGGGTATGTCTACAGAATATATTGATTGATGAAAATTGGGCTGTCTGCACTCTCAAAGTGCATGTTGTTGCCAAATGTATTTCATATGCTGTAAACCTAGTTCATAGTTGTTAGTTTCCTTTAATGCCAAACAAACACATACCAATCGTTGGTTAGAAGGCGATCGCCGAATTCATCCTCGCTTTCTCCCGTGTCGCTGGCTGTCGTGTCGTTTTCGTCGGTTTCGCTTGCATACGGTTCAAACCGATATGGTTCAATAGCTTCAGTTTCTTCTTCAATTTCGTTTTCGCTACCTGCCTCCACACTACAACCATCCGTTTCAATACATTCGTAATTTGTTGAATCGCTTAAGCCGCTGAAATCCGAGTCTGAATCCGAGCTAATGTCTCTATACCTTGCTGTTCTATGCGCCATGTTTGTTTGTGTTGGCATCACTGTGTGACGTCACAGGAAAATGGGCGGGTGTATATAACGATGGTTAAAATCAGGCACTTTGAAGCTTTTTTTAGGGATATTGCGTGATGGGTAAAATTTTGAAAAAAACTTGGAAAAATAAAATAAACCACTGGGAACTGATTTTTAATGGTTTTAACCCTTCTGAAATTGTGATAATGTTCCCCTTTAAAAATGATATTGGGTTTTGCAATGTAAAGCGCTTTGAGTCACTAGAGAAAAGCGCTATATAAATATAATTCACTTCACTTCACTTAGGCCAGGGGTCGGCAACCTTTACCAGTCAAAGAGCCATTTTGACCAGTTTCACAAATTAAAGTAAACAATGGGAGCCACAAAAATCTTTTGAAATTTAACATGAAATAACACTGTTTACGAAGTTTTTTTTTGCTTTGTGCTATGTATTAACCAATGGTCTCAGACAAGCGGCCCGCACCTTAACATGAAAATTTAATGTTAGTGCGGCCCGCGGGTTTTATATGAATGACGCTTGACAGCGTCATACTTGACAAGCTGTAGTCTGTCGATTATTCTGACGTACTACGAATTTCAGGGCAACTATTCTCTCGAATGTGCCGTGATGATACAGCATTTAGCGCTCACTACAACCGACGTGCCGGCCCAGCCACACGTTGTATGGGGCTTCTGCTTGAACACGAAAGTGACAGCAAGGCATACTTGGTCAACAACCACACAGGTTACACTGACGGTGGCGGTATAAAAAAACTTTAACACTCTTACTAATAATGCACCACACTGTGAACCCACACCAAACAAGAATGACAAACACATTTCGGGAGAACATCTGCACCGTAACACAACATAAACACAACAAAACAAATACCCAGAATCCCATGCAGCCCTAACTCTTCCGGGCTACATTATACACCCCCGCCCCTAACAAACCCCGCCCACCTCAACCGACGCACAGAGGGGGGGGGTTGATGTGTGAGGGAGCAAGGTTGGGGTGGGGGTGGGGTTTGGTGGTAGCAGGGGTGTATAATGGAGCCCGGAAGAGTCAGGGCTGTATGGGATTCTGGGTATTTGTTCTGTTGTGTTTATGTTGTGTTAAGGTGCAGATGTTCTCCCGAAATGTGTTTGTCATTCTTGTTTGGTTTTGGTTCAAAGTGTGGCGCATTATTAGTAAGAGTGTTAAAGTTGTTTTATATGGCCACCGTCAGTGTAACCTGTGTGGCTGTTGACCAACTATGCCTTGCTGTCACTTACGTGTGCTAGCAGAAAAAGCATACAATCAAAGGCTGGGCTGGCACGCTGATAATGCAGATTGTAGAGGGTGCTAAATGTTGTACCGTCACGGCACGCCCTTATTATCATTGCAAGGGTGAAAATCGGAGAATATTAATTACGGGAGGTTTCTGCGAGAGGCACCGGCAAGTATGCAGCTGAGCCGCATCAGAGTGATCAAAGAGCCGCATGCGGCTCCGGAGCCGCGGGTTGCCGACCCCTGACTTAGGCTAAATAATTATTAATTTAAGGGGTTATCCGGCTTAGTGTAGACATAGCCATCGGTAGCTTTACTGCGGTTATCGTTCCTACCGTGTGTCGTCACATCCCTACTTTGCACAATGCGTGCAAATGACACTCAGAGTTCACAAGTCAACAGGATTTTGCTCTCACTATCGATGGGATTTGCAAATTCCCTTTGTGCAAACGAGCCACTGTGCATCAGTCAAATCTGCAGCCATGCCGCCGCTCGGTTCCATCTGCCGGTCCGCTCCCAGACTTTCCTGCAGCGCCGTTTGAGAGTAATCCGCCCTACCTACCGCCTCTTACGTAAGACGCTGTTAGCCGACAATCATGTCCCGGTCCACTTTTCCACTCGCAGATCCCAGTGTTTGGGAACGAGACACGGATGTTTGTGTATGTGCGTTAACTAGATACATTAATACAAGCCTGGAATAGAAGTGCCAAGGGGCTAAAGGTTTTGGTGGCCAGTGTGCAGGATGCTTGCATGATGCTTGGTCGTACTGCGTGAGTTCCATCTCCCTCTCTCCCTTCCCCCATGATATGTCTCTCTCGCCCTCTCTTCTCTCTGCCTGTTCTCATGAGAGACGCTAGAAGGGTAGCATGAGGCCATCACAGAACGTCTCTCTGCTATGACTCAATTTCACATTCAGGATGAAGAACATGCTGGATGATGTGAAAAAATACAAAACTAATATTGTACATCAAGTAGTACAATATTCACTTTTGTACAAGAAACTCTTTTACAAAGTCATTAAGTATTAATGCATTTTTATTCATTGAGTAATGGCATGATTAACTTGTAAGGCAGGCCTGGGCAATTATTTTGACTCAAGGGGCCAAATTTAGAGAAAAAAATGTGTCTGGGGGCCGGTATATCTATTTTTAGGAACACTAATACAAATTGAATGCTAAAAACGTTATGACAGACCGCCTTAAACGTTATGGAATTTAATTTTTTTTTTTTACTGAAAGACAACCAGAATGTACATGAAAATAAAGAATGTGGGATTTACAATATTAACTATTAACGTCACACCCCCTCTCCATCGACATATTTTACAATCAAGCGAAACGCAACAAAAATACAACAAACACAGCAAAATATGAACACGAAGGGTAAAAAAAAAAAACACCTACTGTTGTGTACAGGAGGAGTAGACGGCACAGACAACAAGGGGCGTAATTAAGCTCTATGTATTTAAAGTTAAAGTCCCAATGATTGTCACAAACACACTAGGTGTGGTGAAATTTGTCCTCTGCATTTGAGAACCATCCCCTTGTTCACCCCCTGGGAGGTGAGGGGAGCAGTGGGCATCAGCGGTGCCGCGCCCTGGAATCATTTTTGGTGATTTAACCCCCAATTCCAACCCTTGATGCTGAGTGCCAAGTAGGGATGTAATCTGTCCCATTTTTATAGTCTTTGGTATGACTCGGCCGGGGTTTGAACTCACAACCTACCGATCTCAGGGCGGACACTCTAACCACTAGGCCACTGAGTAGGTATTTATTATATATATTAACAATATATATAATAACAAACAATAATATGAATAAACTAAGGAAATGGAGTGTGACAAAAATCCAAGAGTGTGTATGGTGTGTGACTAAGTGTGGGAATTAATTGTTGTGTGTTACCGGAAGTCCCGGAGGGGAAAGGCAGGCTCGAATGTCCATGAGACAGGCAGGTAGTCGGGGGAATAGCAAGGCGTCAACAGGTCTGTGTCCAAGCGGGAGGTCGAGATCCAAGAGGCAGTCCGCGAAGCAGAGGAACAAGAAATGACGAGACACACAGCACGTCAACGCGGGAACGCAGGTCTGCAGTTGGAGCGACAAGGAGGACACGAGACAATCAATAACACGGAGAAGAAAACACAGAGAGCAACAAGTGCGCATAGAGCTTGACGTGGCTTACTGTACGGGAACAGATGATTACGTTCTGGCCCGGAACGCAGGTCTGCACTGGCTTAAGAAGCCCAGGAAGATCATCAACGACAGGTGCGCTGAGTGCTGATTGATTGCAGCTGCTTGCTGCCGCCGTAGTGACGCGTGCAGGAGATGAGTGGCCGTGGGCGTGTACAGAGGTGCGCTCCGCGGGGCTCATTGCTGAATGCGCATTGGCATGCGCCCGGGCCGTGACACCCACAATCTCATATATCTGATATATCACTAAGCTTTACAACTTTGTTGTAAAAATCTCCCTCTGCATCTGTCCCTGACACCCACATTTCAGGCTGTGACTTAGATTACCATAGTAACTAATTAGATTACCATAGTAACTAATTAGATTACCATAGTAACTAATTCGATTACCACAGTAACTAGTATATCATGCAAAAGCGCAGATTCCAACCATTGAAATACTTTGTATAGTTGAAGACTTACGGTCATTAGAAAACATCACTGCACATCATAATGGCAGCTACACTTTCCATCTTAAAGATCTAACAAAAATATTTGGGAATGTCCGGCAGGCCAGATTGAAAAGCTTAATGGACTGCATGCGGCCCCCGGGTTTTAATCTGCTCAGGTCTGACTTAGCCTGTTCAATGGTACATGCTTCTGCCTTTCATGGCAAATGGCATGGGTTCGATTCCCCGCCAGGGTTGCCTGTGTGAGGAACGGCATAAAACTTAGCCAAGTTCATGTGATCGTTTCACCCCTCAACCTACTCAGTGACCTAGTGGTTAGAGTGTCCGACCTGAGATGGGTAGGTTGTGAGTTCAAACCCCGGCCGAGTCATACCAAAGACTATAAAAATGGGACATATTACCTCCCTGCTTGGCACTCAGCATCAAGGGTTGGAATTGGGGGTTAAATCACCAAAAATGGTTCCCGGGTGCGGCCACCGCTGCTGCTCACTGCTCCCCTCACCACCCAGGGGGTGAACAAGGGGATGCGTCAAATGCAGAGGACAAATTTCAACACACCTAGTGTGTATGTGACAATCATTGGTACTTTAACTTAACCACATGCAGGGGTGGAGCACCAAATTCTGGGTTCTTCCTAAAGGGTCCCCTATCCCACCCTAAACCCAACTTCGACACCCGATCCACACACACTTGGTATGTTTACATGCGGTAAAAAAAATTACCGTATTATAAGGACTATAGAATAGAAAGTACTGGGGGAATTTCAGCACCACAGTTCGCTCACAATAGACAATAAACACTTGGGTATTTTTTACATGTGAATAATATAAATACAGTCTATTATACAGCATTATTCACATGTGAATAACATAAATACAGTCTACTATACAGCCTATACTATAGAGTGCATCGGTATATAAGCTGCACCCTCTATGTTTTAGAAGAAAATAAATATGTGTTCATATATTAGCTGCAGATATATACTTTATATACTTTGAGATATATACTTTGTGAAATGAGATATTTACACAGAAAGATTTAGTAAATGTTTATTTGCATACCTTAACTGTTTCCAAACAATGCCTGTCACACGACAGTAAAATGGATGATCAAACAAAACAGAAGTCATCGTCATCAAATCAAATCAAATCAACTTTATTTATAAAGCACATTTAAAATTTACCACAGGGGTAGCCAAAGTGCTGTACAATGAGCAGGTTAAAAGATAAAACGAGTACCGAGCAAACACAACACAACACAAATAGAACATGATAAAAAATAAATAATTAAAATAGAATTAATAAAAACATAAAAACATAAAAACAGGATCACAGCAGGTGTATTATGGGGCGCCATTGCAGGATGGATATCACTCAGTGTTAAAAGCCATGGAATAAAAGTATGTTTTTAAGAGAGATTTAAAAACAGGAAGAGAGGAGGCTTGTCTAACACTCAGGGGTAGGTCTTTCCAGAGCTTGGGAGCAGCAACGGCGAAAGCTCTGTCACCTCTAAGCTTCAGCCTTGTGTCAGGGACCGTCAACAGCAGCTGATCGGCTGATCTTAAGGATCGGGTGGGGCAGTAAGGCTGAAGGAGGTCGGAGAGATAGGTTGGCGCGAGGTTGTTTAGACATTTAAAAACAAATAAAAGGAGTTTAAAATGTATTCGGTAACGCACAGGGAGCCAGTGAAGAGACGCTAAAATAGGGGTGATGTGCTCACGTCTGCGTTAGCAGTCGAGCAGCAGAGTTCTGCACGAGCTGCAGGCGGGCGAGGGAGGCCTGGCTAATGCCAACATACAGGGCATTACAGTAATCAAGACGAGTCGAGATAAAAGCGTGGATTAATTTCTCAAGATCATGTCTTGATAGAAGCGGTTTCACTTTCGCTATTTGGCGTAATTGATAAAAGCTTTTTTGAACGACGCTGCTGATTTGTTTTTCGAATTTAAAATCTGAGTCAAACTTTACCCCCAGGTTTGTGACAGAGTCGCTGAGATACGGGGTCAGAGTGCCGAGGTCAACGTTGGGGGAGGGAGAGCGACTTGGACCGAACAACATAACTTCTGTTTTGTCTTCATTTAGGCTCAGGAAGTTAGCTGAAAGCCAGACTTTGATGTCGTGCAGGCAGTCAATAAGACTTTGAACCGTGTTATTTTGTGCCATGGGAAAATAAATCTGGCAATCATCGGCATAAAAATGAAATGCAATACTGTACTTCCTAAAAATAGAACCAAGGGGGAGAAGGTAAAGCGCAAATAAAATTGGGGCAAGGATTGAGCCCTGGGGGACCCCATGTGGTAAAGGAGCTGTGGACGACATAAAACTGTCTACTTTTACACAAAAACTCCTGTCGGTTAGGTACGACCGGAACCAGTTGAGGGCGGCGCCCTTAATGCCCACACAGTTCTCAAGACAAGTGATTAAGGTGGCGTGGTCGACGGTGTCGAACGCAGCAGACAGATCTAAAAGCACCAGGACAACATATTTACCAGAATCAGTGGACAGGAGGATATCGTTAAAAACTTTTAGAAGCGCTGACTCTGTGCTGTGGAGGGCTTTAAAACCGGACTGGAACAGCTCAGTGATACCATTATCCTCTAAGAAGGGCAGCAACTGACTGTAGACAACCTTCTCTAATATTTTGGAAATGTATGGAAGATTAGAGATAGGTCTGAAGTTAGAGAGGAGAGAGGGGTCGAGGCTGGGTTTTTTAAGTAGAGGTCGTACCACTGCATGTTTAAACTCTACTGGAACTATTCCAGAAGAGAGGCTACTATTGATAATGTTAAGGACACTTGATCCAATAGTAGCAAGTACCTAACAGTACTTAAACAGGCGAGGTGGGAGGGCATCTGCAGGAGAACCAGAGGGCTTCATATGACTAACTGTGTCACTTAAAAAAGAAAAGGACACCGGCTCAAACTGATGGAAAACAGAAGAGAAATGCAGGGGAACAGAAGGGTCATATGAAGGCTGAGATAGACTGGCTCTAGTTGACACAATTTTGTCAGTGAAAAAATGGTGACAATTTTCACAGAATTCAAAAGAAGCATCAAAACCAGCAGATTTGGGAGCATCAATGACAGTGTTAATAGTTTTAAACAGAACTCTGGGGTTGTTACAGTTAGAAGATATAATCTGAGATAGATATATATTCATTTCTGCTTTTACAGTCATCTGAAAGGAAAACAGGCTTTCTTTAAAAATGGCAAAGGACACATGCAGCCTGTCTTTTTTCCATTTTCTCTCTGCTCTTCTACATACGCGCCTGGCAGCCAGAGTGACGTCATTCAACCAGGGCTGAGGCGTGGCTTTAGCGCGGCGGCATTTGAAAGGCGCGATCGTGTCCAGTGTTTGTAAACAGATAGAGTTGAACCCAGAAACCAACTCTTCAGTATTCAGACACACAGATGCTGCAGAATTATCATCACAAAGAGTCGAAAAAATAGAGGAGAACCGAGCAGGAGACGAAGAATTAAACATGCGAGAGCGTTGGGGCGGTGCGCACAATTTAACTGGACACTGCGTGGCAATATCAAACAGGATCGGCATGTGATCAGAGAACACAGCGTCGCAAATGTCCAAATTAAAAACACACAAACCATACGAGAGCACTAAATCGAGTGTATGCCCGCGTTCATGTGTAGAACCACACACAGACTGTACAAAGTTAAATGAGTCGATTATATTCAGGAAGCTCCTGGAAAGCGGCTCATCTGGACAGCAGGTGTGAATATTAAAATCACCCACAATAAGGACACGATCATATTTGGACAGGATTTCAGCCAGATATTCAGAAAAGTCAGTTATAAAGTCTTTGTGGTACTTGGGTGGTCGATAGATGACAGCACACAGGACGACATCAGAAAGACCCAGTTCAAACATGCACAGTTCGAAGCTTGAAAAGGAGGATTGTAGGCGGATCTGACGGCATTTAAAGTCATTTTTAAAAACGACTGCTAATCCTCCTCCTTTTCGACCGGACGGCCGTGGGGAATTAAAGTAGGAACACTCCGGAGGCAGAAGTTCATTAAGAGGGGCGGACTCACCGGCTCTCAGCCATGTCTCCGTCACACAGAGGAAGTCCAGTCCGTGGGAAGTGAAGAAATCCTTCAGGATAAAAGTTTTGTTTGTCAAAGATCTTGCGTTCACAAGACCGAACCTGGCGGGGGCCAGCACGTCCAAGGCCGCAATTAATCCGGGTGGGGCCCGACACACAGCCCGCAGGTGGCGGTGATCCACCCCGCGCCTCCGGGGGCGGGGACAGCAGGAGCGACGACGGCAAGCTTCTTCCTCCAAACCAACGATAGGAACCAGCCAGGAGCCGATCGGATCGAGCGAGCGTGGGTGCAGGAGGAGACCGGATACCTACCGCACCATTCATCCTTCGGGGAGCCACGGGAAGCCGGGCCAGGAGTGCCCTAACTTTCACCAGCTGGCCGCCACGTTTACCGCGGCGCCGGAGACGCTTCCGCCGGGGGAGAGGAGCCAGGGGGCGGGAAAGGAAGGCAGGAATCCGGCCAGGTGAAAAAGCTGACTGGGACGTCGAAAAACCAACGTCGAAGTTGATCATATCAGTGGGAGAGGGGCAAAGATCCAACAGTGTTTGGCGGTCATACACAAGCAGTGAGCTGACAGACGAAAATAGACGCAAAAAACACAAAAACGAACAGAGCTGACAGCGATAGACGGCAGGCCAAAGCACATACTGGCGCCATCTTGCATCGGGGCGTGGCCAATCATCATGGTCATGGACCCACTAGCTGCGGAAGCTTGCTCTCCAATCAGCTAAACAGAGTCAACAACTGACGTTTTGGTGAATTTAGTGAGAAATTTGTGAAACTGAAACAATACAAAAAAAGAATATCATTGTAAGTCAATAATACTAACACAGACACTTGTAATTGTAAACGTGTGAGCTTATTATTAGCTAATGCTAACGATTAGCTTGATTACATTACGATAGCACGTACAAATATGCATGAAAACACTATTATCAAACGTGTCGTTTTAATAAGTATGGATTGTTTTAGTTATATTGTAAGACTTACATAACGAGTGATGAATGTAGAAACCAGACGAAGAGAAACGCAATGGACGGAACGCCACTTATGCTTCCGGTTCAAGGCACGAAACAGAAATTATGACGAGTTCGCTCACTGCAGGTGCTGTGCACTCGTCATAAAGATGGCGTCATAGCACACACAATTACACACCTTTTCTGTGTCGGTGTTAACTTTATGTAAGCCGCAGGGTTCAAAACTTGGGGAAAAAAATAGCGGCTTATCGTCCGTAAAATACGGTAATTATTGCATGGATTTGGTTGAAACCATATTTTAAAACACATGTAAAATCCCTAATTTAGGTTTTTGACTTTTAAAAGATGGGAATTAACATATCTAGAACACACACACACACACACACACGCACATATATATATATATGTATATGTATATATATATATATATATATATATATATATATATATATATATATATATATATATATATATATATATATATATATATATATATATGTGCGTGTGCGTGTGTGTGTGTATATATATATGTATATATATATATATATGTATGTATATGTATGTATATATATATATACTAGTTTTCTCTGCTGCACTGTATAACGGATAGACCACAGAAACCTCGACTATATGTATGTATGTATGTATGTATATATATATATGTATGTATGTATGTATGTATGTATGTATGTATGTATGTATGTATGTATGTATGTGTGTGTGTGTGTGTGTGTGTGTGTGTGAGTGTGTATATGTATATGTATATGTGTGTGTATATGTATATGTATATGTGTGTATATATATATATGTCTATATAAATACATATGTGTCTGTGTGTGTGTGTGTGTGTGTGTGTGTATATATATATATATATATATATATATATATATATATATATATATATATATATATATATATTATGCATATAAATACTTTGATTTTGTTTTGTAAAAAATCTAATTCAATATAAAGTGGCCAGAATATGAATTTAAATAATCATATTACCTGTTATTATTCACTTCAATATGATTTTATATATCTGTCAAGTTTTCCTTTACTTCAGAGTGTAAAGTATAAATTAGTTGATCCAGCTCTGTAATGTTCTCATTTTCCCTCATTGTGATGTGTCACACCGCAGTGTTTTATTTCCACTGGCTGTGAAATTTGGAGTGAAAATTTTGCTTTGTGTGTGTGTGTGTGTGTGTGTGTGTGTGTGTGTGTGTGTGTGTGTGTGTTAGTTTATCGCCCTCCATTCTGCCTCCACCCGGGATGCTATCAATATATAGCGCTGGTCTGTTCTCCTTCCTGCGTCTCCATTCGTCTCTTCTGGGCGATGTAAAATTCATGAAGGCAGTGAAGGCGCAGCAGACTCCTGGAAAGATCTGCTGCAGCTTTTGTTACAAGTCCCTCGTAAAAATATCATGAGAGAACTGTTACGCCGTCCCTGAATTAGCGAGTTGTTCTCTTCCTTTGGTTCTCATCTCTGCTCTTCCAACAACTGTAAATAAAATGGTAATGATACTACCAATAACAACTACGGTTTTAATTGTTTCTATTCATTTAAATAAATATTTTCTGTGTGCTAATTCTATAGTTAAATAGTTAGTTGATTATCAATTAATTCATTTAAACACGACACAATGGGGGGGCATTTATTGTGAAAATATAACCTTAAATAATGACATTTATTAATGTATTAATGATATTTATTAACCCTTGAGTCTACCGTATTTTCTGGACCATAGGGCGCACCGGATTATAAGGCGCACTGCCGATTACTTCAATCAATAACGGAGCAGCATCTCCTCATCCGTGGCTCACAAGTGCAACAACAACGCCGGAAATGTGTCCCGTGAAAAACCGTCCCGTGAAAAACCGTCCGACCGGAACTCTCTAATAACTAAAGTTCCTTGGGTGAATTATGTAAACTCACTACCCCGGTATGTTTTAGCACTTTCATGACGAGATATAAGTAAGAACTTTACACTACTTTATATTAGAAATGGCAACAGCAGAGGATGAATGTCCCATAACAAGAAGATAGAGAAAAAGAAGAAGCTTATCGACTACGGTGTCGGCACGGACTACAATGGCGGAAGCGCGCAAATTTTCAGGACTTATGCAGATCTCAAATACCGTATTTTTCGGACTATAAGTCGCAGTTTTTTTTCATAGTTTGGCCGGAGGTGCGACTTATACTCAGGAGCGACTTATGTGTGAAATTATTAACATATTACCGTAAAATATCAAATAATATTATTTATCTCATTCACGTAAGAGACTAGACGTATAAGATTTCATGGGATTTAGCGATTAGGAGTGACAGATTGTTTGGTAAACGTATAGCATGTTCTATATGTTATAGTTATTTGAATGACTCTTACCATAATATGTTACGTTAACATACCAGGCACGTTCTTAGTACGTTATTTATGCCTCATATAACGTACACTTATTCAGCCTGTTGTTCACTATTCTTTATTTATTTTGAATTGCCTTTCCAATGTCTATTCTTGGTGTTGGTTTTTATCAAATACATTTCCCCAAAAAATGGGACTTATACTCCAGTGCGACTTATATATGTTTTTTTCCTTCTTTATTATGCATTTTCGGCAGGTGCGACTTATACTCCGAAAAATACGGTACACATCAGCAGGTACCAGAAGGTAAGAAAAGTTGGTTTTGCATAATATTGCGAAACAAAACGCCAGACAATATGTCTGCTAATGAGTGCCATTTTGCGGTCCTTATACACACACACCATAGTAATACTTGTATATCTGAGTACGGTAGCCGTAATGGGCCGACAATCCATCAAGCGTTGCGGCTTCAAAGCCGTATTAAAACATTTTTGATGGATTTTTGAGTGCCGTGTGTAATGTTCTTTATTTTCAATGGAACATTTAAAGTTTTGGTGTTGTTTACTGGCGTCATATTGCAGTCTACACGTATATTTTATGTGTGACTGCCATCTACTGGTCACACTTATCATTACACCATGTACCAAATAATTGTTTCGAGGTCGGTAATCACAACCAGAATTATGCGGGTTACAAGGCGCACTGTCGATTTTTGAGAAAATTAAATGATTTTAAGTGCGCCTTATAGTCCGAAAAATGCGGCACTTAATTTAAAATGATGTTAAGCCTACTCAGCGATGAAAAACGGACGGGCTCAAAAAAGTGTTAAGGGTAAAGCTTTCAGTGCTTTAAATTATTTATCAGCTTCAGACCTGTTCATAGATATAAATGTGTTATATGTTTGTAATTGTTTTTTTTATTTTTTATTGTCGTTTTGTAAAACAAAACAAAAAAACACTACTTTTTTTATTATTTGAGAAAAACACAAAATATGCAGTATTTCCAAAAACATGTTGCAAAGTGGAATACTTTCGATGAGCTCATTACAGTCTTTAATAGGTCAGTATTTCATAACAAAACCGATTTTGATGCCTTATTATTTTTGGAACAATCACAGGGTTTTTTTTCCTCAAAAACTCACACTATCACTCATTAGCCGAAAAACAGGCACACTCAAAAAAGTGTTAAAAGTACAAACCCCAAAACCAGTGAAGTTGGCATGTTGTGTAAATTGTAAATAAAATCAGAATACAATGATTTGCAAATCCTTTTCAACTTATATTTTTATATGCTCGGGCCCAGGGAAACTGGCTGCGTTTCTGGGTGTTGTTGATAAATGGCTTTTACTTTGCATAGTAGAGTTTTAACTTGCACTTACAGATGTAGTGACAAACTGTAGTTACTGACAGTGGTTTTCTGTAGTGTTCCTGAGCCCATGTGATGATATCCACATTCTCTGAACCTTTTGATGATATTAACGACCGTAGATGGCGAAATCCCTTAATTCCTTGCAATAGCTGGTTGAGAAATGTTGTTCTTAAACTGTTTGACAATTTGCTCACGCAAAGTGGTGACCCTCGCCCCATCCTTGTTTGTGAATGACTGAGCAATTCATGGAAGCTGCTTTTATACCCAATCATGGCACCCACCTGTTCCCAATTAGCCTGTTCACCTGTGGGATGTTCCAAATAAGTGTTTGATGAGCATTTCTCAACTTTCTCAGTCTTTTTTGCCACTTGTGCCAGCTTTTTTGAAACATGTTGCAGGCATCAAATTCCAAATGAGCTAATATTTGCAAAAAATACCAGTTTGAACATTAAATATCTTATCTTTGCAGTCTATTCAATTGAATATAAGTTGAAAAGGATTTGCAAATTATTGTATTCTGTTTTTATTTACCATTTACACAGCGTGCCAACTTTATTGGTTTTGGGTTTTGTAAGTTATATATATTTATTTTTTAAACTTTCAACACTTAACATTTTTCAACAGCTTCAGACCTGTCCGTATATATCAGGTTTCTATATATATACTTGCATTTTCTTTTCTTTTTATGTTTGATGCTCTATTTGAAGAAAACAAAACATACAATTTGTTATTATGGGAAAAACACAAAATATGCAATATTTCCAAAAATTACTTGCTAAGTGGAATATTTTAGACGTGGTAACTACAGTCTTAAATAGGTCAATAATTCATAACAACATTGATTTTGATGTATTATTATTTTTGGAACAATGACAATCTTTTCCAAAAACGCCTTGACGAAAAAATAACAAACTCTTAAAAGTGTAAGTAATAAGTAAGTCATATTTTTTATTTTTTTTATTTTTATTTTTTAACTTTAAATGCTTTCGATCTTTATGCAGCTTGAGGTCTATTCATGATTTTACATTTTTATTATGTCTTTTATTCACTTTAAAGCATGACAAAAAAATAGATTTTTACTTTATAGTTATTTTAATTCATATTTATAAAATTTTTATATTCATGTGTTTTTAGTTTATTTGTACTTAATATTCAATGTATATTTCATTGAAGTAATTTCAACACAGCTCTCATTAGAGCAGTGCTTTTCCATTATTAGGAAGAACAAAATATTTTGTGCACCCCCACTTTCCACCACGACTATAAAAAGTATCATTGGTCGATAAAATTGTTATAAGTACACCTCTGCATGACATTGTGTCCGATCCTCCCTCATCTCCCACCGGAGTCACAGTGAAGCCAAGTGCTACATACCTTTAGTCTTATTTTACTACGACAAAAAAAATGCATTAGATAGACGCAGGGTTCTTATTCGCTTACTTAAAGATGGATTCCGATGAATTAGACTTATTTTCCTCAACCCTCAAATGACTGCTCCTCCTTTGAAGAGCAGCAAACAGGCTGCGAGCTAACAAGTCACTTCCTATTTTCAAAGATGAAACATGCTCTGCTCCTTGCTGCTGGAAAAGTAAACGTGCAAACCATAACGAGCAGAAAACATTTATTTTTGGCTTACCTTGCAGCTGTTGACTCCTAACAAACACCAGGTTAAAACGTATTTTGCTGCCCATAAGCCAAACACATCCTAGTGGATAAAACACTCGAGTTAAACGGTCATTGTAATGAAAGTGGACTGCCTGCTGGACTTAACAACGCTGCACGGTTACGGCCTCATTTAAAGTCCTGATTCTTGACCATTTGACCACTGATTGGGCGGAGAGTGACAGCCAATATGTTCTGCACCTGTGGGCCGTAAGCAGTGTTTGGAAAATTACTCTTGAAAAGTATTATATTTAATTGTTAATTTGCCCAAAAAACCAATTGAATTACTCTTGAAATAATTAAATTCATTAGTAGGGGAAGTAATTATTGTGTTACTTTAAAAGAAAAAAAGAAGAAATTCCTTGAACTATCGGTCATCTGCAGTTGAGATGCATACTGTTAAAGGTTGCTTAAATACGGCCTGTTTAAAAGGCGGTGCCTGTTGCAACGGAACATGTTTTATTTTAGTTTGACTCCCTTAGTTCTGTTTTCAGCACCCCTGGGTTTGTGTTTTAGTTGCCATGGGTGCTGATTATTTTCACCTACCTCTGATTAGTGTTCGGGACGCTCACCTGCTCCCGGGCACTAATCAGAGCTATTTATTCCTGCTTTTCGCCACACTCGGTCTGGCTGTCTTGTTTACGCCATGCAACAAGTCATGTGTGAATACCTTTGTGATTCCTGTTTTTGGACTAAGCTTCTGTCATGTCTGTGTAATCTTGTTTTGTTTAGTTATTGGACTCTTTAGTTTCTGGCTTTTCACTCCCTTGTCTTGTTTCCATGGTTACCCATTAGTTTCACCTGTTCCACGTTTGGACTCATTGTGCACTCTTGTTTGTCACCATAGCAACCCATTAGTTTTCACCTGCCCTCACGACTCACGCACCTGTCTTTAATCATGTCACTATTATTTAAACCCATTGTTGCCAGGAAGTCTCCCTGGCGACATCATACCCCTGACTTTCTGCTTCTCACTCTGTTTACCTCTGCGCACTTCATGCCATGTCAAGTAAGTTTTTTCTATTCATGCCACAGTTAGCGACTTTTGTTCATGTACATAGTTTTTTGCCCACGTGCAAGTCTTTTTGTTTCGTTAGTCAAGTTTGTACTTCCGCCTTGAGCGCGCTTTTTGTTCCTTGTAAAATAAATAATGTCTTCACCTTCACGCCATGTCTGGTCCAAATGTTCATTTGCACCACGGGAGAACAAACCGCGCCATAGTCCAAGTCCTGACAGCTTCATTTTCATTTTTATATTTATCTCCTTGATTGATGTGCATTTTTGATCGATAGACAATTAAACTTCAGCAACAAAACACATATTTACACACCTATGCTTGAGAAGGAACAGGATGAAGAAAATCGTATATTTCCTGCCCCCTTCAACATAATAAGTAGTTAATGGATAGCCCAGATTCACTAGCATACAAACCAAACAAATACATCCAAATATAATGAAAACACACAAAAAAACCAACAAGTGCAAAATTTCATGAAGTACAAACCGAACAAAACGTGCAAACCCTAATGAGCAGGAAACATTTATTTTTGGCTTACCTCACCATAGCTTCCTATGCTATCGGCATGCTTTTCTGTTTGATTCGTATTTTGATTGATTTATGGTAAATAAATTATTGTCTTACCTGCACTCTGCCTCCGGAGTTTCGTCTGCATCCTGGGAAAACAATCCGCGCAAAACCATGCGACTCTGCTGTGACATAAGTGACGTGTGACGTCAGCGCCCAGACAGAACTGCCTTAGCTCCGCAGTGTTTGTTAGCTCAGACTCGCAGTTTCCGGACAGTAATCTTTTAATGGGATTGTGTTAGCGCTAGTTACAGTAATAAAGAGATCGCATGTGCTTTGATGGCTGTAGTCTCCTTGTCCACAAACGGGGTATTGCGGAATTGCAAGCTTATCACTTTCATCATTGATTTGTTGTTCATTATTCTCTCGAAGTAGTGTGCTTGTGTGTATGTATAAACCCTGTTTCCATGTGTTAGATGTGAATATTAACGGAATACAATGATTTGCAAATCCTTTTCAACCCATATTCAATTGAATGCACTAAAAAGACAATATATTTGATGTTCAAACTCATAAACTTTATTTATTTTTTGTAAATAATAATTAACTTAGAATTTAATGGCTGCAACACGTGACAAAGTAGTTGGGAAAGGGCATGTTCACCACTGTGTTACATCACCTTTTCTTTTAACAACACTCAATAAACGATTGGGAACTGAGGAAACTAATTGTTGAAGCTTTGACAATGGAATTCTTTCCCATTCTTGTTTTATGTAGAGCTTCAGTCGTTCAACAGTCCGGGGTCTCCGTTGTCGTATTTTACGCTACATAATGCGCCACACATTTTCGATGGGAGACAGGTCTGGACTGCAGGTGGGCCAGGAAAGTACTCGCACTCTTTTTTTACGAAGCCACGCTGTTGTAACACGTGCTGATTTGTGGCTTGGCATTGTCTTGCTGAAATAAGCAGGGGCGTCCATGAAAAAGACAGCGCTGAAATGGCAGCATCTGTTGTTCCAAAACCTGTATGTACCTTTCAGCATTAATGGCGCCTTCACAGATGTGTAAGTTACCCATGCCTTGGGCACTAATACACCCCCATATTATCACAGATGCTGGCTTTTGAACTTTGCGTCGATAACAGTCTGGATGGTTCGCTTCCCCTTTGGTCCGGATGACACGATGTCGAATATTTCCAAAAACAATTCGAAGTGTGGACTCGTCAGACCACAGAACACTTTTCCACTTTCCATGAGTCCATCTTAGATGATCTCGGGCCCAGAGAAGCCGGCAGCGTTTCTGGGTGTTGTTGATAAATGGCTTTCGCTTTGCATAGTAGAGCTTTAACTTGCACTTACAGATGTAGCGACCAACTGTATTTAGTGACAGTGGTTTTCTGAAGTGTTCCTGAGCCCATGTGGTTATATCCTTTAGAGATTGATGTCGGTTTTTGATACAGTGCCGTCTGAGGGATCGAAGGTCACGGTCATTCAATGTTGGTTTCCGGCCATGCCGCTTACGTGGAGTGATTTCTCCAGATTCTCTGAACCTTTTGATGATATTATGGACCGTAGATGTTGAAATCCCTAAATTTCTTGCAATTGCACTTTGAGAAACGTTGTTTTTAAACTGTTTGACTATTTGCTCACGCAGTTGTGGACAAAGGGGTGTACCTCGCCCCATCCTTTCTTGTGAAAGACTGAGCATTTTTTGGGAAGCTGTTTTTATACCCAATCATGGCACCCACCTGTTCCCAATTAGCCTGCACACCTGTGGGATGTTCCAAATAAGTGTTTGATGAGCATTCCTCAACTTTATCAGTATTAATTCCCAACTTCTTTGTCACGTGTTGCTGGCATCAAATTCTAAAGTTAATGATTATTTGCAAAAAAAAAATGTTTATCAGTTTGAACATCAAATATGTTGTCTTTGTAGCATATTCAACTGAATATGGGTTGGAAATGTTTTGCAAATCATTGTATTCCGTTTATATTTACGTCTAACACAATTTCCCAACTCATATGGAAACGGGGTTTGTACAAAGCAATTAGCTACCTGCTGCCACCTACTGATATGGAAGAGTATAACGTGGTTACTCTACACAGTGCAGACACTCAGCAACGGCACATTATTTATGGATTATAATTACTTGTGTGCAAAAATTTCTTTAAACCCAATTAGGTGAAATTACATAATCTCCCACACTAGTAGTTGAAAAACACTGCTGTAGAGGACATCCGGCAGGTAAAAATGTGCCAACTGCATCTGAGGCCAATGACAAGGCCTCGTTATCTTCTAACACCTGGAGGCGCTCACTTAACACGGAAGTCGCTCCCCACTTCAAGACTCTGGTGACCGCTTGTTGTCTCATCAAGCAGAGTTACATCACTTCCTTCCTCCTTTTAAAGGATGTTCTTGCCTTTTGGTGAGCTTGCAGGGTGCTGACAGTCCACCTGAATCACAGCGAGTGTCTGAAGGTTCTCTCTGTGCAATAGTGGGTCCTCACGGATTTGTTGTGACAGTTACAGCCGTGGGCGAGCAAGAGGAGGAGGCCATGCTCGGTTAAATGTGTCTGCTGCGTGCACTGTTGTGCCACAGCTACTTTCCTCACTCAGACATCTCCCAATGCAGCAGAAACCCGCTTAAGTCCACTGACGTTTTTTCCTTGTTACCGTACCCTATAGGGCGCACTTAAAATCCTTGAATTTTCTCAAAGCTCGACAGTGCGCCCTATAACCCGGTGTGCCTAATGTACGGCATAATTCTGGTTGTGCTTACCGACCTCGAAGCTATTTTATTTGGTACATGGTGAACAGTGACGTGCAGTCACTAGAGGCAGGTGAGGCGGGGCCTCACCTGCCATCATGGAAAGAAAAAAATGTAAAAAGAAAAAAAATTAATTAAATTATTATATGTATGCAGTGATTATACTATAAAGTTATTTTCCATTTAACTTCACCAGTTTTAGATTATTTTTATTCAAAATCGCTGAATTTTCACATTTGCCGTTCAAATACTGAGAAGAGACGGTGCGGTGATCAGCAGCCAGTTGAGGCACGTCACTCAGTGCCGCAACATGGACGGACTCGGCTAACTGCTGGCCTGCTGTGCAGTGAGACCGTATTGCTAAATGAACTATATTATACATTTCCATAGTTTAGTTAGCTGAGGTATATAATGTACAGTGTATTTTGTCAACAACTGTATGTGTGTAACGTATTTCTTGTGCTGAGCGATCACAAAACGGCTGCAAAAGACGCACTGGCTGAGGCTCCAGTAACCCCGCCTCCTGCACCCCCGCCGTAGAATTGTTATATCAACTAAAGCCCACACTTAAACTTTCCACGTGCAAGATTGAATCTATTTAAAAAAGTTATTTCATAAGAAGCCAAAAAGTGCAAAAACAATAATGTTCGTGTTGGAGGAGTTGTGAATGACTGCAGGGCCACAACATTAGGTACACCTGCAGACTGCAGGTGTATCTAATTCACGACTCCTCCAACACGAACATTATTGTTTTTGCACTTTTTGGCTTCTTATTAAATAACTTTTGTAACCTATTTTTATGGGCTTTCCTCTTTGTGATGTTAAGTTCCTTTTATGCGCTGTTATACAGTATATGCCTTGAGCTCTTATTTTGAAGGCGCCAAGAGCGGAAGTGATGACATGTTGTAGTGGAGCGGAGGTTTTTGAAAGAAGGTAAATAAAGTGGTCCTCGTGTAAACTGGAGCCTCCGTGTTTGTTATTTTGTAGTTTCATACAGTATAGGCGACATTTATAAACCCTCGGTTACACTTTTTTAAATAGATTCAATCTTGCACGTGGAAAGTTGAAGTGAGGGCTTTAGTTGATATAACACACCCGTCAGGGGGTTCATTAATCCAGCACAACAGCGGCGAATGGACTTTATTTATAAGTAAAGGTAAGACCATAATAACGTTTTTTTAATTAAATGTGCTTTTTTGTGTGCTACAGTTTGTATGTGTAAAGTTAAAGTTAAGTTAAAGTACCAATGATTGTCACACACACACTAGGTGTAATGAAATTTGTCCTCTGCATTTGACCCATCCCCTTGATCACCCCCTGGGAGGTGAGGGGAGCAGTGGGCAGCAGCGGCGCCGCGCCCAGGAATAATTTTTGGTGATTTAACCCCCAATTCCAACCCTTGATGCTGAGTGCCAAGCAGGGAAGAATGCTGGTATGAGCTTTTAAACATAACCCGTTAACTGCTGCCAATCAAATGGTGAATAAGATACTCTTTAGGGTTCATATGTTTGTAAATCTGACTGTGATGAAGTCAGTGCCTCACCAGCCATCAACCTCACCGCACGTCACTGATGGTGAAATGATAAGTGTGACCGGTAGATGGCAGTCACACATAAGAGATATATGTAGACTGCAATATGACTCTCAAGTAAACAACACCAACATTTTATATGTTCCATTGAAAATATAGGATATTACACACGGCGCTCAAAAATCTATCAAAAATGTTTTACCGTATTTTTCGGAGTATAAGTCGCTCCAGAGTATAAGTCGCACCGGCCGAAAATGCATAATAAAGTCGGAAAAAAACATATATAAGTCGCATTTTTTGGGGAAATGTATTTGATAAAACCGAACACCAAGAATAGACATTTGAAAGGCAATTTAAAATAAATAAAGAATAGTGAACAACAGACTGAATAAGTGTACGTTATATGAGGCATAAATAACCAACTGAGAAGGTGCCTGGTATGTTAACGTAACATATTATGGTAAGAGTCATTCAAATAACTATAACATATAGAACATGCTATACGTTTACCAAACAATCTGTCACTCCTAATCGCTAAATCCCATGAAATCTTATACGTCTAGTTTCTTACGTGAATGAGATACATAATATTATTTGGTATTTTACGGTAATGTGTTAATAATTTCACACATAAGTCGCTCCTGAGTATAAGTCGCACCCCTGGCCAAACTATGAAAAAAACTGCGACTTATAGTCCGAAAAATACGGTAGTAGGACTTTGGTAAGCTATGAAGCCGCACACCTTAATGGTTTGTACTGTGCTTCAACATACGAGTATTATTATGGTGTGTGTATAAGGTAAGACATTATCTGGCGTTTTGTTTCGCAATATTATGCAACGTTAACTTTCCTTACCTTGTGGTACCTGCTGATCTGTATTTGGGATCTGCATAAGTCCTGTAAATTTGCGCACATCCGCCTTTGTAGTCCGTGCCGGCACCATAGTTTTCTCTATCTTCTTGTTATGGGACAGTCATCCTCCACTGTTGCCATTTCTAATATAAAGTAGTGTAAAGTTCTTACTTTTATCTGTCAGTAAACTCGCCATGAAAGCGCTAAAAACATACCGGTATAGTGAGTTTATATTATTCACCCAAGGAACTTTAGTTATTAGAGAGTTACTGTCGGACGTTTTTTCACGGGACACATTTCCGGCGTTGTTGTTGCACTAGTGAGCCACGGATGAGGAGATGCTGCTCCGTTATTCATTGAAGTAAAGTCTGAATGTCATTAAAACAGTTAGCTCCATCTTTTGACACTTCTTCCACCCCCGTCCTTGCACGCTACACCACTACAACAAAGATGACAGGGAGAAGACGCTGTCGAAGGTGAGCCACGTAAATAAGACCGTAGTTACGCACGCACGCTGTTAGGGATGATGTTCGAAACCGATTCTCCCAGTTGTTCGATAAGAAAAGAACCGATTCCATGGACTCAAATCCCTTTTTGAGAACCGGTTCCCGTTATGGAGGCCACTATAGTAAAGAAAAAGAGTTGGTTCTTTATTCGAATCCCTGGGAACGAATCCCAAATGGGCAATGTTATGCCCATTTGATTGTAGACTCTTACTGACACCTTGTGGCGATATGAAAATACTACGCGTCAATAGTTTGGGCACTTTTGGGTTGACGATGTTAGTCCAGTTCATGAGACAATTGAGAAGTAGACAAGTTGTGTTAGCTCTTACAAGCCTTAGAAAAGATAAGTCTGTAAGTAAACTGTTTAACTTGTTTATGTAACTCAATATTAAGGTGGAAAGTGGTTAAGTTTGATACTAAGATGTTTATTGAAAAATTATTTTTGTGCACTGTTTCAATGGATGTTTTGAGGACTTAAAATGGCTGCCAGTCGTGTATTTCCACCATCGAAATAGTTTCAACACTCAGAAGTATTTGTTTGATGATAGTACTGTATATTTGTGTGAAGCTAATATTTACATATTGTGTATTACATTTCAGTATGTTAATTGAATCACATAGCTTATACATTTGTCATTGTGTGTATTTCAGTTAAAAAAAAAAAAATAACAGTCCAGTGCAAGACAAAAGTAAAGATAGGAAAAGACAAAGCAAGGTCAACAACAATAAAGAGCCTAAATGGATTAATCTGCTTTGGATTGTTTGTTAGACGTCTTGGATTGCCTTTGTGTGTAGTTAGTATGTTCCAATAGCAGCAGAAGTGCACTTTTTGGAGAGCTGTATTATTTTCAGTTTTGTGCCCAAGGGACTGATTTTATTTAACACTATATTATTATTTATACACCTATAGTGATAACAGAGACAGGTTGTTTTTGTGTTACTGTATATATTTGTTTTTCTGAAAAATCCCACTTATAATACTTTGGATAACAACAGTCAATATTTATTTATTTTAATATTTTAGGGGGGGTAACAGTCAATATTTATTTATTTATTTTATTTTATTTTTTTCTTATAAAATAAAAGTGAGCTTTTGTTAAACCAAATATTGTGGTTTTTTCCATATACAACAACCTATCTGGTTTCGATAAGAGAATCGATAAGGAATCGGTTCGATAAGAGGATTCGATAATGGGCTCGAACTCGATAATTTCTTATCAAACATCATCCCTACACGCTGTAGACTAGAGTGATACGTAGTTGCGTGTCACATTCATTTTTTTAGTTAACTTTTTAACTTTAACCTCCATTGTGTTTCCCGAGCGTGAGGTACACTCTTATGGTGGCAGCACGAAAAAGAAAAGGAAAGTGAAAGTGAAACGCAAAGTGAAAATAAACATAGTAGTCAGTAGAGAAGTGGAGATGACAACAATGGTTGTTCAGAATGTGAAAGCCGCACAAACATTAAAGTAAAATGGTATTTTCAAAAATGTGAAAGGATCTTCCACTATAAAATGCAAAGTGACCCTGTAAGTAAGCAGTGTAGTGGTCTCACTATTGAGACTTCCTCCTCCCAATAAGTTTATCTCAACCTTTTTGCAATTTGTTTCAGTTTGCAGGGATAAAAATAGTTTGTTTTTTTTGGGGGGGGGGGGTTTGGAATTAAGTGTGGCTGCTAGTTTTTTTGTGATATTTATGACAAGTTGTTGTTAGTTTTATATTATATTGGTGAATATTTGACTTGATTATCATTTGACCTATATTATCTAATTATCATTATTCTGTTCAATATTCTTTTTATTTTTACTTTCAACCCTAAATTTCTAGATCAACTTAAGATCTATTTGTTAATTATATATGTTTTTTTTGTTTTCTTATTTTTTTCTGCCGTTTTTGTTGGCAAACACACAAAATATGCAAAATTTCCCCCATAAAAGTGGAATATTTGATGTGAAGTAATTGAAGCCTTGAGTATGTCAATAATTCATACCAACTTTTTTACAATTATTTTTTACCTGTTTCCGATTTTATTCCACTTTTTATGTTGTTTTAGTAATAGTATTTTTAGAATGTGCCTCGAGCCGTGAAAAAAATTAGTCACAGTCCGCAAATGGCCGCACTTTGGACAACCCCAGACGTGAGGGATGTCAACTCAAAAGGAGTTTTTAATTGTTCATTTTTCATTTTTAAAACTAATACAATATCTATTGTAACCTTTAGGGCTTCCCTCAATTTTGGTGAATGTTAAAGGTTCCGGGGACCCAAACGGGTCTCAGTCATTAAAGTATGAAAAATAAGTCTTATAGAAAAAAGTAATAATAATTTTCAATGCTTAAATATCTAAAGATCAACGTCAGATCTATCCATTGACATACATTTTTATTTTATTTGTATGTTTTATGCTCCTTTTGTCAAAGAAAACCCTGTTGTTTAATGGCAAAAACACAAAAAATTAATCCCCCCCCCCAAAAAAAAACATTAAAAGTGGAATATTTGATGCATATTAAGTGGAGAACTAAATATATTTAAAAAATCACAACAACATTCATTTTAGTTTTTTATTACTTTTTGGGAAAAATATGACTAAAGGCAATCATAAAATTGTTAAAAATAAGTCATATATCAATATCCTTTTTTTTTTTTTTTACTTTCAACCCTAAATTTCTAGATCAACTTAAGATCTAATTGTTAATTATACATTTTTTTGTTTTGTTTTGTTTTCTTTTTTTTTCTGCCGTTTTAGTTGGCAAACACACAAAATATGCAATATTCCCCCCATAAAAGTGAAATATTTGATGTGAAGTAATTGAAGCCTTGAGTATGTCAATAATTCATACCAACATTGATTTTGATTTATTATTATTACAACTTTTTTTTAAATTATTTTTTACCTGTTAGCTATTTTATTCCACTTTTTATAGTGTTTTAGTAATAGTATTTTTAGAATGTGCCTTGGGCCGTAAAAAAAAAATTAGACTAAAGATCAACGTCAGATATATCCATTGACATACTTTTTTTTTTTTTTTAATGTTTTATGCTCCTTTTGTCAAAGAAAATCCTTAGGTTTTATGACAAAAACACGCACACAAAATTTTGCCACAAAAAATGTTAAAAGTGGAATATTTGATGCATATTAAGTGGAACCCTAAATAGATTTAAAAAAAAAATCACAACAAATAGATTTTTGTTTATTATTACTTTTTGAGAAAAATTTGACAAAATGTCTCGGGCATCCAAAACGGCCCCAATCATAAAAGTGTTAAAAATAAGTCATATATCAATTTATTTGTTTTACTTTCAACACCTACATTTCTAGATCAACTTAAGATCTATTTGTTAATTATACAATTTTTATGATTTACTTTTTATGTTTTCTTATTTTTTTTCTGCTGTTTTTGTCAAAAAAAAAACATTGTTTTAGTTGGCAAACACACAAAATATTCAATATTTCCCTCATAAAAGTTAAATATTTGATGTGAAGTAATTGAAGCCTTTGGTATGTCAATAATTCATACCAACATTGATTTTGATTTATTATTATTTTAACCTTTTTTTTAAATTATTTTTTACCTGTTTGCTATTTTATTCCTCTTTTTATGTTGTTTTAGTAATAGTATTTTTAAAATGTGCCTCGGGCCGTAAAAAAAATTAGCCGCAAATGGCCGCACTTTGGACAACCCCAGACATGAGGGATGTCAACTCAAAAGGAGTTTTTCATTTTTCATTTTTAAAACCAATACAATATCTATTGTAGCCTTCAGGGCTTCCCTCAATTTTGGTGAATGTTAAGATCCCGGGGACCCAAAAGGGTCTCAGTCATGAAAGTATTAAAAATAAGTCATATACTATTTATTTTTTTCATTTTGAATGCTTAAATATCTAAATATCAACGTCAGATCTATCTATGGACATACATTTTCATTTTTTTAAATGTTTTATGCTCCTTTTATCAAAGAAAACCCTGTTGTTGTTTTTTGGCAAAAACACAAAAAATGCAATTTCTTTCCACAAAAAAACATTAAAAGTGGAATATTTGATGCGTATTAAGTGGAGAACTAAATAGATAATAAAAATCACAACAACATTGATTTTGTTTTTTTTATTACTTTTTGGGAAAAATATGACTAAATGTCTTGGGCATCCAAAACGGCCCCAATCATAAAAGTGTTAAAAATAAGTCGTATATCAATATTCTTTTTTTCTTTTCTTTTTTTTTTTACTTTCAACGCCTACATTTCTAGATCAACTTAAGATATATTTGTTAATTATAAAATTTGTATGATTTTTAAAAAAAGTTTTTTTATTTTATTTTATTATTCTGCGGTTTTTGTCAAAATAAAACATTGTTTTAGTTGGCAAACACACAAAATATGCAATATTTCCCTCATAAAAGTGAAATATTTGATGTGAAATAATTGAAGCCTTGAATATGTCAATAATTCATACCAACATTGATTTTGATTTATTATTATTTTAACCTTTTTTTCTTTTTCTTTTTTTTTACCTGTTTGCTATTTTATTCCACTTTTTATGTTGTTTTAGGAATAGTATTTTTAGAATGTGCCACGGGCCGTAAAAAAATGAGCTACGGCCACACTTTGGACAATCCCAAACTCAAAAGGAGTTTGACTGATATATAAAATAGTTTGTATTAAAAACCTGTTGAACTTGTAGCTGACCTTACTGTATTGGTGCTGCATGAGGCTATGGAGAATTGTTTTGTTCTGCATTGGACCACAACATCAGTATAATAGTCTGTGTGTTTTCATGCAAATGCATGGGCAACTGTATGTGAAAAGCAATTTATTGCAAAAAGAAAAGGGCTGCAGAGAAAATGGATGCGGTACAATTACAGCTCACATTTACATTTAAAAGGCCCATCCATAAAGGAGGTAAGCAGGAAGTAAAGAAGCAATTTCTATGTAGCAATCAATGATAATGTTCACCCTCAAACAGCAATGTGAGAAAGAGAGTAATGGCAATAATGACCAAGAGGTTTTACTTTTATTATTAATGTGCAATGCACTCTGGAAAAAACTGTGCAATCAGCTTCTTTATTCCCCTCCACGTCTTCAGATGTTCTCCTCCTGCATCACCGCCGAGGAGAAATCTCAGGAGTCAAAGCCAAAGCTGTTTAACCCGCGGGCAAAAATATAAAAATAAAGGAAGTGGTTAGTGGAATTCAAAAAAGAGGGCTCCGATCTTTTTTTATTGTGGCGTTCTGCTTTAAGAAGATTCACTTTCACACTGGTCAGCGCTCAGGTGGAAGATCAGAAAGATTTGATCTTTTGAGGATGGAAAGCTGCGATTTCACGTCTGAGTCTCACGTCTTAGTAAAGTGGAAGCCACTCGAGTTGCTCCCATTTATGTCGCCATCGAGTCCTGGTCCATTGTTGTTGTCAATATCAGTACTATGAAAACAAGCAAAGAGTGGGAGGGGGACTCTGCATATATATATATATATATATATATATATATGTATATATATATATATATATATATATATATATATATATATATATATATATATATATATATATATATATATATATATATATATATGTATATACAAACCCTGTTTCCATATGAGTTGGGAAATTGTGTTAGATGTAAATATAAACGGAATACAATGATTTGCAAATCATTTTCAACCCATATTCAGTTGAATATGCTACAAAGACAACATATTTGATGTTCAAACTGATAAACGTTTTTTTTTTTGCAAATAATCATTAACTTAGAATTTGATGCCAGCAACACGTGACAAAGAAGTTGGGAAAGGTGGCAATAAATACTGATAAAGTTGAGGAATGCTCATCAAACACTTATTTGGAACATCCCACAGGTGAACAGGCAAATTGGGAACAGGTGGGTGCCATGATTGGGTTTAAAAGTAGATTCCATGAAATGCTCAGTCATTCACAAACAAGGATGGGGCGAGGGTCACCACTTTGTCAACAAATGCGTGAGCAAATTGTTGAACAGTTTAAGAACAACCTTTCTCAACCAGCTATTGCAAGGAATTTAGGGATTTCACCAAAAACAATTTGAAATGTGGACTCGTCAGACCACAGAACACTTTTCCACTTTGTATCAGTCCATCTTAGATGAGCTCAGGCCCAGCGAAGCCGATGGCGTTTCTGGGTGTTGTTGATAAACGGTTTTCGCCTTGCATAGGAGAGTTTTAACTTGCACTTACAGATGTAGCGACCAACTGTAGATACTGACAGTGGGTTTTCTGAAGTGTTCCTGAGCCCATGTGGTGATATCCTTTACACAGTGATGTCGCTTGTTGATGCAGTACAGCCTGAGGGATCGAAGGTCATGGGCTTAGCTGCTTACGTGCAGTGATTTCTCCAGATTCTCTGAACCCTTTGATGATATTACGGACCGTAGGTGGTGAAATCCCTAAATTCCTTGCAATAGCTGGTTGAGAAAGGTTTTTCTTAAACTGTTCAACAATTTGCTCACGCATTTGTTGACAAAGTGGTGACCCTCGCCCCATCCTTGTTTGTGAATGACTGAGCATTTCATGGAATCTACTTTTATACCCAATCATGGCACCCACCTGTTCCCAATTTGCCTGTTCACCTGTGGGATGTTCCAAATAAGTGTTTGATGAGCATTCCTCAACTTTATCAGTATTTATTGCCACCTTTCCCAACTTTTTTGTCACGTGTTGCTGGCATCAAATTCTAAAGTTAATGATTATTTGCAAAAAAAAAAGTTTGTCAGTTTGAACATCAAATATGTTGTCTTTGTAGTGCATTCAACTGAATATGGGTTGAAAAGGATTTGCAAATCATTGTATTCCGTTTATATTTACATCTAACACAATTTCCCAACTCATATGGAAACGGGGTTTGTAAATATATATAATGTGTCTCATTGCAGATTACCCGACACTGTGGCGCGAGCGCGATGATGTCATGTTTGGTCAAATGCATTTTTAGACAATATGAAGTGTGTGAATGTGAGTGTGAATGTTGTCTGTCTAACTGTGTTGGCCCTGTGATGAGGTGGTGACTTGTCCAGGGTGTACTCAGCCTTCCGCCCGAATGCAGCTGAGATAGGCTCCAGCACCCCCCTAAAGGGACAAGTGGTAGAAATGGATGGATGGATGGATGATTTGCCTGAGCGGCTAGGAGACCCCGGGAGTAACACACGGTAGAAACTGGATTGATGGACGGGCTAGAAAAAACAGATTAAAAAAAATTATAATATTATTTGAAAAATGTAAAAAAAAAAGTTTTACTCAGCACTATCCGCGGGCCAAATTTTGGACGCTGGTGGGCGGTATCTGGCCCGCGGGCCGTAGTTTGGGGACTCTGGGATAGATTAAAAAAAGTAATAATAATTGTTTTTAAAAAAAATTTACTACCTGCGGGACGGATTTTGTATTTTGGACGCTGGCAGGCCGTGTCTAGTCAGCGAGATGTAGTTTTCGGACCCCTGGGATAGATTTAAAAAATTATAATAAAAAAATATATATATAATAATAATAATAATTTTATTTGACACCCTCATCGACCTTTATCGAAAATGAGAAAAATTACTAGAACTAATAAGGTATTTCACACCTAGAAGTTTGTTATTTATTTATTAGTCCAATCCCAGATAGGCTGTGACTTCATGTTTATTGGCTTTGTAGATGCACTGAGACCAGGTCTACGTTCGTTGTGGTTTTCAAACCGCACATTTTTCTTTTTCCTGTTTTGTCAAGAGGATTATTTG